>NC_140991.1:270145059-270530059 GCF_052327205.1 Somniosus microcephalus
TAATTCAGAGAACGCACAGCGCTAACACTCTGTAGTTCAGAGAATGCACAGCGCTAACACTCCATAGTTTAGAGAATGCACAGCGCTAACACTCCGTAGTTCTGTGAATGCACAGCACTAACACTCCGTAGTTCAGAGAACGCACAGCGCTAACACTCCGTAGTTCAGAGCATGCACAGCGCTAACACTCCGTAGTTCAGAGAATGCACAGCGCTAACACACCGTAGTTCAGAGCATGCACAGCGCTAACATTCCGTAGTTCAGAGAACGTACAGTGCTAACACTCCGTAGTTCAGAGAATGCACAGCGCTATACTCCATAGCTCAGAGAATGCACAGTGCTAACACTCCGTAGTTCAGAGAATGCACAGCGCTAACACTCCGTAGTTCAGTGATCGCACAGCGCTAACACGCCGTAATTCAGTGAATGCACAGTGCTAACACTCCGTAGTTCAGTGAACGCACAGCGCTAACACTCCGTAGTTCAGTGAATGCACAGTGCTAACACTCCATAGTTCAGAGAATGCACAGCGCTAACAGTCCGTAGTTCAGAGAACGCACAGCGCTAACACTCCGTAGTTCAGAGAATGCACAGCGCTAACATTCCGTAACTCAGAGAATGCACAGCGCTAACACTCCATAGTTCAGAGAACGCACAGTGCTAACACTCCGTAGTTCAGTGAATGCACAGCACTAACACTCCGTAGTTCAGTGAACGCAAAGCGCTAACATGACGCAGTTCAGAGAATGCACAGCGCTAACACCCCGTAGTTCAGAGAATGTACAGCGCTAACACTCCGTAGTTCAGAGAACGCACAGCACTAACACTCCGTAGTTCAGTGAATGCACAGCGCTAACAATCCGTAGTTCAGAAAATGCACAGCGCTAACACTCCGTAGTTCAGTGAGCGCACAACGCTAACATTCCGTAGTTCAGTGAATGCACAGCGCTAACACTCCATACTACAGAGAACGCACAGCACTAACACTGCATAGTTCAGTGAATGCACAGCGCTAACACTCCATAGTTCAGAGAATGGACAGCGCTAACACTCCGTAGTTCAGTGAACGCACAGCGCTAACACGCCGTAGTTCAGTGAATGCACAGCGCTAATACTCCATAGTTCATAGAATGCACAGCGCTAACACTCCGTAGTTCAGAGAATGCACAGCGCTAACACTCCGTAGTTCAGTGATCGCACAGCGCTAACACTCCGTAGTTCAGTGAATGCACAGCACTAACACTCCATAGTTCAGTGAATGCACAGCGCTAACACTCCGTAGTTCAGAGATTGCACAGCGCTAACACTCCGTAGTTCAGTGACTGCACAGTGCTAACATTCCGTAGTTCAGTGAATGCACAGTGCTAACACTCCATAGTTCAGAGAATGCACAGCGCTAACATTCCATAGTTCAGTGAATGCACAGTGATAACACTCCGTAGTACACTGAACGCACAGCACTAACAGTCCATAATTCAATGAATGCACAGCGCTAACACTCCATAGTTCAGAGAATCCACAGCGCTAACACTCCGTAGTTCAGAGAACGCACAGCGCCAACACTCCGTAGTTCAGTGAACGCACAACGCTAACATTCCGCAGTTCATTGAATGCACAGTGCTAACACTCCGTAGTTCAGTGAACGCACAGCGCTAACACTCCGTAGTTCAGAGAACGCACAGCGCTAACACTCCGTAGTTCAGAGCATGCACAGCGCTAACACTCCGTAGTTCAGAGAACGCACAGCGCTAACACGCCGTAGTTCAGAGCATGCACAGCGCTAACACTCCGTAGTTCAGAGAATGCACAGCGCTATACTCCATAGCTCAGAGAATGCACAGTGCTAACACTCCGTAGTTCAGAGAATGCACAGCGCTAACACTCCGTAGTTCAGTGATCGCACAGCGCTAACACGCCGTAATTCAGTGAATGCACAGTGCTAACACTCCGTAGTTCAGTGAACGCACAGCGCTAACACTCCGTAGTTCAGTGAATGCACAGCGCTAACATTCCGTAATTCAGAGAAGGCACAGCACTAACACTCCATAATTCAGTGAATGCACAGCGCTAACACTCCGCAGTTCAGAGATTGCACAGCGCTAACACTCTGTAGTTCAGTGAACGCACAGGGCTAACACTCCGTAGCTCAGAGAATGCACAGCGCTAACACTCCGTAGTTCAGTGATCGCACAGCGCTAACACTCCGTAGTTCAGTGAATGCACAGCGCTAACACTCCGTAGTTCAGTGAACACACAGCGATAACATTCCGTAGTTCAGTGAATGCACAGCGCTAACACTCTGTAGTTCAGAGATTGCACAGCGCTAACACTCTGCAGTTCAGTGAACGCACAGCGCTAACACTCCGTAGTTCAGAGAATGCACAGCGCTAACACTCCGTAGTTCAGTGAATGCACAGCGCTAACATTCCGTAGTTCAGTGAATGCACAGCGCTAACACTCCATAGTACAGAGAACGCACAGTGCTAACAGTCCGTAGTTCAGAGAATGCACAGCGCTAACACTCCGTAGTTCAGTGAATGCACAGCGCTAACAGTCCGTAGTTCAGTGAATGCATAACGCTAACACTCCGTAGTTAAGAGAATGCACAGCGCTAACACTCCGTAGTT
This sequence comes from Somniosus microcephalus, assembly GCF_052327205.1. Classification (NCBI taxonomy): domain Eukaryota; kingdom Metazoa; phylum Chordata; class Chondrichthyes; order Squaliformes; family Somniosidae; genus Somniosus; species Somniosus microcephalus. The sequence continues at coordinate 270,147,687 of NC_140991.1, forward strand.
CAGTGAACGCACAGCGCTAACATTCCGTAGTTCAGTGAATGTACAGCGCTAACACTCCGTAGTTCAGAGAACGCACAGCGCTAACATTCCGTAGTTCAGTGAATGCACAGTGCTAACACTCTGTAGTTCAGTGAACGCACAGTGCTAACAGTCCATAGTTCAGGGAATGCACAGCGCTAACACTCCGTAGTTCAGTGAATGCACAGTGCTAATACTCCGTAGCTCAGTGAACGCACAACGCTAACATTCCGTAGTTCAGTGAATGCACAGCACGAACACTCCGTACAACAGAGAACGCACAGCACTAACACTCCATAGTTCAGAGAATGCGCAGCGCTAACAGTCCGTAGTTCAGAGAATGCACAGCGCTAACACTCCGTAGTTCAGTGAATGCACAGCGCTAACACGCCGTAGTTCAGTGAATGCACAGCGTTAACCCTCCATAGTTCAGAGAACGCACAGCGCTAACACTGCGTAGTTTAGTGAATGCACAGCGCCAACACTCCGTAGTTCAGTGAATGCACAGCGCCAACACTCCGTAGTTCAGAGAATGCACAGCGCTAACACGCCGTAGTTCAGTGAATGCACAGCGTTAACCCTCCATAGTTCAGTGAACGCACAGCGCTAACACTCCGTAGTTTAGTGAATGCACAGCGCTAACACTCCGTAGTTCAGTGAATGCACAGCGCCAACACTCCGTAGTTCAGTGAACGCACAGCGCCAGCACTCCGTAGCTCAGAGAACGCACAGCGCTAACACTCCGTAGTTCAGAGCATGCACAGCGCTAACACGCCGTAATTCAGTGAATGCACAGTGCTAACACTCCGTAGTTCAGTGAACGCACAGCGCTAACACTCCGTAGTTCAGTGAATGCACAGTGCTAACACGCCGTAATTCAGTGAATGCACAGTGCTAACACTCCGTAGTTCAGTGAACGCACAGCGCTAACACTCCGTAGTTCAGTGAATGCACAGTGCTAACACTCCATAGTTCAGAGAATGCACAGCGCTAACAGTCCGTAGTTCAGAGAACGCACAGCGCTAACACTCTGTAGTTCAGAGAATGCACAGCGCTAACACTCCATAGTTTAGAGAATGCACAGCGCTAACACTCCGTAGTTCTGTGAATGCACAGCACTAACACTCCGTAGTTCAGAGAACGCACAGCGCTAACACTCCGTAGTTCAGAGCATGCACAGCGCTAACACTCCGTAGTTCAGAGAATGCACAGCGCTAACACACCGTAGTTCAGAGCATGCACAGTGCTAACATTCCGTAGTTCAGAGAACGTACAGTGCTAACACTCCGTAGTTCAGAGAATGCACAGCGCTATACTCCATAGCTCAGAGAATGCACAGTGCTCACACTCCGTAGTTCAGAGAATGCACAGCGCTAACACTCCGTAGTTCAGTGATCGCACAGCGCTAACACGCCGTAATTCAGTGAATGCACAGTGCTAACACTCCATAGTTCAGTGAACGCACAGCGATAACACTCCGTAGTTCAGTGAATGCACAGTGCTAACACTCCATAGTTCAGAGAATGCACAGCGCTAACAGTCCGTAGTTCAGAGAACGCACAGCGCTAACACTCCGTAGTTCAGAGAATGCACAGCGCTAACATTCCGTAATTCAGAGAATGCACAGCGCTAACACTCCATAGTTCAGAGAACGCACAGTGCTAACACTCCGTAGTTCAGTGAATGCACAGCACTAACAGTCCGTAGTTCAGTGAATGCACAGCACTAACACTCCGTAGTTCAGTGAACGCAAAGCGCTAACATGACGCAGTTCAGAGAATGCACAGCGCTAACACCCCGTAGTTCAGAGAATGTACAGCGCTAACACTCCGTAGTTCAGAGAACGCACAGCACTAACACTCCGTAGTTCAGTGAATGCACAGCGCTAACAATCCGTAGTTCAGAAAATGCACAGCGCTAACACTCCGTAGTTCAGTGACCGCACAACGCTAACATTCCGTAGTTCAGTGAATGCACAGCGCTAACACTCCATACTACAGAGAACGCACAGCACTAACACTGCATAGTTCAGCGAATGCACAGCGCTAACACTCCATAGTTCAGAGAATGGACAGCGCTAACACTCCGTAGTTCAGTGAACGCACAGCGCTAACACGCCGTAGTTCAGTGAATGCACAGCGCTAATACTCCATAGTTCATAGAATGCACAGCGCTAACACTCCGTAGTTCAGAGAATGCACAGCGCTAACACTCCGTAGTTCAGTGATCGCACAGCGCTAACACTCCGTAGTTCAGTGAATGCACAGCACTAACACTCCATAGTTCAGTGAATGCACAGCGCTAACACTCCGTAGTTCAGAGATTGCACAGCGCTAACACTCCGTAGTTCAGTGACTGCACAGTGCTAACATTCCGTAGTTCAGTGAATGCACAGTGCTAACACTCCATAGTTCAGAGAATGCACAGCGCTAACACTCCGTAGTTCAGTGATCGCACAGCGCTAACACGCCGTAATTCAGTGAATGCACAGTGCTAACACTCCGTAGTTCAGTGAACGCACAGCGCTAACACTCCGTAGTTCAGTGAATGCACAGCGCTAACATTCCGTAATTCAGAGAAGGCACAGCACTAACACTCCATAATTCAGTGAATGCACAGCGCTAACACTCCGCAGTTCAGAGATTGCACAGCGCTAACACTCTGTAGTTCAGTGAACGCACAGGGCTAACACTCCATAGCTCAGAGAATGCACAGCGCTAACACTCCGTAGTTCAGTGATCGCACAGCGCTAACACTCCGTAGTTCAGTGAATGCACAGCGCTAACACTCCGTAGTTCAGTGAACACACAGCGATAACATTCCGTAGTTCAGTGAATGCACAGCGCTAACACTCTGTAGTTCAGAGATTGCACAGCGCTAACACTCTGCAGTTCAGTGAACGCACAGCGCTAACACTCCGTAGTTCAGAGAATGCACAGCGCTAACACTCCGTAGTTCAGTGAATGCACAGCGCTAACATTCCGTAGTTCAGTGAATGCACAGCGCTAACACTCCATAGTACAGAGAACGCACAGTGCTAACAGTCCGTAGTTCAGAGAATGCACAGCGCTAACACTCCGTAGTTCAGTGAATGCACAGCGCTAACAGTCCGTAGTTCAGTGAATGCATAACGCTAACACTCCGTAGTTAAGAGAATGCACAGCGCTAACACTCCGTAGTTCAGTGAACGCACAGCGCTAACATTCCGTAGTTCAGTGAATGTACAGCGTTAACACTCCGTAGTTCAGAGAACGCACAGCGCTAACATTCCGTAGTTCAGTGAATGCACAGTGCTAACACTCTGTAGTTCAGTGAACGCACAGTGCTAACAGTCCATAGTTCAGGGAATGCACAGCGCTAACACTCCGTAGTTCAGTGAATGCACAACGCTAACATTCCGTAGTTCAGTGAATGCACAGCACGAACACTCCATAATTCAGTGAATGCACAGCGCTAACAGTCCGTAGTTCAGAGAACGCACAGCGCTAACACTCTGTAGTTCAGAGAATGCACAGCGCTAACACTCCATAGTTTAGAGAATGCACAGCGCTAACACTCCGTAGTTCTGTGAACGCACAGCGCTAACACTCCGTAGTTCAGTGAATGCACAGCGCTAACATTCCATAATTCAGAGAAGGCACAGCACTAACACTCCATAATTCAGTGAATGCACAGCGCTAACACTCCGCAGTTCAGAGATTGCACAGCGCTAACACTCTGTAGTTCAGTGAACGCACAGGGCTAACACTCCGTAGCTCAGAGAATGCACAGCGCTAACACGCCGTAGTTCAGTGAATGCACAGCGTTAACCCTCCATAGTTCAGTGAACGCACAGCGCTAACACTCCGTAGTTTAGTGAATGCACAGCGCTAACACTCCGTAGTTCAGTGAATGCACAGCGCCAACACTCCGTAGTTCAGAGAATGCACAGCGCTAACAGTCCGTAGTTCAGAGAATGCACAGCGCTAACACTCCGTAGTTCAGAGAATGCACAGCGCTAACACTCCGTAGTTCAGTGAATGCACAGCGCTAACACTCCATAGTTCAGAGAATGCACAGCGCTAACATTCCATAGTTCAGTGAATGCACAGTGCTAACACTCCGTAGTACACTGAACGCACAGCACTAAGAGTCCATAGTTCAATGAATGCACAGCGCTAACACTCCATAGTTCAGAGAATGCACAGCGCTAACACTCCGTAGCTCAGAGAACGCACAGCGCCAACACTCCGTAGTTCAGTGAACGCACAACGCTAACATTCCGCAGTTCATTGAATGCACAGTGCTAACACTCCGTAGTTCAGTGAACGCACAGCGCTAACAGTCCGTAGTTCAGAGAACGCACAGCGCTAACACTCCGTAGTTCAGAGCATGCACAGCGCTAACACTCCGTAGCTCAGAGAACGCACAGCGCTAACACGCCGTAGTTCAGAGCATGCACAGCGCTAACATTCCGTAGTTCAGAGAATGCACAGCGCTATACTCCATAGCTCAGAGAATGCACAGTGCTAACACTCCGTAGTTCAGAGAACGCACAGCGCTAACACTCCGTAGTTCAGTGATCGCACAGCGCTAACATGCCGTAATTCAGTGAATGCACAGCGCTAACACTCCGTAGTTCAGTGAACGCACAGCGCTAACACTCCGTAGTTCAGTGAATGCACAGTGCTAACACTCCATAGTTCAGAGAATGCACAGCGCTAACAGTCCATAGTTCAGAGAACGCACAGCGCTAACACTCCGTAGTTCAGTGAATGCACAGTGCTAACACTCCATAGTTCAGAGAATGCACAGCGCTAACAGTCCGTAGTTCAGAGAATGCACAGTGCTAACACTCCGTAGTTCAGAGAATGCACAGCGCTAACACTCCGTAGTTCAGTGATTGCACAGCGCTAACACGCCGTAATTCAGTGAATGCACAGCGCTAACACTCCGTAGTTCAGAGAATGCACAGCGCTAACAGTCCGTAGTTCAGAGAACGCACAGCGCTAACACTCCGTAGTTCAGAGAATGCACAGCGCTAACACTCCATAGTTTAGAGAATGCACAGTGCTAACACTCCGTAGTTCAGAGAAAGCACAGCGCTAACACTCCGTAGTTCAGTGATCGCACAGCGCTAACACGCCGTAATTCAGTGAATGCACAGTGCTAACACTCCGTAGTTCAGTGAACGCACAGCGCTAACACTCCGTAGTTCAGTGAATGCACAGTGCTAACACTCCATAGTTCAGAGAATGCACAGCGCTAACAGTCCGTAGTTCAGAGAACGCACAGCGCTAACACTCCGTAGTTCAGAGAATGCACAGCGCTAACACTCCATAGTTTAGAGAATGCACAGCGCTAACACTCCGTAGTTCAGTGAATGCACAGCGCTAACATTCCGTAATTCAGAGAAGGCACAGCACTAACACTCCGTAATTCAGTGAATGCACAGCGCTAACACTCCGCAGTTCAGAGATTGCACAGCGCTAACACTCTGTAGTTCAGTGAACGCACAGTGCTAACACTCCGTAGCTCAGAGAATGCACAGCGCTAACACTCCGTAGTTCAGTGAGTGCACAGCGCTAACACTCCGTAATTCAGTGAACACACAGCGATAACATTCCGTAGTTCAGTGAATGCACAGCGCTAACACTCTGTCGTTCAGAGATTGCACAGCGCTAACACTCTGCAGTTCAGTGAACGCACAGCGCTAACACTCCGTAGTTCAGAGAATGCACAGCGCTAACACTCCGTAGTTCAGTGAATGCACAGCGCTAACACTCCGTAGTTTAGTGAATGCACAGCGCTAACACTCCATAGTACAGAGAACGCACAGTGCTAACAGTCCGTAGTTCAGAGAATGCACAGCGCTAACACTCCGTAGTTCAGTGAATGCACAGCGCTAACAGTCCGTAGTTCAGTGAAAGCATAACGCTAACACTCCGTAGTTAAGAGAATGCACAGCGCTAACACTCCGTAGTTCAGTGAACGCACAGTGCTAACAGTCCGTAGTTCAGAGAATGCACAGCGCTAACACTCCGTAGTTCAGTGAATGCACAGCGCTAACAGTCCGTAGTTCAGTGAAAGCATAACGCTAACATTCCGTAGTTCAGTGAATGCACAGTGCTAACACTCTGTAGTTCAGTGAACGCACAGTGCTAACAGTCCATAGTTCAGGGAATGCACAGCGCTAATACTCCGTAGTTCAGTGAACGCACAACGCTAACATTCCGTAGTTCAGTGAATGCACAGCGCTAACACGCCGTAGTTCACTGAACGCACAGCGTTAACCCTCCATAGTTCAGAGAATGCACAGCGCTAACAGTCCGTAGTTCAGAGAATGCACAGCGCTAACACTCCGTAGTTCAGTGAATGCACAGCGCTAACACGCCGTAGTTCACTGAACGCACAGCGTTAACCCTCCATAGTTCAGAGAACGCACAGCGCTAACACTCCGTAGTTCAGTGAACGCACAGCGCTAACACTCCGTAGTTTAGTGAATGCACAGCGCTAACACTCTGTAGTTCAGTGAATGCACAGCGCTAACACTCCGTAGTTCAGAGAATGCACAGCGCTAACAGTCCGTAGTTCAGAGAATGCACAGCGCTAACACTCCGTAGTTCAGAGAATGCACACCGCTAACACTCCATAGTTCAGAGAATGTACAGCGCTAACATTCCGTAATTCAGAGAATGCACAGCGCTAACACTCCATAGCTGAGAGAACGCACAGCACTAACACTCCGTAGTTCCGTGAACGCACAGCGCTAACACTCCGTAGTTCAGAGAATGCACAGCGCTAACACTCCGTAGTTCAGTGATCGCACAGCGCTAACACTCCGTAGTTCAGTGAATGCACAGCGCTAACACTCCGTAGTTCAGTGAATGCACAGCGCTAACACTCCGTAGTTCAGAGATTGCACAGCGCTAACACTCCGTAGTTCAGTGACTGCACAGTGCTAACATTCCGTAGTTCAGTGAATGCACAGTGCTAACACTCCATAGTTCAGAGAATGCACAGCGCTAACATTCCATAGTTCAGTGAATGCACAGCGCTAACACTCCGTAGTACACTGAACGCACAGCACTAACAGTCCATAGTTCAATGAATGCACAGCGCTAACGCTCCGTAGTTCAGAGAATGCACAGCGCTAACACTCCGTAGTTCAGAGAACGCACAGCGCCAACACTCCGTAGTTCAGTGAACGCACAACGCTAACATTCCGCAGTTCATTGAATGCACAGTGCTAACACTCCGTAGTTCAGTGAACGCACAGCGTTAACACTCCGTAGTTCAGAGAACGCACAGCGCTAACACTCCGTAGTTCAGAGCATGCACAGCGCTAACACTCCGTAGTTCAGAGAATGCACAGCGCTATACTCCATAGCTCAGAGAATGCACAGTGCTAACACTCCGTAGTTCAGAGAATGCACAGCGCTAACACTCCGTAGTTCAGTGATCGCACAGCGCTAACACGCCGTAATTCAGTGAATGCACAGCGCTAACACTCTGTAGTTCAGTGAACGCACAGCGCAAACACTCCGTAGTTCAGTGAATGCACAGTGCTAACACTCCATAGTTCAGAGAATGCACAGCGCTAACACTCCATAGTTCAGAGAATGCACAGCGCTAACACTCCATAGTTTAGAGAAAGCACAGCGCTAACACTCCGTAGTTCAGTGAATGCACAGCGCTAACATTCCGTAATTCAGAGTATGCACAGCGCTAACACTCCATAGTTCAGAGAACGCACAGTGCTAACACTCCGTAGTTCAGTGAATGCATAGCACTAACACTCCGTAGTTCAGTGAACGCAAAGTGCTAACACGACGTAGTTCAGAGAATGCACAGCGCTAACACTCCGTAGTTCAGAGAATGTACAGCGCTAACACTCCGTAGTTCAGAGAACGCACAGCACTAACACTCCGTAGTTCAGTGAATGCACAGCGCTAACAATCCGTAGTTCAGAAAATGCACAGCGCTAACACTCCATACTACAGGGAACGCACAGCACTAACACTGCATAGTTCAGCAAATGCACAGCGCTAACACTCCATAGTTCAGAGAATGCACAGCGCTAACACTCCGTAGTTCAGTGAACGCACAGCGCTAACACGCCGTAGTTCAGTGAATGCACAGCGCTAACACTCCGTAGTTCATAGATTGCACAGCGCTAACACTCCGTAGTTCAGTGATCGCACAGCGCTAACACTCCATAGTTCAGTGAATGCACAGCGCTAACACTCCGTAGTTCAGTGAACACACAGCGCTAACACTCCGTAGTTCAGGGAATGCACAGCGCTAACACTCTGTAGTTCAGAGATTGCACAGCGCTAACACTCTGCACTTCAGTGAACGCACAGCGCTAACACTCCGTAGTTCAGAGATTGCACAGCGCCAACACTCCGTAGTTCAGTGAACGCACAGCGCTAACATTCCGTAGTTCAGTGAATGCACAGCGCCAACACTCCATAGTACAGAGAACGCACAGTGCTAACAGTCCGTAGTTCAGAGAATGCACAGCGCTAACACTCCGTAGTTCAGTGAACGCACAGCGCTAACAGTCCGTAGTTCAGTGAATGCACAGCGCTAACACTCCGTAGTTCAGAGAATGCACAGCGCTAACACTCCACAGTTCAGTGAACGCACAGCGCTAACATTCCGTAGTTCAGCGAATGCACAGCGCTAACACTCCGTAGTTCAGAGAACGCACAGCGCTAACATTCCGTAGTTCAGTGAATGCACAGCGCTAACACTCCGTAGTTCAGTAAACGCACAGCGCTAACATTCCGTAGTTCAGTGAATGCACAGCGTTAACACTCTGTAGTTCAGAGAATGCACAGCGCTAACATTCCGTAGTTCAGAGAATGCACAGCGCTAACACTCCATAGTTCAGTGAATGCACAACGCTAAAATTCCGTAGTTCAGTGAATGCACAGCGCTAACACTCCGTACTACAGAGAACGCACAGCACTAGCACTGCATAGTTCAGAGAATGCACAGCGCTAACACTCCGTAGTTCAGAGATTGCACAGCGCTAACACTCCGTAGTTCAGTGAACGCACAGCGCTAACACTCCGTAGTACAGAGAACGCACAGCACTAACACTCCGTAGTTCAGTGAATGCACAGCGCTAACACTCCATAGTTCAGAGAATGCACAGCGCTAACACACCGTAGTTCAGAGAATGCACAGCGCTAACAGTCCGTAGTTCAGAGAATGCGCAGCGCTAACACGCCGTAGTTCAGTGAACGCACAGCGCTAAAACTCCATAGTTCAGTGAATGCACAGCGCTAACACTCCGTAGTTCAGTGAATGCACAGCGCTAACACTCCATAGTTCAGAGAATGCACAGCGCTAACACTCCATAGTTCAGAGAATGCACAGCGCTAACACTCCATAATTCAGAGAATGCACAGCGCTAACACTCCGTAGTTCAGAGAATGCACAGCGCTAACACTCCGTAGTTCAGTGATCGCACAGCGCTAACACGCCGTAATTCAGTGAATGCACAGCGCTAACACTCTGTAGTTCAGTGAACGCACAGCGCAAACACTCCGTAGTTCAGTGAATGCACAGTGCTAACACTCCATAGTTCAGAGAATGCACAGCGCTAACACTCCATAGTTCAGAGAATGCACAGCGCTAACACTCCATAGTTTAGAGAAAGCACAGCGCTAACACTCCGTAGTTCAGTGAATGCACAGCGCTAACATTCCGTAATTCAGAGTATGCACAGCGCTAACACTCCATAGTTCAGAGAACGCACAGTGCTAACACTCCGTAGTTCAGTGAATGCATAGCACTAACACTCCGTAGTTCAGTGAACGCAAAGTGCTAACACGACGTAGTTCAGAGAATGCACAGCGCTAACACTCCGTAGTTCAGAGAATGTACAGCGCTAACACTCCGTAGTTCAGAGAACGCACAGCACTAACACTCCGTAGTTCAGTGAATGCACAGCGCTAACAATCCGTAGTTCAGAAAATGCACAGCGCTAACACTCCATACTACAGGGAACGCACAGCACTAACACTGCATAGTTCAGCAAATGCACAGCGCTAACACTCCATAGTTCAGAGAATGCACAGCGCTAACACTCCGTAGTTCAGTGAACGCACAGCGCTAACACGCCGTAGTTCAGTGAATGCACAGCGCTAACACTCCGTAGTTCATAGATTGCACAGCGCTAACACTCCGTAGTTCAGTGATCGCACAGCGCTAACACTCCATAGTTCAGTGAATGCACAGCGCTAACACTCCGTAGTTCAGTGAACACACAGCGCTAACACTCCGTAGTTCAGGGAATGCACAGCGCTAACACTCTGTAGTTCAGAGATTGCACAGCGCTAACACTCTGCACTTCAGTGAACGCACAGCGCTAACACTCCGTAGTTCAGAGATTGCACAGCGCCAACACTCCGTAGTTCAGTGAACGCACAGCGCTAACATTCCGTAGTTCAGTGAATGCACAGCGCCAACACTCCATAGTACAGAGAACGCACAGTGCTAACAGTCCGTAGTTCAGAGAATGCACAGCGCTAACACTCCGTAGTTCAGTGAACGCACAGCGCTAACAGTCCGTAGTTCAGTGAATGCACAGCGCTAACACTCCGTAGTTCAGAGAATGCACAGCGCTAACACTCCACAGTTCAGTGAACGCACAGCGCTAACATTCCGTAGTTCAGCGAATGCACAGCGCTAACACTCCGTAGTTCAGAGAACGCACAGCGCTAACATTCCGTAGTTCAGTGAATGCACAGCGCTAACACTCCGTAGTTCAGTAAACGCACAGCGCTAACATTCCGTAGTTCAGTGAATGCACAGCGTTAACACTCTGTAGTTCAGAGAATGCACAGCGCTAACATTCCGTAGTTCAGAGAATGCACAGCGCTAACACTCCATAGTTCAGTGAATGCACAACGCTAAAATTCCGTAGTTCAGTGAATGCACAGCGCTAACACTCCGTACTACAGAGAACGCACAGCACTAGCACTGCATAGTTCAGAGAATGCACAGCGCTAACACTCCGTAGTTCAGAGATTGCACAGCGCTAACACTCCGTAGTTCAGTGAACGCACAGCGCTAACACTCCGTAGTACAGAGAACGCACAGCACTAACACTCCGTAGTTCAGTGAATGCACAGCGCTAACACTCCATAGTTCAGAGAATGCACAGCGCTAACACACCGTAGTTCAGAGAATGCACAGCGCTAACAGTCCGTAGTTCAGAGAATGCGCAGCGCTAACACGCCGTAGTTCAGTGAACGCACAGCGCTAAAACTCCATAGTTCAGTGAATGCACAGCGCTAACACTCCGTAGTTCAGTGAATGCACAGCGCTAACACTCCATAGTTCAGAGAATGCACAGCGCTAACACTCCATAGTTCAGAGAATGCACAGCGCTAACACTCCATAATTCAGAGAATGCACAGCGCTAACACTCCGTAGTTCAGAGAATGCACAGCGCTAACACTCCGTAGTTCAGAGAACGCACAGCGCCAACACTCCGTAGTTCAGTGAACGCACAGCGCTTACACTCCGTAGTTCAGAGCATGCACAGCGCCAACACTCCGTAGTTCAGAGAACGCACAGTGCTAACACTCCGTAGTTCTGTGAATGCACAGCACTAACACTCCGTAGTTCAGAGAACGCACAGCGCTAACACTCCGTAGTTCAGAGAATGCACAGCGCTAACATTCCGTAATTCAGAGAATGCACAGCGCTAACACTCCATAGTTCAGAGAACGCACAATTCTAACACTCCGTAGTTCAGTAACTGCACAGCGCTAACATTCCGTAGTTCAGTGAATGCACAGTGTTAACACTCCGTAGTACAGTGAATGCACAGCGCTAACAGTCTGTAGTTCAGTGAATGCACAGCGCTAACACTCCGTAGTTCAGAGAAAGCACAGCGCTAACACTCCGTAGTTCAGTGAACGCACAGCGCCAACACTCCGTAGTTCAGTGAACGCACAGCGCTTACACTCCGTAGTTCAGAGCATGCACAGTGCTAACACTCCGTAGTTCAGAGAACGCACAGTGCTAACACTCCGTAGTTCTGTGAATGCACAGCACTGACACTCCGTAGTTCAGAGAACGCACAGCGCTAACACCCCGTAGTTCAGAGCATGCACAGCGCTAACACTCCGTAGTTCAGAGAACGCACAGTGCTAACACCCGGTAGTTCAGAGCATGCACAGCGCTAACACTCCGTAGTTCAGAGAATGCACAGCGCTAACACTCCGTAGTTCAGAGCATGCACAGCGCTAACACTCCATAGTTCAGAGAATGCACAGTGCTAACACTCCGTAGTTCAGTGAATGCACAGCGCTAACACTCCGTAGTACAGTGAAAGCACAGCGCTAACACTCCATAGTTCAGAGAATGCACATCGCTAACACTCCGTAGTTCAGAGAATTCACAGCGCTAACACTCCGTTGTTCAGAGAATGCACAGTGCTAGCACTCCGTATTTCAGAGAATGCACAGCGCTAACACTCCGTAGTTCAGAGAATGCACAGCGCCAACAGTCCGTAGTTCAGAGAATGCGCAGTGCTAACACTCTGTAGTGCAGAGAACGCACAGCACTAACACTCCATAGTTCAGAGAACGCACAGCGCTAACAGTCCGTAGTTCAGAGAATGCACAGCGCTAACACTCCGTAGTTCAGTGAATGCACAGCGTTAACCCTCCGTAGTTCAGTGAACGTACAGCGCTAACACTCCGTAGTTCAGTGAACGCGCAGCGCTAACACTCCATAGTCAGTGAATGCACAATGCTAACACTCCCTAGTTCAGTGAATGCACAGCACTAACACTCCGTAGTTCAGTGAACGCAAAGCGCAAACACTACGTAGTTCAGAGAATGCACAGCGCTAACACTGCGTAATTCAGAGAATGTACAGCGCTAACACTCCATAGTTCATAGAATGCACAGCACTGACATTCCGCAGTTCAGTGAACGCACAGCGCTAACACTCCGTAGTTCAGAGAATGCACAGCGCTAACACTCCGTAGTTCAGTGATCGCACAGCGCTAACACTCCGTAGTTCAGTGAAGGCACAGCGCTAACGCTCCGTAGTTCAGAGAACGCACAGCGCTAACACTCCGTAGATCAGTGATCGCACAGCGCTAACACTCCGTAATTCAGTGAATGCACAACGCTAACACTCCGTAGTTCAGTTAACGCACAGCGCTAACACTCCATAGTTCAGTGAATGCACAGTGCTAACACTCCGTAGTTCAGAGAACGCACAGCGCTAACACTCCGTAGTTCAGAGATCGCACAGCGCTAACACTCCGTAGTTGAGAGAATGCACAGCGCTAACACTACGTAGTTCAGAGAATGCACAGCGCTAACACTCCGTAGTTCAGAGAATGTACAGCGCTAACACTCCGTACTTCAGAGAACGCACAGCGCTAACACTCCGTAGTTCAGAGATCGCACAGCGCCAACACTCCGTAGTTCAGAGATCGCACAGCGCTAACACTCCGTAGTTGAGAGAATGCACAGCGCTAACACTACGTAGTTCAGAGAATGCACAGCGCTAACACTCCGTAGTTCAGAGAATGCACAGCGCTAACACTCCGTAGTTCAGAGATCGCACAGCGCTAACACTCCGTAGTTGAGAGAATGCACAGCGCTAACACTACGTAGTTCAGAGAATGCACAGCGCTAACACTCCGTAGTTCAGAGAATGTACAGCGCTAACACTCCGTACTTCAGAGAACGCACAGCACTAACAATCCGTAGTTCAGTGAACGCACAGCGCTAACACTCCATAGTTCAGAGAATGCACAGCGCTCACACTCCGTAGTTCAGTGAATGCGCAGCGCTAACACTCCGTAGTTCATAGATTGCACAGAGCTAACACTCCGTAGTTCAGTGAATGCACAGTGCTAACATTCGGTAATTCAAAGAATGCAGCGTGCTAACACTCCGTAGTTCAGAGAATGCACAGCGCTAACACTCCGTAGTTCAGTGAATGCGCAGCGCTAACATTCCGTAATTCAGAGAATGCACAGCGCTAACACTCCATAGTTCAGAGAACGCACAGCACTAACACTCCGTAGTTCAGTGAACGCAAAGCGTTAACACTACTTAGTTCAGAGAATGCACAGCGCTAACACTCCGTAGTTCAGAGAATGTACAGTGCTAACACTCCGTAGTTCAGAGAACGCACAGCACTAACACTCCGTAGTTCAGTGAACGCACAGCGCTAACACTCCGTAGTTCAGAGAATGCACAGCGCTAACACTCCGTAGTTCAGTGAATGCACAGCGTTAACACTCCGTAGTTCATAGATTGGACAGAGCTAACACTCCATAGTTCAGTGACTGCACAGCGCTAACATTCCGTAGTTCAGTGAATGCACAGTGCTACCGCTCCGTAGTTCAGAGAATACACAGCGCTAACATTCCATACTTCAGTGAATGCACAGCGCTAACACTCCATAGTTCAGTGAACGCACAGCGCCAACACTCCGTAGTTCAGAGAACCCACAGCGCTAACACTCCGTAGTTCAGAGAAAGCACAGCGCTAACACTCCGTAGTTCAGTGAACGCACAGCGCTAACATTCCGTAGTTCAGTGAACGCACAGCGCTAACACTCCGTAGTTCAGAGAACGCACAGCACTAACAGTCCCTAGTTCAGAGAATGCACAGTGCTAACACTCCGTAGCTCAGTGAACGCACAGCGCTAACACTCCGTAGTTCAGTGAACGCACAGTGCTAACACTCCGTAGTTCAGTGAATGCACAGCGCTAACACTCCGTAGTTCAGAGAACGCACAGCGCTAACACTCTAGTTCAGAGAATGCACAGCGCTAACACTCCGTAGTTCAGAGAACGCACAGTGCTAACACTCCGTAGTTCAGTGAACGCACAGCGCTAACACTCCATAGTTCAGTGAATGCACAGCGCTAACACTCCGTAGTTCAGTGAACGCACAGCGCTAACACTCCGTAGTTCAGAGAATGCACAGTGCTAACACTCCGTAGTTCTGAGAATGCACAGCGCTAACACTCCGTAGTTCAGTGAATGCACAGCGCTAACACTCCGTAGTTCAGTGAATGCACAGCGTTAACAGTCCGTAGTTTAGTGAATGTACAGCGCTAACTCTCCGTAGTTCAGGGAACGCACAGCGCTAACACTCTGTAGTTCAGAGAATGCACAGCACTAACACTCCATAGTTCAGAGAATGCACAGCGCCAACACTCCATAGTTCAGAGAATGCACAGCGCTAACACTCCGTAGTTCAGAGAATGCACCGCGCTAACACTCTGCAGTTCAGAGAATGCACAGCGCTAACACTCCGTAGTTCAGTGAACGCACAGCGCTTACACTCCGTAGTTCAGAGCATGCACAGCTCTAACACTCCGTAGTTCAGAGAATGCACAGTGCTAACACTCCATAGTTCTGTGAATGCACAGCACTAACACTCCGTAGTTCAGAGAACGCACAGCGCTAACACTCCGTAGTTCAGAGAATGCACAGCGCTAACATTCCGTAATTCAGAGAATGCACAGCGCTAACACTCCATAGTTCAGAGAACGCACAATTCTAACACTCCGTAGTTCAGTAACTGCACAGCGCTAACATTCCGTAGTTCAGTGAATGCACAGTGCTAACACTCCGTAGTACAGTGAATGCACAGCGCTAACAGTCTGTAGTTCAGAGAAAGCACAGCGCTAACACTCCGTAGTTCAGTGAATGCACAGCACTAACACTCCGTAGTTCAGAGAACGCACAGCGCTAACACTCCGTAGTTCAGAGCATGCACAGCGCTAACACTCTGTAGTTCAGAGAACGCACAGTGCTCACACTCCGTAGCTCACAGCATGCACAGCGCTAACATTCTGCAGTTCATTGAATGCACAGTGCTAACACTCCGTAGTTCAGTGAATGCACAGCGCTAACACTCCATAGTTCAGAGAATGCACAGCGCTAACACTCCGTAGTTCAGAGCATGCACAGCGCTAACACTCCGTAGTTCAGAGAATGCACAGTGCTAACACTCCGTAGTTCAGTGAATGCACAGCGCTAACACTCCGTAGTACAGTGAAAGCACAGCGCTAACACTCCATAGTTCAGAGAATGCACATCGCTAACACGCCGTAGTTCAGAGAATTCACAGCGCTAACACTCCGTTGTTCAGAGAATGCACAGTGCCAGCACTCCGTATTTCAGAGATTGCACAGCGCTAACACTCCGTAGTTCAGTGACTGCACAGTGCTAACATTCCGTAGTTCAGTGAATGCACAGTGCTAACACTCCATAGTTCAGAGAATGCACAGCGCTAACTCTCCGTAGTTCAGAGAATGCACAGTGCCAGCACTCCGTATTTCAGAGATTGCACAGCACTAACAGTCCATAGTTCAATGAATGCACAGCGCTAACACTCCGTAGTTCAGAGAATGCACAGCGCTAACACTCCGTAGTTCAGAGAACGCACAGCGCCAACACTCCGTAGTTCAGTGAACGCACAACGCTAACATTCCGCAGTTCATTGAATGCACAGTGCTAACACTCCGTAGTTCAGTGAAATCACAGCGCTAACACTCCGTAGTTCAGAGAACGCACAGCGCTAACACTCCGTAGTTCAGAGCATGCACAGCGCTAACACTCCGTAGTTCAGAGAATGCACAGCGCTAACACGCCATAGTTCAGAGCATGCACAGCGCTAACACTCCGTAGTTCAGAGAACGTACAGTGCTAACACTCCGTAGTTCAGAGAATGCACAGCGCTATACTCCATAGCTCAGAGAATGCACAGTGCTAACACTCCATAGTTCAGAGAATGCACAGCGCTAACACTCTGTAGTTCAGTGATCGCACAGCGCTAACACGCCGTAATTCAGTGAATGCACAGTGCTAACACTCCGTAGTTCAGTGAACGCACAGCGCTAACACTCCGTAGTTCAGTGAATGCACAGTGCTAACACTCCATAGTTCAGAGAATGCACAGCGCTAACAGTCCGTAGTTCAGAGAACGCACAGCGCTAACACTCCGTAGTTCAGAGAATGCATAGCGCTAACACTCCATAGTTTAGAGAATGCACAGCGCTAACACTCCATAGTTCAGTGAATGCACAGCGCTAACATTCCGTAATTCAGAGAAGGCACAGCACTAACACTCCGTAATTCAGTGAATGCACAGCGCTAACACTCCGCAGTTCAGAGATTGCACAGCGCTAACACTCTGTAGTTCAGTGAACGCACAGGGCTAACACTCCGTAGCTCAGAGAATGCACAGCGCTAACACTCCGTAGTTCAGTGATCGCACAGCGCTAACACTCCGTAGTTCAGTGAATGCACAGCGCTAACACTCCGTAGTTCAGTGAACACACAGCGATAACATTCCGTAGTTCAGTGAATGCACAGCGCTAACACTCTGTAGTTCAGTGAACGCACAGCGCTAACACTCCGTAGTTGAGAGAACGCACAGCACTAACACTCCGTAGTTCAGTGAACGCACAGCGCTAACACTCCGTAGTTCAGAGAATGCACAGCGCTAACACTCCGTAGTTCAGTGAATGCACAGCGTTAACACTCCGTAGTTCATAGATTGCACAGAGCTTACACTCCATAGTTCAGTGACTGCACAGCGCTAACATTCCGTAGTTCAGTGAATGCACAGTGCTACCACTCCGTAGTTCAGAGAATGCACAGCGCTAACATTCCATACTTCAGTGAATGCACAGCGCTAACACTCCATAGTTCAGTGAACGCACAGCGCCAACACTCCGTAGTTCAGAGAACCCACAGCGCTAACACTCCGTAGTTCAGAGAAAGCACAGCGCTAACACTCCGTAGTTCAGTGAACGCACAGCGCTAACATTCCGTAGTTCAGTGAACGCACAGCGCTAACACTCCGTAGTTCAGAGAACGCACAGCACTAACAGTCCCTAGTTCAGAGAATGCACAGTGCTAACACTCCGTAGCTCAGTGAACGCACAGCGCTAACACTCCGTAGTTCAGTGAACGCACAGTGCTAACACTCCGTAGTTCAGTGAATGCACAGCGCTAACACTCTGTAGTTCAGAGAACGCACAGCGCTAACACTCTAGTTCAGAGAATGCACAGCGCTAACACTCCGTAGTTCAGAGAACGCACAGTGCTAACACTCCGTTGTTCAGTGAATGCACAGCGCTAACACTCCGTAGTTCAGTGAACGCACAGCGCTAACACTCCATAGTTCAGTGAATGCACAGCGCTAACACTCCGTAGTTCAGTGAACGCACAGCGCTAACACTCCGTAGTTCAGAGAATGCACAGTGCTAACACTCCGTAGTTCTGAGAATGCACAGCGCTAACACTCCGTAGTTCAGTGAATGCACAGCGCTAACACTCCGTAGTTCAGTGAATGCACAGCGTTAACAGTCCGGAGTTTAGTGAATGTACAGCGCTAACTCTCCGTAGTTCAGGGAACGCACAGCGCTAACACTCTGTAGTTCAGAGAATGCACAGCGCCAACACTCCATAGTTCAGAGAATGCACAGCGCTAACACTCCGTAGTTCAGAGAATGCACCGCGCTAACACTCTGCAGTTCAGAGAATGCACAGCGCTAACACTCCGTAGTTCAGTGAACGCACAGCGCTTACACTCCGTAGTTCAGAGCATGCACAGCTCTAACACTCCGTAGTTCAGAGAACGCACAGTGCTAACACTCCGTAGTTCTGTGAATGCACAGCACTAACACTCCGTAGTTCAGAGAACGCACAGCGCTAACACTCCGTAGTTCAGAGAATGCACAGCGCTAACATTCCGTAATTCAGAGAATGCACAGCGCTAACACTCCATAGTTCAGAGAACGCACAATTCTAACACTCCGTAGTTCAGTAACTGCACAGCGCTAACATTCCGTAGTTCAGTGAATGCACAGTGCTAACACTCCGTAGTACAGTGAATGCACAGCGCTAACAGTCTGTAGTTCAGAGAAAGCACAGCGCTAACACTCCGTAGTTCAGTGAATGCACAGCACTAACACTCCGTAGTTCAGAGAACGCACAGCGCTAACACTCCGTAGTTCAGAGCATGCACAGCGCTAACACTCTGTAGTTCAGAGAACGCACAGTGCTCACACTCCGTAGCTCACAGCATGCACAGCGCTAACATTCCGCAGTTCATTGAATGCACAGTGCTAACACTCCGTAGTTCAGTGAATGCACAGCGCTAACACTCCGTAGTTCAGAGAATGCACAGCGCTAACACTCCGTAGTTCAGAGCATGCACAGCGCTAACACTCCGTAGTTCAGAGAATGCACAGTGCTAACACTCCGTAGTTCAGTGAATGCACAGCGCTAACACTCCGTAGTACAGTGAAAGCACAGCGCTAACACTCCATAGTTCAGAGAATGCACATCGCTAACACTCCGTAGTTCAGAGAATTCACAGCGCTAACACTCCGTTGTTCAGAGAATGCACAGTGCCAGCACTCCGTATTTCAGAGATTGCACAGCGCTAACACTCCGTAGTTCAGTGACTGCACAGTGCTAACATTCCGTAGTTCAGTGAATGCACAGTGCTAACACTCCATAGTTCAGAGAATGCACAGCGCTAACTCTCCGTAGTTCAGAGAATGCACAGTGCCAGCACTCCGTATTTCAGAGATTGCACAGCACTAACAGTCCATAGTTCAATGAATGCACAGCGCTAACACTCCGTAGTTCAGAGAACGCACAGCGCCAACACTCCGTAGTTCAGTGAACGCACAACGCTAACATTCCGCAGTTCATTGAATGCACAGTGCTAACACTCCGTAGTTCAGTGAACGCACAGCGCTAACACTCCGTAGTTCAGAGAACGCACAGCGCTAACACTCCGTAGTTCAGAGCATGCACAGCGCTAACACTCCGTAGTTCAGAGAACGCACAGCGCTAACACGCCGTAGTTCAGAGCATGCACAGCGCTAACACTCCGTAGTTCAGAGAATGCACAGCGCTATACTCCATAGCTCAGAGAATGCACAGTGCTAACACTCCGTAGTTCAGAGAATGCACAGCGCTAACACTCCGTAGTTCAGTGATTGCACAGCGCTAACACGCCGTAATTCAGTGAATGCACAGCGCTAACACTCCGTAGTTCAGAGAATGCACAGCGCTAACAGTCCGTAGTTCAGAGAACGCACAGCGCTAACACTCCGTAGTTCAGAGAATGCACAGCGCTAACACTCCATAGTTTAGAGAATGCACAGTGCTAACACTCCGTAGTTCAGAGAAAGCACAGCGCTAACACTCCGTAGTTCAGTGATCGCACAGCGCTAACACGCCGTAATTCAGTGAATGCACAGTGCTAACACTCCGTAGTTCAGTGAACGCACAGCGCTAACACTCCGTAGTTCAGTGAATGCACAGTGCTAACACTCCATAGTTCAGAGAATGCACAGCGCTAACAGTCCGTAGTTCAGAGAACGCACAGCGCTAACACTCCGTAGTTCAGAGAATGCACAGCGCTAACACTCCATAGTTTAGAGAATGCACAGCGCTAACACTCCGTAGTTCAGTGAATGCACAGCGCTAACATTCCGTAATTCAGAGAAGGCACAGCACTAACACTCCGTAATTCAGTGAATGCACAGCGCTAACACTCCGCAGTTCAGAGATTGCACAGCGCTAACACTCTGTAGTTCAGTGAACGCACAGTGCTAACACTCCGTAGCTCAGAGAATGCACAGCGCTAACACTCCGTAGTTCAGTGAGTGCACAGCGCTAACACTCCGTAATTCAGTGAACACACAGCGATAACATTCCGTAGTTCAGTGAATGCACAGCGCTAACACTCTGTCGTTCAGAGATTGCACAGCGCTAACACTCTGCAGTTCAGTGAACGCACAGCGCTAACACTCCGTAGTTCAGAGAATGCACAGCGCTAACACTCCGTAGTTCAGTGAATGCACAGCGCTAACACTCCGTAGTTTAGTGAATGCACAGCGCTAACACTCCATAGTACAGAGAACGCACAGTGCTAACAGTCCGTAGTTCAGAGAATGCACAGCGCTAACACTCCGTAGTTCAGTGAATGCACAGCGCTAACAGTCCGTAGTTCAGTGAAAGCATAACGCTAACACTCCGTAGTTAAGAGAATGCACAGCGCTAACACTCCGTAGTTCAGTGAACGCACAGTGCTAACAGTCCGTAGTTCAGAGAATGCACAGCGCTAACACTCCGTAGTTCAGTGACTGCACAGTGCTAACATTCCGTAGTTCAGTGAACGCACAGTGCCAGCACTCCGTATTTCAGAGATTGCACAGCGCTAACACTCCGTAGTTCAGTGACTGCACAGTGCTAACATTCCGTAGTTCAGTGAATGCACAGTGCTAACACTCCATAGTTCAGAGAATGCACAGCGCTAACTCTCCGTAGTTCAGAGAATGCACAGTGCCAGCACTCCGTATTTCAGAGATTGCACAGCACTAACAGTCCATAGTTCAATGAATGCACAGCGCTAACACTCCGTAGTTCAGAGAATGCACAGCGCTAACACTCCGTAGTTCAGAGAACGCACAGCGCCAACACTCCGTAGTTCAGTGAACGCACAACGCTAACATTCCGCAGTTCATTGAATGCACAGTGCTAACACTCCGTAGTTCAGTGAAATCACAGCGCTAACACTCCGTAGTTCAGAGAACGCACAGCGCTAACACTCCGTAGTTCAGAGCATGCACAGCGCTAACACTCCGTAGTTCAGAGAATGCACAGCGCTAACACGCCATAGTTCAGAGCATGCACAGCGCTAACACTCCGTAGTTCAGAGAACGTACAGTGCTAACACTCCGTAGTTCAGAGAATGCACAGCGCTATACTCCATAGCTCAGAGAATGCACAGTGCTAACACTCCATAGTTCAGAGAATGCACAGCGCTAACACTCTGTAGTTCAGTGATCGCACAGCGCTAACACGCCGTAATTCAGTGAATGCACAGTGCTAACACTCCGTAGTTCAGTGAACGCACAGCGCTAACACTCCGTAGTTCAGTGAATGCACAGTGCTAACACTCCATAGTTCAGAGAATGCACAGCGCTAACAGTCCGTAGTTCAGAGAACGCACAGCGCTAACACTCCGTAGTTCAGAGAATGCATAGCGCTAACACTCCATAGTTTAGAGAATGCACAGCGCTAACACTCCATAGTTCAGTGAATGCACAGCGCTAACATTCCGTAATTCAGAGAAGGCACAGCACTAACACTCCGTAATTCAGTGAATGCACAGCGCTAACACTCCGCAGTTCAGAGATTGCACAGCGCTAACACTCTGTAGTTCAGTGAACGCACAGGGCTAACACTCCGTAGCTCAGAGAATGCACAGCGCTAACACTCCGTAGTTCAGTGATCGCACAGCGCTAACACTCCGTAGTTCAGTGAATGCACAGCGCTAACACTCCGTAGTTCAGTGAACACACAGCGATAACATTCCGTAGTTCAGTGAATGCACAGCGCTAACACTCTGTAGTTCAGTGAACGCACAGCGCTAACACTCCGTAGTTGAGAGAACGCACAGCACTAACACTCCGTAGTTCAGTGAACGCACAGCGCTAACACTCCGTAGTTCAGAGAATGCACAGCGCTAACACTCCGTAGTTCAGTGAATGCACAGCGTTAACACTCCGTAGTTCATAGATTGCACAGAGCTAACACTCCATAGTTCAGTGACTGCACAGCGCTAACATTCCGTAGTTCAGTGAATGCACAGTGCTACCACTCCGTAGTTCAGAGAATGCACAGCGCTAACATTCCATACTTCAGTGAATGCACAGCGCTAACACTCCATAGTTCAGTGAACGCACAGCGCCAACACTCCGTAGTTCAGAGAACCCACAGCGCTAACACTCCGTAGTTCAGAGAAAGCACAGCGCTAACACTCCGTAGTTCAGTGAACGCACAGCGCTAACATTCCGTAGTTCAGTGAACGCACAGCGCTAACACTCCGTAGTTCAGAGAACGCACAGCACTAACAGTCCCTAGTTCAGAGAATGCACAGTGCTAACACTCCGTAGCTCAGTGAACGCACAGCGCTAACACTCCGTAGTTCAGTGAACGCACAGTGCTAACACTCCGTAGTTCAGTGAATGCACAGCGCTAACACTCCGTAGTTCAGAGAACGCACAGCGCTAACACTCTAGTTCAGAGAATGCACAGCGCTAACACTCCGTAGTTCAGAGAACGCACAGTGCGAACACTCCGTTGTTCAGTGAATGCACAGCGCTAACACTCCGTAGTTCAGTGAACGCACAGCGCTAACACTCCATAGTTCAGTGAATGCACAGCGCTAACACTCCGTAGTTCAGTGAACGCACAGCGCTAACACTCCGTAGTTCAGAGAATGCACAGTGCTAACACTCCGTAGTTCTGAGAATGCACAGCGCTAACACTCCGTAGTTCAGTGAATGCACAGCGCTAACACTCCGTAGTTCAGTGAATGCACAGCGTTAACAGTCCGGAGTTTAGTGAATGTACAGCGCTAACTCTCCGTAGTTCAGGGAACGCACAGCGCTAACACTCTGTAGTTCAGAGAATGCACAGCGCCAACACTCCATAGTTCAGAGAATGCACAGCGCTAACACTCCGTAGTTCAGAGAATGCACCGCGCTAACACTCTGCAGTTCAGAGAATGCACAGCGCTAACACTCCGTAGTTCAGTGAACGCACAGCGCTTACACTCCGTAGTTCAGAGCATGCACAGCTCTAACACTCCGTAGTTCAGAGAACGCACAGTGCTAACACTCCGTAGTTCTGTGAATGCACAGCACTAACACTCCGTAGTTCAGAGAACGCACAGCGCTAACACTCCGTAGTTCAGAGAATGCACAGCGCTAACATTCCGTAATTCAGAGAATGCACAGCGCTAACACTCCATAGTTCAGAGAACGCACAATTCTAACACTCCGTAGTTCAGTAACTGCACAGCGCTAACATTCCGTAGTTCAGTGAATGCACAGTGCTAACACTCCGTAGTACAGTGAATGCACAGCGCTAACAGTCTGTAGTTCAGAGAAAGCACAGCGCTAACACTCCGTAGTTCAGTGAATGCACAGCACTAACACTCCGTAGTTCAGAGAACGCACAGCGCTAACACTCCGTAGTTCAGAGCATGCACAGCGCTAACACTCTGTAGTTCAGAGAACGCACAGTGCTCACACTCCGTAGCTCACAGCATGCACAGCGCTAACATTCCGCAGTTCATTGAATGCACAGTGCTAACACTCCGTAGTTCAGTGAATGCACAGCGCTAACACTCCGTAGTTCAGAGAATGCACAGCGCTAACACTCCGTAGTTCAGAGCATGCACAGCGCTAACACTCCGTAGTTCAGAGAATGCACAGTGCTAACACTCCGTAGTTCAGTGAATGCACAGCGCTAACACTCCGTAGTACAGTGAAAGCACAGCGCTAACACTCCATAGTTCAGAGAATGCACATCGCTAACACTCCGTAGTTCAGAGAATTCACAGCGCTAACACTCCGTTGTTCAGAGAATGCACAGTGCCAGCACTCCGTATTTCAGAGATTGCACAGCGCTAACACTCCGTAGTTCAGTGACTGCACAGTGCTAACATTCCGTAGTTCAGTGAATGCACAGTGCTAACACTCCATAGTTCAGAGAATGCACAGCGCTAACTCTCCGTAGTTCAGAGAATGCACAGTGCCAGCACTCCGTATTTCAGAGATTGCACAGCACTAACAGTCCATAGTTCAATGAATGCACAGCGCTAACACTCCGTAGTTCAGAGAACGCACAGCGCCAACACTCCGTAGTTCAGTGAACGCACAACGCTAACATTCCGCAGTTCATTGAATGCACAGTGCTAACACTCCGTAGTTCAGTGAACGCACAGCGCTAACACTCCGTAGTTCAGAGAACGCACAGCGCTAACACTCCGTAGTTCAGAGCATGCACAGCGCTAACACTCCGTAGTTCAGAGAACGCACAGCGCTAACACGCCGTAGTTCAGAGCATGCACAGCGCTAACACTCCGTAGTTCAGAGAATGCACAGCGCTATACTCCATAGCTCAGAGAATGCACAGTGCTAACACTCCGTAGTTCAGAGAATGCACAGCGCTAACACTCCGTAGTTCAGTGATTGCACAGCGCTAACACGCCGTAATTCAGTGAATGCACAGCGCTAACACTCCGTAGTTCAGAGAATGCACAGCGCTAACAGTCCGTAGTTCAGAGAACGCACAGCGCTAACACTCCGTAGTTCAGAGAATGCACAGCGCTAACACTCCATAGTTTAGAGAATGCACAGTGCTAACACTCCGTAGTTCAGAGAAAGCACAGCGCTAACACTCCGTAGTTCAGTGATCGCACAGCGCTAACACGCCGTAATTCAGTGAATGCACAGTGCTAACACTCCGTAGTTCAGTGAACGCACAGCGCTAACACTCCGTAGTTCAGTGAATGCACAGTGCTAACACTCCATAGTTCAGAGAATGCACAGCGCTAACAGTCCGTAGTTCAGAGAACGCACAGCGCTAACACTCCGTAGTTCAGAGAATGCACAGCGCTAACACTCCATAGTTTAGAGAATGCACAGCGCTAACACTCCGTAGTTCAGTGAATGCACAGCGCTAACATTCCGTAATTCAGAGAAGGCACAGCACTAACACTCCGTAATTCAGTGAATGCACAGCGCTAACACTCCGCAGTTCAGAGATTGCAAAGCGCTAACACTCTGTAGTTCAGTGAACGCACAGTGCTAACACTCCGTAGCTCAGAGAATGCACAGCGCTAACACTCCGTAGTTCAGTGAGTGCACAGCGCTAACACTCCGTAATTCAGTGAACACACAGCGATAACATTCCGTAGTTCAGTGAATGCACAGCGCTAACACTCTGTCGTTCAGAGATTGCACAGCGCTAACACTCTGCAGTTCAGTGAACGCACAGCGCTAACACTCCGTAGTTCAGAGAATGCACAGCGCTAACACTCCGTAGTTCAGTGAATGCACAGCGCTAACACTCCGTAGTTTAGTGAATGCACAGCGCTAACACTCCATAGTACAGAGAACGCACAGTGCTAACAGTCCGTAGTTCAGAGAATGCACAGCGCTAACACTCCGTAGTTCAGTGAATGCACAGCGCTAACAGTCCGTAGTTCAGTGAAAGCATAACGCTAACACTCCGTAGTTAAGAGAATGCACAGCGCTAACACTCCGTAGTTCAGTGAACGCACAGTGCTAACAGTCCGTAGTTCAGAGAATGCACAGCGCTAACACTCCGTAGTTCAGTGAATGCACAGCGCTAACAGTCCGTAGTTCAGTGAAAGCATAACGCTAACATTCCGTAGTTCAGTGAATGCACAGTGCTAACACTCTGTAGTTCAGTGAACGCACAGTGCTAACAGTCCATAGTTCAGGGAATGCACAGCGCTAATACTCCGTAGTTCAGTGAACGCACAACGCTAACATTCCGTAGTTCAGTGAATGCACAGCGTGAACACTCCGTACTACAGAGAACGCACAGCACTAACACTCCATAGTTCAGAGAATGCACAGCGCTAACAGTCCGTAGTTCAGAGAATGCACAGCGCTAACACTCCGTAGTTCAGTGAATGCACAGCGCTAACACGCCGTAGTTCACTGAACGCACAGCGTTAACCCTCCATAGTTCAGAGAACGCACAGCGCTAACACTCCGTAGTTCAGTGAACACACAGCGCTAACACTCCGTAGTTTAGTGAATGCACAGCGCTAACACTCCGTAGTTCAGTGAATGCACAGCGCTAACACTCCATAGTTCAGAGAATGCACAGCGCTAACAGTCCGTAGTTCAGAGAATGCACAGCGCTAACACTCCGTAGTTCAGAGAATGCACACCGCTAACACTCCATAGTTCAGAGAATGTACAGCGCTAACATTCCGTAATTCAGAGAATGCACAGCGCTAACACTCCATAGCTGAGAGAACGCACAGCACTAACACTCCGTAGTTCCGTGAACGCACAGCGCTAACACTCCGTAGTTCAGAGAATGCACAGCGCTAACACTCCGTAGTTCAGTGATCGCACAGCGCTAACACTCCGTAGTTCAGTGAATGCACAGCACTAACACTCCGTAGTTCAGTGAATGCACAGCGCTAACACTCCGTAGTTCAGAGATTGCACAGCGCTAACACTCCGTAGTTCAGTGACTGCACAGTGCTAACATTCCGTAGTTCAGTGAATGCACAGTGCTAACACTCCATAGTTCAGAGAATGCACAGCGCTAACATTCCATAGTTCAGTGAATGCACAGCGCTAACACTCCGTAGTACACTGAACGCACAGCACTAACAGTCCATAGTTCAATGTATGCACAGCGCTAACGCTCCGTAGTTCAGAGAATGCACAGCGCTAACACTCCGTAGTTCAGAGAACGCACAGCGCCAACACTCCGTAGTTCAGTGAACGCACAACGCTAACATTCCGCAGTTCATTGAATGCACAGTGCTAACACTCCGTAGTTCAGTGAACGCACAGCGTTAACACTCCGTAGTTCAGAGAACGCACAGCGCTAACACTCCGTAGTTCAGAGCATGCACAGCGCTAACACTCCGTAGTTCAGAGAACGCACAGCGCTAACACGCCGTAGTTCAGAGCATGCACAGCGCGAACACTCCGTAGTTCAGAGAATGCACAGCGCTATACTCCATAGCTCAGAGAATGCACAGTGCTAACACTCCGTAGTTCAGAGAATGCACAGCGCTAACACTCCGTAGTTCAGTGATCGCACAGCGCTAACACGCCGTAATTCAGTGAATGCACAGCGCTAACACTCTGTAGTTCAGTGAACGCACAGCGCAAACACTCCGTAGTTCAGTGAATGCACAGTGCTAACACTCCATAGTTCAGAGAATGCACAGCGCTAACACTCCGTAGTTCAGAGAATGCACAGCGCTAACACTCCATAGTTTAGAGAAAGCACAGCGCTAACACTCCGTAGTTCAGTGAATGCACAGCGCTAACATTCCGTAATTCAGAGTATGCACAGCGCTAACACTCCATAGTTCAGAGAACGCACAGTGCTAACACTCCGTAGTTCAGTGAATGCATAGCACTAACACTCCGTAGTTCAGTGAACGCAAAGTGCTAACACGACGTAGTTCAGAGAATGCACAGCGCTAACACTCCGTAGTTCAGAGAATGTACAGCGCTAACACTCCGTAGTTCAGAGAACGCACAGCACTAACACTCCGTAGTTCAGTGAATGCACAGCGCTAACAATCCGTAGTTCAGAAAATGCACAGCGCTAACACTCCATACTACAGGAAACGCACAGCACTAACACTGCATAGTTCAGCAAATGCACAGCGCTAACACTCCATAGTTCAGAGAATGCACAGCGCTAACACTCCGTAGTTCAGTGAACGCACAGCGCTAACACGCCGTAGTTCAGTGAATGCACAGCGCTAACACTCCGTAGTTCATAGATTGCACAGCGCTAACACTCCGTAGTTCAGTGATCGCACAGCGCTAACACTCCATAGTTCAGTGAATGCACAGCGCTAACACTCCGTAGTTCAGTGAACACACAGCGCTAACACTCCGTAGTTCAGGGAATGCACAGCGCTAACACTCTGTAGTTCAGAGATTGCACAGCGCTAACACTCTGCACTTCAGTGAACGCACAGCGCTAACACTCCGTAGTTCAGAGATTGCACAGCGCCAACACTCCGTAGTTCAGTGAACGCACAGCGCTAACATTCCGTAGTTCAGTGAATGCACAGCGCCAACACTCCATAGTACAGAGAACGCACAGTGCTAACAGTCCGTAGTTCAGAGAATGCACAGCGCTAACACTCCGTAGTTCAGTGAACGCACAGCGCTAACAGTCCGTAGTTCAGTGAATGCACAGCGCTAACACTCCGTAGTTCAGAGAATGCACAGCGCTAACACTCCACAGTTCAGTGAACGCACAGCGCTAACATTCCGTAGTTCAGCGAATGCACAGCGCTAACACTCCGTAGTTCAGAGAACGCACAGCGCTAACATTCCGTAGTTCAGTGAATGCACAGCGCTAACACTCCGTAGTTCAGTAAACGCACAGCGCTAACATTCCGTAGTTCAGTGAATGCACAGCGTTAACACTCCGTAGTTCAGAGAATGCACAGCGCTAACATTCCGTAGTTCAGAGAATGCACAGCGCTAACACTCCATAGTTCAGTGAATGCACAACGCTAAAATTCCGTAGTTCAGTGAATGCACAGCGCTAACACTCCGTACTACAGAGAACGCACAGCACTAGCACTGCATAGTTCAGAGAATGCACAGCGCTAACACTCCGTAGTTCAGAGATTGCACAGCGCTAACACTCCGTAGTTCAGTGAACGCACAGCGCTAACACTCCGTAGTACAGAGAACGCACAGCACTAACACTCCGTAGTTCAGTGAATGCACAGCGCTAACACTCCATAGTTCAGAGAATGCACAGCGCTAACACACCGTAGTTCAGAGAATGCACAGCGCTAACAGTCCGTAGTTCAGAGAATGCGCAGCGCTAACACGCCGTAGTTCAGTGAACGCACAGCGCTAAAACTCCATAGTTCAGTGAATGCACAGCGCTAACACTCCGTAGTTCAGTGAATGCACAGCGCTAACACTCCATAATTCAGAGAATGCACAGCGCTAACACTCCGTAGTTCAGAGAATGCACAGCGCTAACACTCCGTAGTTCAGAGAACGCACAGCGCCAACACTCCGTAGTTCAGTGAACGCACAGCGCTTACACTCCGTAGTTCAGAGCATGCACAGCGCCAACACTCCGTAGTTCAGAGAACGCACAGTGCTAACACTCCGTAGTTCTGTGAATGCACAGCACTAACACTCCGTAGTTCAGAGAACGCACAGCGCTAACACTCCGTAGTTCAGAGAATGCACAGCGCTAACATTCCGTAATTCAGAGAATGCACAGCGCTAACACTCCATAGTTCAGAGAACGCACAATTCTAACACTCCGTAGTTCAGTAACTGCACAGCGCTAACATTCCGTAGTTCAGTGAATGCACAGTGTTAACACTCCGTAGTACAGTGAATGCACAGCGCTAACAATCTGTAGTTCAGTGAATGCACAGCGCTAACACTCCGTAGTTCAGAGAAAGCACAGCGCTAACACTCCGTAGTTCAGTGAACGCACAGCGCCAACACTCCGTAGTTCAGTGAACGCACAGCGCTTACACTCCGTAGTTCAGAGCATGCACAGCGCTAACACTCCGTAGTTCAGAGAACGCACAGTGCTAACACTCCGTAGTTCTGTGAATGCACAGCACTGACACTCCGTAGTTCAGAGAACGCACAGCGCTAACACCCCGTAGTTCAGAGCATGCACAGCGCTAACACTCCGTAGTTCAGAGAACGCACAGTGCTAACACCCGGTAGTTCAGAGCATGCACAGCGCTAACACTCCGTAGTTCAGAGAATGCACAGTGCCAGCACTCCGTATTTCAGAGATTGCACAGCACTAACAGTCCATAGTTCAATGAATGCACAGCGCTAACACTCCGTAGTTCAGAGAATGCACAGCGCTAACACTCCGTAGTTCAGAGAACGCACAGCGCCAACACTCCGTAGTTCAGTGAACGCACAACGCTAACATTCCGCAGTTCATTGAATGCACAGTGCTAACACTCCGTAGTTCAGTGAAATCACAGCGCTAACACTCCGTAGTTCAGAGAACGCACAGCGCTAACACTCCGTAGTTCAGAGCATGCACAGCGCTAACACTCCGTAGTTCAGAGAATGCACAGCGCTAACACGCCATAGTTCAGAGCATGCACAGCGCTAACACTCCGTAGTTCAGAGAACGTACAGTGCTAACACTCCGTAGTTCAGAGAATGCACAGCGCTATACTCCATAGCTCAGAGAATGCACAGTGCTAACACTCCATAGTTCAGAGAATGCACAGCGCTAACACTCTGTAGTTCAGTGATCGCACAGCGCTAACACGCCGTAATTCAGTGAATGCACAGTGCTAACACTCCGTAGTTCAGTGAACGCACAGCGCTAACACTCCGTAGTTCAGTGAATGCACAGTGCTAACACTCCATAGTTCAGAGAATGCACAGCGCTAACAGTCCGTAGTTCAGAGAACGCACAGCGCTAACACTCCGTAGTTCAGAGAATGCACAGCGCTAACACTCCATAGTTTAGAGAATGCACAGCGCTAACACTCCATAGTTCAGTGAATGCACAGCGCTAACATTCCGTAATTCAGAGAAGGCACAGCACTAACACTCCGTAATTCAGTGAATGCACAGCGCTAACACTCCGCAGTTCAGAGATTGCACAGCGCTAACACTCTGTAGTTCAGTGAACGCACAGGGCTAACACTCCGTAGCTCAGAGAATGCACAGCGCTAACACTCCGTAGTTCAGTGATCGCACAGCGCTAACACTCCGTAGTTCAGTGAATGCACAGCGCTAACACTCCGTAGTTCAGTGAACACACAGCGATAACATTCCGTAGTTCAGTGAATGCACAGCGCTAACACTCTGTAGTTCAGTGAACGCACAGCGCTAACACTCCGTAGTTGAGAGAACGCACAGCACTAACACTCCGTAGTTCAGTGAACGCACAGCGCTAACACTCCGTAGTTCAGAGAATGCACAGCGCTAACACTCCGTAGTTCAGTGAATGCACAGCGTTAACACTCCGTAGTTCATAGATTGCACAGAGCTAACACTCCATAGTTCAGTGACTGCACAGCGCTAACATTCCGTAGTTCAGTGAATGCACAGTGCTACCACTCCGTAGTTCAGAGAATGCACAGCGCTAACATTCCATACTTCAGTGAATGCACAGCGCTAACACTCCATAGTTCAGTGAACGCACAGCGCCAACACTCCGTAGTTCAGAGAACCCACAGCGCTAACACTCCGTAGTTCAGAGAAAGCACAGCGCTAACACTCCGTAGTTCAGTGAACGCACAGCGCTAACATTCCGTAGTTCAGTGAACGCACAGCGCTAACACTCCGTAGTTCAGAGAACGCACAGCACTAACAGTCCCTAGTTCAGAGAATGCACAGTGCTAACACTCCGTAGCTCAGTGAACGCACAGCGCTAACACTCCGTAGTTCAGTGAACGCACAGTGCTAACACTCCGTAGTTCAGTGAATGCACAGCGCTAACACTCCGTAGTTCAGAGAACGCACAGCGCTAACACTCTAGTTCAGAGAATGCACAGCGCTAACACTCCGTAGTTCAGAGAACGCACAGTGCTAACACTCCGTTGTTCAGTGAATGCACAGCGCTAACACTCCGTAGTTCAGTGAACGCACAGCGCTAACACTCCATAGTTCAGTGAATGCACAGCGCTAACACTCCGTAGTTCAGTGAACGCACAGCGCTAACACTCCGTAGTTCAGAGAATGCACAGTGCTAACACTCCGTAGTTCTGAGAATGCACAGCGCTAACACTCCGTAGTTCAGTGAATGCACAGCGCTAACACTCCGTAGTTCAGTGAATGCACAGCGTTAACAGTCCGGAGTTTAGTGAATATACAGCGCTAACTCTCCGTAGTTCAGGGAACGCACAGCGCTAACACTCTGTAGTTCAGAGAATGCACAGCGCCAACACTCCATAGTTCAGAGAATGCACAGCGCTAACACTCCGTAGTTCAGAGAATGCACCGCGCTAACACTCTGCAGTTCAGAGAATGCACAGCGCTAACACTCCGTAGTTCAGTGAACGCACAGCGCTTACACTCCGTAGTTCAGAGCATGCACAGCTCTAACACTCCGTAGTTCAGAGAACGCACAGTGCTAACACTCCGTAGTTCTGTGAATGCACAGCACTAACACTCCGTAGTTCAGAGAACGCACAGCGCTAACACTCCGTAGTTCAGAGAATGCACAGCGCTAACATTCCGTAATTCAGAGAATGCACAGCGCTAACACTCCATAGTTCAGAGAACGCACAATTCTAACACTCCGTAGTTCAGTAACTGCACAGCGCTAACATTCCGTAGTTCAGTGAATGCACAGTGCTAACACTCCGTAGTACAGTGAATGCACAGCGCTAACAGTCTGTAGTTCAGAGAAAGCACAGCGCTAACACTCCGTAGTTCAGTGAATGCACAGCACTAACACTCCGTAGTTCAGAGAACGCACAGCGCTAACACTCCGTAGTTCAGAGCATGCACAGCGCTAACACTCTGTAGTTCAGAGAACGCACAGTGCTCACACTCCGTAGCTCACAGCATGCACAGCGCTAACATTCCGCAGTTCATTGAATGCACAGTGCTAACACTCCGTAGTTCAGTGAATGCACAGCGCTAACACTCCGTAGTTCAGAGAATGCACAGCGCTAACACTCCGTAGTTCAGAGCATGCACAGCGCTAACACTCCGTAGTTCAGAGAATGCACAGTGCTAACACTCCGTAGTTCAGTGAATGCACAGCGCTAACACTCCGTAGTACAGTGAAAGCACAGCGCTAACACTCCATAGTTCAGAGAATGCACATCGCTAACACTCCGTAGTTCAGAGAATTCACAGCGCTAACACTCCGTTGTTCAGAGAATGCACAGTGCCAGCACTCCGTATTTCAGAGATTGCACAGCGCTAACACTCCGTAGTTCAGTGACTGCACAGTGCTAACATTCCGTAGTTCAGTGAATGCACAGTGCTAACACTCCATAGTTCAGAGAATGCACAGCGCTAACTCTCCGTAGTTCAGAGAATGCACAGTGCCAGCACTCCGTATTTCAGAGATTGCACAGCACTAACAGTCCATAGTTCAATGAATGCACAGCGCTAACACTCCGTAGTTCAGAGAATGCACAGCGCTAACACTCCGTAGTTCAGAGAACGCACAGCGCCAACACTCCGTAGTTCAGTGAACGCACAACGCTAACATTCCGCAGTTCATTGAATGCACAGTGCTAACACTCCGTAGTTCAGTGAACGCACAGCGCTAACACTCCGTAGTTCAGAGAACGCACAGCGCTAACACTCCGTAGTTCAGAGCATGCACAGCGCTAACACTCCGTAGTTCAGAGAATGCACAGCGCTAACACGCCATAGTTCAGAGCATGCACAGCGCTAACACTCCGTAGTTCAGAGAATGTACAGTGCTAACACTCCGTAGTTCAGAGAATGCACAGCGCTATACTCCATAGCTCAGAGAATGCACAGTGCTAACACTCCATAGTTCAGAGAATGCACAGCGCTAACACTCTGTAGTTCAGTGATCGCACAGCGCTAACACGCCGTAATTCAGTGAATGCACAGTGCTAACACTCCGTAGTTCAGTGAACGCACAGCGCTAACACTCCGTAGTTCAGTGAATGCACAGTGCTAACACTCCATAGTTCAGAGAATGCACAGCGCTAACAGTCCGTAGTTCAGAGAACGCACAGCGCTAACACTCCGTAGTTCAGAGAATGCACAGCGCTAACACTCCATAGTTTAGAGAATGCACAGCGCTAACACTCCATAGTTCAGTGAATGCACAGCGCTAACATTCCGTAATTCAGAGAAGGCACAGCACTAACACTCCGTAATTCAGTGAATGCACAGCGCTAACACTCCGCAGTTCAGAGATTGCACAGCGCTAACACTCTGTAGTTCAGTGAACGCACAGGGCTAACACTCCGTAGCTCAGAGAATGCACAGCGCTAACACTCCGTAGTTCAGTGATCGCACAGCGCTAACACTCCGTAGTTCAGTGAATGCACAGCGCTAACACTCCGTAGTTCAGTGAACACACAGCGATAACATTCCGTAGTTCAGTGAATGCACAGCGCTAACACTCTGTAGTTCAGAGATTGCACAGCGCTAACACTCTGCAGTTCAGTGAACGCACAGCGCTAACATTCCGTAATTCAGTGAATGCACAGCGCTAACACTCCGTAGTTCAGAGAACGCACAGCGCTAACATTCCGTAGTTCAGTGAATGCACAGTGCTAACACTCTGTAGTTCAGTGAACGCACAGTGCTAACAGTCCATAGTTCAGGGAATGCACAGCGCTAATACTCCGTAGTTCAGTGAACGCACAACGCTAACATTCCGCAGTTCAGTGAATGCACAGCGCTAACACTCCATACTACAGAGAACGCACAGCACTAACACTGCATAGTTCAGCGAATGCACAACGCTAACACTCCATAGTTCAGAGAATGCACAGCGCTAACACTCCGAAGTTCAGTGAATGCACAGCGCTAACACGCCGTAGTTCAGTGAATGCACAGCGCTAATACTCCATAGTTCAGTGAATGCACAGCGCTAACACTCCGTAGTTCAGTGAATGCACAGCGCTAACACTCCGTAGTTCATAGATTGCACAGCGCTAACACTCCGTAGTTCAGTGATCGCACAGCGCTAACACTCCATAGTTCAGTGAATGCACAGCGCTAACACTCCGTAGTTCAGTGAACACACAGCGCTAACACTCCGTAGTTCAGGGAACGCACAGCACTAACACTCCGTAGTTCAGAGATTGCACAGCGCTAACACTCCGTAGTTCAGTGAACGCACAGCGCTAACATTCCGTAGTTCAGTGAATGCACAGCGCCAACACTCCATAGTACAGAGAACGCACAGTGCTAACAGTCCGTAGTTCAGAGAATGCACAGCGCTAACACTCCGTAGTTCAGTGAACGCACAGCGCTAACATTCCGTAGTTCAGTGAATGCACAGCGCCAACACTCCATAGTACAGAGAACGCACAGTGCTAACAGTCCGTAGTTCAGAGAACGCACAGCGCTAACATTCCGTAGTTCAGAGAATGCACAGCGCTAACACTCCGTAGTTCAGTGAACGCACAGCGCTAACATTCCGTAGTTCAGTGAATGCACAGCGCCAACACTCCATAGTACAGAGAACGCACAGCACTAGCACTGCATAGTTCAGAGAATGCACAGCGCTAATACTCCGTAGTTCAGAGAATGCACAGCGCTAACACTCCATAGTTTAGAGAATGCACAGCGCTAACACTCCGTAGTTCAGTGAATGCACAGCGCTAACATTCCGTAATTCAGAGAAGGCACAGCAGTAACACTCCGTAATTCAGTGAATGCACAGCGCTAACACTCCGCAGTTCAGAGATTGCACAGCGCTAACACTCCATAGTTCAGTGATCGCACAGCGCTAACACTCCGTAGTTCAGTGAATGCACAGCGCTAACACTCCGTAGTTCAGTGAACACACAGCGATAACATTCCGTAGTTCAGTGAATGCACAGTGCTAACACTCTGTAGTTCAGAGATTGCACAGCGCTAACACTCTGCAGTTCAGTGAACGCACAGCGCTAACACTCCGTAGTTCAGAGAATGCACAGCGCTAACACTCCGTAGTTCAGTGAATGCACAGCGCTAACATTCCGTAGTTCAGTGAATGCACAGCGCTAACACTCCATAGTACAGAGAACGCACAGTGCTAACAGTCCGTAGTTCAGAGAATGCACAGCGCTAACACTCCGTAGTTCAGTGAATGCACAGCGCTAACAGTCCGTAGTTCAGTGAAAGCATAACGCTAACACTCCATAGTTAAGAGAATGCACAGCGCTAACACTCCGTAGTTCAGTGAACGCACAGCGCTAACATTCCATAGTTCAGTGAATGCACAGCGCTAACACTCCGTAGTTCAGAGAACGCACAGCGCTTACATTCCGTAGTTCAGTGAATGCACAGTGCTAACACTCTGTAGTTCAGTGAACGCACAGCGTTAACCCTCCATAGTTCAGTGAACGCACAGCGCTAACACTCCGTAGTTTAGTAAATGCACAGCGCTAACACTCCGTAGTTCAGTGAATGCACAGCGCTAACACTCCGTAGTTCAGAGAATGCACAGCGCTAACAGTCCGTAGTTCAGAGAATGCACAGCGCTAACACTCCATAGTTCAGAGAATGTACAGCGCTAACATTCCGTAATTCAGAGAATGCACAGCGCTAACTCTCCATAGTTGAGAGAACGCACAGCACTAACACTCCGTAGTTCAGTGAACGCACAGCGCTAACACTCCGTAGTTCAGAGAATGCACAGCGCTAACACTCCGTATTTCAATGATCGCACAGCGCTAACACTCCGTAGTTCAGTGAATGCACAGCGCTAACACTCCGTAGTTCAGTGAATGCACAGCGCTAACACTCCATAGATCAGAGATTGCACAGCGCTAACACTCCGTAGTTCAGTGACTGCACAGTGCTAACATTCCGTAGTTCAGTGAATGCACAGTGCTAACACTCCATAGTTCAGAGAATGCACAGCGCTAACATTCCATAGTTCAGTGAATGCACAGCGCTAACACTCCGTAGTACACTGAACGCACAGCACTAACAGTCCATAGTTCAATGAATGCACAGCGCTAACACTCCGTATTTCAGAGAATGCACAGCGCTAACACTCCGTAGTACAGAGAACGCACAACGCTAACATTCCGCAGTTCATTGAATGCACAGTGCTAACACTCCGTAGTTCAGTGAACGCACAACGCTAACATTCCGCAGTTCATTGAATGCACAGTGCTAACACTCCGTAGTTCAGTGAATGCACAGCGCTAACACTCCGTAGTTCAGAGAACGCACAGCGCTAACACGCCGTAGTTCAGAGCATGCACAGCTCTAACACTCCGTAGTTCAGAGAACGCACAGCGCTATACTCCATAGCTCAGAGAATGCACAGTGCTAACACTCCGTAGTTCAGAGAATGCACAGCGCTAACACTCCGTAGTTCAGTGAACGCACAGCGCTAACACGCCGTAGTTCAGTGAATGCACAGCGCTAATACTCCATAGTTCAGTGAATGCACAGCGCTAACAC
The DNA here is from genome assembly GCF_052327205.1 of Somniosus microcephalus. Lineage (NCBI taxonomy): Eukaryota > Metazoa > Chordata > Chondrichthyes > Squaliformes > Somniosidae > Somniosus > Somniosus microcephalus. The sequence continues at coordinate 270,185,418 of NC_140991.1, forward strand.
TCCGTAGTTCAGTGAATGCACAGCGCTAACACTCCGTAGTTCAGAGAATGCACAGCGCTAACACTCCGTAGTTCAGAGAACGCACAGCGCCAACACTCCGTAGTTCAGTAAACGCACAGTGCTTACACTCCGTAGTTCAGAGCATGCACAGCGCTAACACTCCGTAGTTCAGAGAACGCACAGTGCTAACACTCCATAGTTCAGTGAATGCACAGCGCTAACACTCCGTAGTTCAGTGAACACACAGCGCTAACACTCCGTAGTTCAGGGAATGCACAGAGCTAACACTCTGTAGTTCAGAGATTGCACAGCGCTAACACTCTGCACTTCAGTGAACGCACAGCGCTAACACTCCGTAGTTCAGAGATTGCACAGCGCTAACACTCCGTAGTTCAGTAAACGCACAGCGCTAACATTCCGTAGTTCAGTGAATGCACAGCGCTAACACTCCGTAGTTCAGAGAATGCACAGCGCTAACATTCCGTAGTTCAGAGAATGCACAGCGCTAACACCCCGTAGTTCAGTGAATGCACAACGCTAACATTCCGTAGTTCAGTGAATGCACAGCGCTAACACTCCGTACTACAGAGAACGCACAGCACTAGCACTGCATAGTTCAGAGAATGCACAGCGCTAACACTCCGTAGTTCAGAGATTGCACAGCGCTAACACTCCGTAGTTCAGTGAACGCACAGCGCTAACACTCCGTAGTACAGAGAACGCACAGCACTAACACTCCGTAGTTCAGTGAATGCACAGCGCTAACACTCCATAGTTCAGAGAATGCACATTGCTGACACTCCGTAGTTCAGAGAACGCACAGCGCTAACAGTCCGTAGTTCAGAGAATGCGCAGCGCTAACACGCCATAGTTCAGTGAACGCACAGCGCTAAAACTCCATAGTTCAGTGAATGCACAGCGCTAACACTCCGTAGTTCAGTGAATGCACAGCGCTAACACTCCATAGTTCAGAGAATGCACAGTGCTAACAGTCCATAGTTCAGAGAATGCACAGCGCTAACACTCCATAATTCAGAGAATGCACAGCGCTAACACTCCGTAGTTCAGAGAATGCACAGCGCTAACACTCCGTAGTTCAGAGAACGCACAGCGCCAACACTCCGTAGTTCAGTGAACGCACAGCGCTTACACTCCGTAGTTCAGAGCATGCACAGCGCTAACACTCCGTAGTTCAGAGAACGCACATTGCTAACACTCCGTAGTTCTGTGAATGCACAGCACTAACACTCCGTAGTTCAGAGAACGCACAGTGCTAACACTCCGTAGTTCAGAGAATGCACAGCGCTTACATTCCGTAATTCAGAGAATGCACAGCGCTAACACTCCATAGTTCAGAGAACGCACAATTCGAACACTCCGCAGTTCAGTAACTGCACAGCGCTAACATTCCGTAGTTCAGTGAAGGCACAGTGCTAACACTCCGTAGTACAGTGAATGCACAGCGCTAACAGTCTGTAGATCAGTGAATGCACAGCGCTAACACTCCGTAGTTCAGAGAAAGCACAGCGCTAATACTCCGTAGTTCAGTGAACGCACAGCGCCAACACTCCGTAGTTCAGTGAACGCACAGCGCTTACACTCCGTAGTTCAGAGCATGCACAGCGCTAACACTCCGTAGTTCAGAGAACGCACAGTGCTAACACTCCGTAGTTCTGTGAATGCACAGCACTAACACTCCGTAGTTCAGAGAACGCACAGCGCTAACACTCCGTAGTTCAGAGCATGCACAGCGCTAACACTCCGTAGTTCAGAGAACGCACAGTGCTAACACTCCGTAGTTCAGAGCATGCACAGCGCTAACATTCCGCAGTTCATTGAATGCACAGTGCTAACACTCCGTAGTTCAGTGAATGCACAGTGCTAACACTCCGTAGATCAGAGAATGCACAGCGCTAACACTCCGTAGTTCAGAGCATGCACAGCGCTAACACTCCGTAGTTCAGAGAATGCACAGTGCTAACACTCCGTAGTTCAGTGAATGCACAGCGCTAACACTCCGTAGTACAGTGAAAGCACAGCGCTAACACTCCATAGTTCAGAGAATGCACAGTGCCTGCACTCCGTATTTCAGAGAATGCACAGCGCGAACACTCCGTAGTTCAGAGAATGCACAGCGTTAACAGTCCGTAGTTCAGAGAATGCACAGTGCTAACACTCTGTAGTGCAGAGAACGGACAGCACTAACACTCCATAGTTCAGAGAACGCACAGCGCTAACAGTCCGTAGTTCAGAGAATGCACAGCGCTAACACTCCGTAGTTCAGTGAATGCACAGCGTTAACCCTCCGTAGTTCAGTGAACGTAAAGCGCTAACACTCCGCAGTTCAGTGAACGCACAGCGCTAACACTCCGTAGTTCAGAGAATGCACAGCGCTAACACTCCGTAGTTCAGAGAACGCACAGCGCCAACACTCCGTAGTTCAGTAAACGCACAGTGCTTACACTCCGTAGTTCAGAGCATGCACAGCGCTAACACTCCGTAGTTCAGAGAACGCACAGTGCTAACACTCCGTAGTTCTGTGAATGCACAGCACTAACACTCCGTAGTTCAGAGAACGCACAGTGCTAACACTCCGTAGTTCAGAGAATGCACAGCGCTTACATTCCGTAATTCAGAGAATGCACAGCGCTAACACTCCATAGTTCAGAGAACGCACAATTCGAACACTCCGTAGTTCAGTAACTGCACAGCGCTAACATTCCGTAGTTCAGTGAAGGCACAGTGCTAACACTCCGTAGTACAGTGAATGCACAGCGCTAACAGTCTGTAGATCAGTGAATGCACAGCGCTAACACTCCGTAGTTCAGAGAAAGCACAGCGCTAATACTCCGTAGTTCAGTGAACGCACAGCGCCAACACTCCGTAGTTCAGTGAACGCACAGCGCTTACACTCCGTAGTTCAGAGCATGCACAGCGCTAACACTCCGTAGTTCAGAGAACGCACAGTGCTAACACTCCGTAGTTCTGTGAATGCACAGCACTAACACTCCGTAGTTCAGAGAACGCACAGCGCTAACACTCCGTAGTTCAGAGCATGCACAGCGCTAACACTCCGTAGTTCAGAGAACGCACAGTGCTAACACTCCGTAGTTCAGAGCATGCACAGCGCTAACATTCCGCAGTTCATTGAATGCACAGTGCTAACACTCCATAGTTCAGTGAATGCACAGCGCTAACACTCCGTAGTTCAGAGAATGCACAGCGCTAACACTCCGTAGTTCAGAGCATGCACAGCGCTAACACTCCGTAGTTCAGAGAATGCACAGTGCTAACACTCCGTAGTTCAGTGAATGCACAGCGCTAACACTCCGTAGTACAGTGAAAGCACAGCGCTAACACTCCATAGTTCAGAGAATGCACAGTGCCTGCACTCCGTATTTCAGAGAATGCACAGCGCGAACACTCCGTAGTTCAGAGAATGCACAGCGTTAACAGTCCGTAGTTCAGAGAATGCACAGTGCTAACACTCTGTAGTGCAGAGAACGGACAGCACTAACACTCCATAGTTCAGAGAACGCACAGCGCTAACAGTCCGTAGTTCAGAGAATGCACAGCGCTAACACTCCGTAGTTCAGTGAATGCACAGCGTTAACCCTCCGTAGTTCAGTGAACGTAAAGCGCTAACACTCCGTAGTTCAGTGAACGCACAGCGCTAACACTCCATAGTTCAGTGATTGCACAGCGCTAACACTCCGTAGTTCAGTGAATGCACAGCACTTACACTCCGTAGTTCAGAGAATGCACAGCGCTAACAGTCCGTAGTTCAGAGAATGCACAGCGCTAACACTCCGTAGTTCAGAGAATGCACAGCGCTAACAGTCCGTAGTTCAGAGAATGCACAGCGCTAACATTCCGTAATTCAGAGAATGCACAGCGCTAACACTGCATAGTTCAGAGAACGCACAATGCTAACACTCCCAAGTTCAGTGAATGCACAGCACTAACACTCCGTAGTTCAGAGAATGCACAGCGCTAACATTCCGTAATTCAGAGAAGGCACAGCGCTAACACTCCATAGTTCAGAGAACGCACAATGCTAACACTCCCTAGTTCAGTGAATGCACAGCACTAACACTCCGTAGTTTAGTGAACGCAAAGCGCTAACACTACGTAGTTCAGAGAATGCACAGCGCTAACACTGCGTAGTTCAGAGAATGTACAGCGCCAACACTCCATAGTTCATAGAATGCACAGCACTAACACTCCGTAGTTCAGTGAACGCACAGCGCTAACACTCCGTAGTTCAGAGAATGCACAGCGCTAACACTCCGTAGTTCAGTGATCGCACAGCGCTAACACTCCGTAGTTCAGTGAATGCACAGCGCTAACACTCCGTAGTTCAGAGAACGCACAGCGCTAACACTCCGTAGATCAGTGATCGCACAGCGCTAACACTCTGTAATTCAGTGAATGCACAGCGCTAACACTCCGTAGTTCAGTGAACGCACAGCGCTAACACTCCGTAGTTCAGTGAATGCACAGAGCTAACACTCCGTAGTTCAGAGAATGCACAGCGCTAACACTCCGTAGTTCAGTGACTGCACAGTGCTAACATTCCGTAGTTCAGTGAATGCACAGTGCTAACACTCCATAGTTCAGAGAATGCACAGCGCTAACATTCCATAGTTCAGTGAATGCACAGCGCTAACACTCCGTAGTACACTGAACGCACAGCACTAACAGTCCACAGTTCAATGAATGCACAGCGCTAACACTCCGTATTTCAGAGAATGCACAGCGCTAACACTCCGTAGTACAGAGAACGCACAACGCTAACATTCCGCAGTTCATTGACTGCACAGTGCTAACACTCCGTAGTTCAGTGAACGCACAACGCTAACATTCCGCAGTTCATTGACTGCACAGTGCTAACACTCCGTAGTACACTGAACGCACAGCACTAACAGTCCACAGTTCAATGAATGCACAGCGCTAACACTCCGTATTTCAGAGAATGCACAGCGCTAACACTCCGTAGTACAGAGAACGCACAACGCTAACATTCCGCAGTTCATTGACTGCACAGTGCTAACACTCCGTAGTTCAGAGAACGCACAGTGCTAACACTCCGTAGTTCTGTGAATGCACAGCACTAACACTCCGTAGTTCAGAGAACGCACAGCGCTAACACTCCGTAGTTCAGAGCATGCACAGCGCTAACACTCCGTAGTTCAGAGAACGCACAGTGCTAACACTCCGTAGTTCAGAGCATGCACAGCGCTAACATTCCGCAGTTCATTGAATGCACAGTGCTAACACTCCGTAGTTCAGTGAATGCACAGCGCTAACACTCCGTAGTTCAGAGAATGCACAGCGCTAACACTCCGTAGTTCAGAGCATGCACAGCGCTAACACTCCGTAGTTCAGAGAATGCACAGTGCTAACACTCCGTAGTACAGTGAAAGCACAGCGCTAACACTCCATAGTTCAGAGAATGCACAGTGCCTGCACTCCGTATTTCAGAGAATGCACAGCGCGAACACTCCGTAGTTCAGAGAATGCACAGCGTCAACAGTCCGTAGTTCAGAGAATGCACAGTGCTAACACTCTGTAGTGCAGAGAACGGACAGCACTAACACTCCGTAGTTCAGTGAATGCACAGCGCTAACACTCCGTAGTACAGTGAAAGCACAGCGCTAATACTCCATAGTTCAGAGAATGCACAGTGCCTGCACTCCGTATTTCAGAGAATGCACAGCGCGAACACTCCGTAGTTCAGAGAATGCACAGCGTCAACAGTCCGTAGTTCAGAGAATGCACAGTGCTAACACTCTGTAGTGCAGAGAACGGACAGCACTAACACTCCATAGTTCAGAGAACGCACAGCGCTAACAGTCCGTAGTTCAGAGAATGCACAGCGCTAACACTCCGTAGTTCAGTGAATGCACAGCGTTAACCCTCCGTAGTTCAGTGAACGTAAAGCGCTAACACTCCGTAGTTCAGTGAACGCACAGCGCTAACACTCCATAGTTCAGTGATTGCACAGCGCTAACACTCCGTAGTTCAGTGAATGCACAGCACTTACACTCCGTAGTTCAGAGAATGCACAGCGCTAACAGTCCGTAGTTCAGAGAATGCACAGCGCTAACACTCCGTAGTTCAGAGAATGCACAGCGCTAACAGTCCGTAGTTCAGAGAATGCACAGCGCTAACATTCCGTAATTCAGAGAATGCACAGCGCTAACACTGCATAGTTCAGAGAACGCACAATGCTAACACTCCCAAGTTCAGTGAATGCACAGCACTAACACTCCGTAGTTCAGAGAATGCACAGCGCTAACATTCCGTAATTCAGAGAAGGCACAGCGCTAACACTCCATAGTTCAGAGAACGCACAATGCTAACACTCCCTAGTTCAGTGAATGCACAGCACTAACACTCCGTAGTTTAGTGAACGCAAAGCGCTAACACTACGTAGTTCAGAGAATGCACAGCGCTAACACTGCGTAGTTCAGAGAATGTACAGCGCCAACACTCCATAGTTCATAGAATGCACAGCACTAACACTCCGTAGTTCAGTGAACGCACAGCGCTAACACTCCGTAGTTCAGAGAATGCACAGCGCTAACACTCCGTAGTTCAGTGATCGCACAGCGCTAACACTCCGTAGTTCAGTGAATGCACAGCGCTAACACTCCGTAGTTCAGAGAACGCACAGCGCTAACACTCCGTAGATCAGTGATCGCACAGCGCTAACACTCCGTAATTCAGTGAATGCACAGCGCTAACACTCCGTAGTTCAGTGAACGCACAGCGCTAACACTCCGTAGTTCAGTGAGTGCACAGAGCTAACACTCCGTAGTTCAGAGAATGCACAACGCTAACATTCCGTAGTTCAGTGAATGCACAGCGCTAACACTCCGTACTACAGAGAACGCACAGCACTAGCACTGCATAGTTCTGAGAATGCACAGCGCTAACACTCCGTAGTTCAGAGATTGCACAGCGCTCACACTCCGTAGTTCAGTGAACGCACAGCGCTAACACTCCGTAGTACAGAGAACGCACAGCACTAACACTCCGTAGTTCAGTGAATGCACAGCGCTAACACTCCATAGTTCAGAGAATGCACAGCGCTGACACTCCGTAGTTCAGAGAACGCACAGCGCTAACAGTCCGTAGTTCAGAGAATGCGCAGCGCTAACACGCCATAGTTCAGTGAACGCACAGCGCTAAAACTCCATAGTTCAGTGAATGCACAGCGCTAACACTCCGTAGTTCAGTGAATGCACAGCGCTAACACTCCATAGTTCAGAGAATGCACAGCGCTAACAGTCCATAGTTCAGAGAATGCACAGCGCTAACACTCCATAATTCAGAGAATGCACAGCGCTAACACTCCGTAGTTCTGAGAATGCACAGCGCTAACACTCCGTAGTTCAGAGAACGCACAGCGCCAACACTCCGTAGTTCAGTGAACGCACAGCGCTTACACTCCGTAGTTCAGAGCATGCACAGCGCTAACACTCCGTAGTTCAGAGAACGCACAGTGCTAACACTCCGTAGTTCTGTGAATGCACAGCACTAACACTCCGTAGTTCAGAGAACGCACAGTGCTAACACTCCGTAGTTCAGAGAATGCACAGCGCTAACATTCCGTAATTCAGAGAATGCACAGCGCTAACACTCCATAGTTCAGAGAACGCACAATTCGAACACTCCGTAGTTCAGTAACTGCACAGCGCTAACATTCCGTAGTTCAGTGAAGGCACAGTGCTAACACTCCGTAGTACAGTGAATGCACAGCGCTAACAGTCTGTAGTTCAGTGAATGCACAGCGCTAACACTCCGTAGTTCAGAGAAAGCACAGCGCTAACACTCCGTAGTTCAGTGAACGCACAGCGCCAACACTCCGTAGTTCAGTGAACGCACAGCGCTTACACTCCGTAGTTCAGAGCATGCACAGCGCTAACACTCCGTAGTTCAGAGAACGCACAGTGCTAACACTCCGTAGTTCTGTGAATGCATAGCACTAACACTCCGTAGTTCAGAGAACGCACAGCGCTAACACTCCGTAGTTCAGAGCATGCACAGCGCTAACACTCCGTAGTTCAGAGAACGCACAGTGCTAACACTCCGTAGTTCAGAGCATGCACAGCGCTAACATTCCGCAGTTCATTGAATGCACAGTGCTAACACTCCGTAGTTCAGTGAATGCACAGCGCTAACACTCCGTAGTTCAGAGAATGCACAGCGCGAACACTCCGTAGTTCAGAGCATGCACAGCGCTAACACTCCGTAGTTCAGTGAACGCACAGCGCTAACACTCCGTAGTTCAGTGAATGCACAGTGCTAACACTCCGTAGTTCAGAGAATGCACAGCGCTAACACTCCGTAGTTCAGTGACTGCACAGTGCTAACATTCCGTAGTTCAGTGAATGCACAGTGCTAACACTCCATTGTTCAGAGAATGCACAGCGCTAACATTCCATAGTTCAGTGAATGCACAGCGCTAACACTCCGTAGTACACTGAACGCACAGCACTAACAGTCCACAGTTCAATGAATGCACAGCGCTAACACTCCGTATTTCAGAGAATGCACAGCGCTAACACTCCGTAGTACAGAGAACGCACAACGCTAACATTCCGCAGTTCATTGAATGCACAGTGCGAACACTCCGTAGTTCAGTGAACGCACAACGCTAACATTCCGCAGTTCATTGAATGCACAGTGCTAACACTCCGTAGTTCAGTGAATGCACAGCGCTAACACTCCGTAGTTCAGAGAACGCACAGCGCTAACACTCCGTAGTTCAGAGCATGCACAGCGCTAACACTCCGTAGTTCAGAGAACGCACAGTGCTAACACTCCGTAGTTCAGAGAATGCATAGCGCTATACTCCATAGCTCAGAGAATGCACAGTGCTAACACTCCGTAGTTCAGATAATGCACAGCGCTAACACTCCGTAGTTCAGTGATCGCACAGCGCTAACACACCGTAATTCAGTGAATGCACAGCGCTAACACTCCGTAGTTCAGTGAACGCACAGCGCTAACACGCCGTAGTTCAGTGAATGCACAGCGCTAATACTCCATAGTTCAGTGAATGCACAGCGCTAACACTCCGTAGTTCAGTGAATGCACAGCGCTAACACTCCGTAGTTCATAGATTGCACAGCGCTAACACGCCGTAGTTCAGTGATCGCACAGCGCTAACACTCCATAGTTCAATGAATGCACAGCGCTAACACTCCGTAGTTCAGTGAACACACAGCGCTAACACTCCGTAGTTCAGGGAATGCACAGCGCTAACACTCTGTAGTTCAGAGATTGCACAGCGCTAACACTCTGCACTTCAGTGAACGCACAGCGCTAACACTCCGTAGTTCAGAGATTGCACAGCGCTAACACTCCATAGTTCAGTGAATGCACAGCGCTAACATTCCGTAGTTCAGTGAATGCACAGCGCCAACACTCCATAGTACAGAGAACGCACAGTGCTAACAGTCCGTAGTTCAGAGAATGCACAGCGCTAACACTCCGTAGTTCAGTGAATGCACAGCGCTAACAGTCCGTAGTTCAGTGAATGCACAGCGCTAACACTCCGTAGTTCAGAGAATGCACAGCGCTAACACTCCATAGTTCAGTGAACGCACAGCGCTAACATTCCGTAGTTCAGTGAATGCACAGCACTAACACTCCGTAGTTCAGTAAACGCACAGCGCTAACATTCCGTAGTTCAGTGAATGCACAGCGCTAACACTCCATAGTTCAGAGAACGCACAGCGCTAACATTCCGTAGTTCAGTGAATGCACAGCACTAACACTCTGTAGTTCAGTAAACGCACAGCGCTAACATTCCGTAGTTCAGTGAATGCACAGCGCTAACACTCCATAGTTCAGAGAACGCACAGCGCTAACACTCCATAGTTCAGAGAACGCACAGCGCTAACATTCCGTAGTTCAGTGAATGCACAGCGCTAACACTCCGTAGTTCAGTAAACGCACAGCGCTAACATTCCGTAGTTCAGTGAATGCACAGCGCTAACACTCCATAGTTCAGAGAATGCACAGCGCTAACATTCCATAGTTCAGAGAATGCACAGCGCAAACACCCCGTAGTTCAGTGAATGCACAACGCTAACATTCCGTAGTTCAGTGAATGCACAGCGCTAACACTCCGTACTACAGAGAACGCACAGCACTAGCACTGCATAGTTCAGAGAATGCACAGCGCTATACTCCATAGCTCAGAGAATGCACAGTGCTAACACTCCGTAGTTCAGATAATGCACAGCGCTAACACTCCGTAGTTCAGTGATCGCACAGCGCTAACACGCCGTAATTCAGTGAATGCACAGCACTAACACTCCGTAGTTCAGTGAATGCACAGCGCTAACACGCCGTAGTTCAGTGAATGCACAGCGCTAATACTCCATAGTTCAGTGAATGCACAGCGCTAACACTCCGTAGTTCAGTGAATGCACAGCGCTAACACTCCGTAGTTCATAGATTGCACAGCGCTAACACTCCGTAGTTCAGTGATCGCACAGCGCTAACACTCCATAGTTCAGTGATCGCACAGCGCTAACACACCGTAATTCAGTGAATGCACAGCGCTAACACTCCGTAGTTCAGTGAACGCACAGCGCTAACACGCCGTAGTTCAGTGAATGCACAGCGCTAATACTCCATAGTTCAGTGAATGCACAGCGCTAACACTCCGTAGTTCAGTGAATGCACAGCGCTAACACTCCGTAGTTCATAGATTGCACAGCGCTAACACGCCGTAGTTCAGTGATCGCACAGCGCTAACACTCCATAGTTCAATGAATGCACAGCGCTAACACTCCGTAGTTCAGTGAACACACAGCGCTAACACTCCGTAGTTCAGGGAATGCACAGCGCTAACACTCTGTAGTTCAGAGATTGCACAGCGCTAACACTCTGCACTTCAGTGAACGCACAGCGCTAACACTCCGTAGTTCAGAGATTGCACAGCGCTAACACTCCATAGTTCAGTGAATGCACAGCGCTAACATTCCGTAGTTCAGTGAATGCACAGCGCCAACACTCCATAGTACAGAGAACGCACAGTGCTAACAGTCCGTAGTTCAGAGAATGCACAGCGCTAACACTCCGTAGTTCAGTGAATGCACAGCGCTAACAGTCCGTAGTTCAGTGAATGCACAGCGCTAACACTCCGTAGTTCAGAGAATGCACAGCGCTAACACTCCATAGTTCAGTGAACGCACAGCGCTAACATTCCGTAGTTCAGTGAATGCACAGCACTAACACTCCGTAGTTCAGTAAACGCACAGCGCTAACATTCCGTAGTTCAGTGAATGCACAGCGCTAACACTCCATAGTTCAGAGAACGCACAGCGCTAACATTCCGTAGTTCAGTGAATGCACAGCACTAACACTCCGTAGTTCAGTAAACGCACAGCGCTAACATTCCGTAGTTCAGTGAATGCACAGCGCTAACACTCCATAGTTCAGAGAACGCACAGCGCTAACACTCCATAGTTCAGAGAACGCACAGCGCTAACATTCCGTAGTTCAGTGAATGCACAGCGCTAACACTCCGTAGTTCAGTAAACGCACAGCGCTAACATTCCGTAGTTCAGTGAATGCACAGCGCTAACACTCCATAGTTCAGAGAATGCACAGCGCTAACATTCCATAGTTCAGAGAATGCACAGCGCAAACACCCCGTAGTTCAGTGAATGCACAACGCTAACATTCCGTAGTTCAGTGAATGCACAGCGCTAACACTCCGTACTACAGAGAACGCACAGCACTAGCACTGCATAGTTCAGAGAATGCACAGCGCTATACTCCATAGCTCAGAGAATGCACAGTGCTAACACTCCGTAGTTCAGATAATGCACAGCGCTAACACTCCGTAGTTCAGTGATCGCACAGCGCTAACACGCCGTAATTCAGTGAATGCACAGCGCTAACACTCCGTAGTTCAGTGAACGCACAGCGCTAACACGCCGTAGTTCAGTGAATGCACAGCGCTAATACTCCATAGTTCAGTGAATGCACAGCGCTAACACTCCGTAGTTCAGTGAATGCACAGCGCTAACACTCCGTAGTTCATAGATTGCACAGCGCTAACACTCCGTAGTTCAGTGATCGCACAGCGCTAACACTCCATAGTTCAATGAATGCACAGCGCTAACACTCCGTAGTTCAGTGAACACACAGCGCTAACACTCCGTAGTTCAGGGAATGCACAGCGCTAACACTCTGTAGTTCAGAGATTGCACAGCGCTAACACTCTGCACTTCAGTGAACGCACAGCGCTAACACTCCGTAGTTCAGAGATTGCACAGCGCTAACACTCCATAGTTCAGTGAACGCACAGCGCTAACATTCCGTAGTTCAGTGAATGCACAGCGCCAACACTCCATAGTACAGAGAACGCACAGTGCTAACAGTCCGTAGTTCAGAGAATGCACAGCGCTAACACTCCGTAGTTCAGTGAATGCACAGCGCTAACAGTCCGTAGTTCAGTGAATGCACAGCGCTAACACTCCGTAGTTCAGAGAATGCTCAGCGCTAACACTCCATAGTTCAGTGAACGCACAGCGCTAACATTCCGTAGTTCAGTGAATGCACAGTGCTAACACTCCATAGTTCAGGGAACGCACAGCGCTAACATTCCGTAGTTCAGTGAATGCACAGCGCTAACACTCCGTAGTTCAGTAAACGCACAGCGCTAACATTCCGTAGTTCAGTGAATGCACAGCGCTCACACTCCGTAGTTCAGAGAATGCACAGCGCTAACATTCCGTAGTTCAGAGAATGCACAGCGCTAACACCCCGTAGTTCAGTGAATGCACAACGCTAACATTCCGTAGTTCAGTGAATGCACTGCGCTAACACTCCGTACTACAGAGAACGCACAGCACTAGCACTGCATAGTTCAGAGAATGCACAGCGCTAACACTCCGTAGTTCAGAGATTGCACAGCGCTAACACTCCGTAGTTCAGTGAACGCACAGCGCTAACACTCCGTAGTACAGAGAACGCACAGCACTAACACTCCGTAGTTCAGTGAATGCACAGCGCTAACACTCCATAGTTCAGAGAATGCACAGCGCTGACACTCCGTAGTTCAGAGAACGCACAGCGCTAACAGTCCGTAGTTCAGAGAATGCGCAGCACTAACACGCCATAGTTCAGTGAACGCACAGCGCTAAAACTCCATAGTTCAGTGAATGCACAGCGCTAACACTCCGTAGTTCAGTGAATGCACAGCGCTAACACTCCATAGTTCAGAGAATGCACAGCGCTAACAGTCCATAGTTCAGAGAATGCACAGCGCTAACACTCCATAATTCAGAGAATGCACAGCGCTAACACTCCGTAGTTCAGAGAATGCACAGCGCTAACACTCCGTAGTTCAGAGAGCGCACAGCGCCAACACTCCGTAGTTCAGTGAACGCACAGCGCTTACACTCCGTAGTTCAGAGCATGCGCAGCGCTAACACTCTGTAGTTCAGAGAACGCACAGTGCTAACACTCCGTAGTTCTGTGAATGCACAGCACTAACACTCCGTAGTTCAGAGAACGCACAGTGCTAACACTCCGTAGTTCAGAGAATGCACAGCGCTAACATTCCGTAATTCAGAGAATGCACAGCGCTAACACTCCATAGTTCAGAGAACGCACAATTCGAACACTCCGTAGTTCAGTAACTGCACAGCGCTAACATTCCGTAGTTCAGTGAAGGCACAGTGCTAACACTCCGTAGTACAGTGAATGCACAGCGCTAACAGTCTGTAGTTCAGTGAATGCACAGCGCTAACACTCCGTAGTTCAGAGAAAGCACAGCGCTAACACTCCGTAGTTCAGTGAATGCACAGCGCCAACACTCCGTAGTTCAGTGAACGCACAGCGCTTACACTCCGTAGTTCAGAGCATGCACAGCGCTAACACTCCGTAGTTCAGAGAACGCACAGTGCTAACACTCCGTAGTTCTGTGAATGCACAGCACTAACACTCTGTAGTTCAGAGAACGCACAGCGCTAACACTCCGTAGTTCAGAGCATGCACAGCGCTAACACTCCGTAGTTCAGAGAACGCACAGTGCTAACACTCCGTAGTTCAGAGCATGCACAGCGCTAACATTCCGCAGTTCATTGAATGCACAGTGCTAACACTCCGTAGTTCAGTGAATGCACAGCGCTAACACTCCGTAGTTCAGAGAATGCACAGCGCTAACACTCCGTAGTTCAGAGCATGCACAGCACTAACACTCCGTAGTTCAGAGAATGCACAGTGCTAACACTCCGTAGTTCAGTGAATGCACAGCGCTAACACTCCGTAGTACAGTGAAAGCACAGCGCTAACACTCCATAGTTCAGAGAATGCACAGTGCCTGCACTCCGTATTTCAGAGAACGCACAGTGCTAACACTCCGTAGTTCAGTGAATGCACAGTGCTAACACTCCGTAGTTCAGTGAATGCACAGCGCTAACATTCGGTAATTCAGAGAATGCAGCGTGCTAACACTCCGTAGTTCAGAGCATGCACAGCGCTAACACTCCGTAGTTCAGAGAACGCACAGTGCTAACACTCCGTAGTTCTGTGAATGCACAGCACTAACACTCTGTAGTTCAGAGAACGCACAGCGCTAACACTCCGTAGTTCAGAGCATGCACAGCGCTAACACTCCGTAGTTCAGAGAACGCACAGTGCTAACACTCCGTAGTTCAGAGCATGCACAGCGCTAACATTCCGCAGTTCATTGAATGCACAGTGCTAACACTCCGTAGTTCAGTGAATGCACAGCGCTAACACTCCGTAGTTCAGAGAATGCACAGCGCTAACACTCCGTAGTTCAGAGCATGCACAGCGCTAACACTCCGTAGTTCAGAGAATGCACAGTGCTAACACTCCGTAGTTCAGTGAATGCACAGCGCTAACACTCCGTAGTACAGTGAAAGCACAGCGCTAACACTCCATAGTTCAGAGAATGCACAGTGCCTGCACTCCGTATTTCAGAGAACGCACAGTGCTAACACTCCGTAGTTCAGTGAATGCACAGTGCTAACACTCCGTAGTTCAGTGAATGCACAGCGCTAACATTCGGTAGTTCAGAGAATGCAGCGTGCTAACACTCCGTAGTTCAGAGAATGCACAGCGCTAACACTCCGTAGTTCAGTGAATGCACAGCGCTCACATTCCGTAATTCAGAGAATGCACAGCGCTAACACTCCATAGTTCAGAGAACGCACAGCACTAACACTCCGTAGTTCAGTGAACGCAAAGCGCTAACACTACTTAGTTCAGAGAATGCACAGCGCTAACACTCCGTAGTTCAGAGAATGTACAGTGCTAACACTCCGTAGTTCAGAGAACGCACAGCACTAAAACTCCGTAGTTCAGTGAACGCACAGCGCTAACACTCCGTAGTTCAGAGAATGCACAGCGCTAACACTCCGTAGTTCAGTGAACGCACAGCGTTAACACTCCGTAGTTCATAGATTGCACAGAGCTAACACCCCGTAGTTCAGTGACTGCACAGCGCTAACATTCCGTAGT
The DNA here is from genome assembly GCF_052327205.1 of Somniosus microcephalus. NCBI lineage: Eukaryota > Metazoa > Chordata > Chondrichthyes > Squaliformes > Somniosidae > Somniosus > Somniosus microcephalus. Next base: position 270,200,943 of record NC_140991.1, read on the forward strand.
TCAGTGAATGCACAGTGCTACCACTCCGTAGTTCAGAGAATGCACAGCGCTAACATTCCATACTTCAGTGAATGCACAGCGCTAACACTCCGTAGTTCAGTGAACGCACAGCGCCAACACTCCGTAGTTCAGAGAACGCACAGCGCTAACACTCCGTAGTTCAGAGAAAGCACAGCGCTAACACTCCGTAGTTCAGTGAACGCACAGCGCCAACACTCCGTAGTTCAGTGAACGCACAGCGCTTACACTCCGTAGTTCAGAGCATGCACAGCGCTAACACTCCGTAGTTCAGAGAACGCACAGTGCTAACACTCCGTAGTTCTGTGAATGCACAGCACTAACACTCCGTAGTTCAGAGAACGCACAGTGCTAACACTCCGTAGTTCCGAGCATGCACAGCGCTTACACTCCGTAGTTCAGAGCATGCACAGCGCTAACACTCCGTAGTTCAGAGAACGCACAGTGCTAACACTCCGTAGTTCACAGCATGCACAGCGCTAACACTCCGTAGTTCAGAGAACGCACAGTGCTAACACTCCGTAGTTCCGAGCATGCACAGCGCTAACATTCCGCAGTTCATTGAATGCACAGTGCTAACACTCCATAGTTCAGTGAATGCACAGCGCTAACACTCCGTAGTTCAGAGAATGCACAGCGCTAACACTCCGTAGTTCAGAGCATGCACAGTGCCTGCACTCCGTATTTCAGAGAATGCACAGCGCTAACGCTCCGTAGTTCAGAGAATGCACAGCGCTAACAGTCCGTAGTTCAGAGAATGCGCAGTGCTAACACTCTGTAGTGCAGAGAACGCACAGCACTAACACTCCATAGTTCAGAGAACGCACAGCGCTAACAGTCCATAGTTCAGAGAATGCACAGCGCTAACACTCCGTAGTTCAGTGAATGCACAGCGTTAACCCTCCGTAGTTCAGTGAACGTAAAGCGCTAACACTCCGTAGTTCAGTGAACGCACAGCGCTAACACTCCATAGTTCAGTGAATGCACAGCGCTAACACTCCGTAGTTCAGTGAATGCACAGCACTAACACTCCGTAGTTCAGAGAATGCACAGCGCTAACAGTCCGTAGTTCAGAGAATGCACAGCGCTAACACTCCGTAGTTCAGAGAATGCACAGCGCTAACAGTCCGTAATTCAGAGAATGCACAGCGCTAACACTGCATAGTTCAGAGAACGCACAATGCTAACACTCCCTAGTTCAGTGAATGCACAGCACTAACACTCCGTAGTTCAGTGAACGCAAAGCGCTAACACTACGTAGTTCAGAGAATGCACAGCGCTAACACTGCGTAGTTCAGAGAATGTACAGCGCCAACACTCCATAGTTCATAGAATGCACAGCACTAACACTCCGTAGTTCAGTGAACGCACAGCGCTAACACTCCGTAGTTCAGAGAATGCACAGCGCTAACACTCCGTAGTTCAGTGATCGCACAGCGCAAACACTCCGTAGTTCAGTGAATGCACAGCGCTAACACTCCGTAGTTCAGAGAACGCACAGCGCTAACACTCCGTAGATCAGTGATCGCACAGCGCTAACACTGCGTAATTCAGTGAATGCACAGCGCTAACACTCCGTAGTTCAGTGAACGCACAGCGCTAACACTCCGTAGTTCAGTGAATGCACAGTGCTAACACTCCGTAGTTCAGAGAATGCACAGCGCTAACACTCCGTAGCTCAGAGATCGCACAGCGCTAACACTCCATAGTTCAGAGAATGCACAGCGCTAACACTACGTAGTTCAGAGAATGCACAGCGCTTACACTCCGTAGTTCAGAGAATGTACAGCGCTAACACTCCGTACTTCAGAGAACGCACAGCACTAACACTCCGTAGTTCAGTGAACGCACAGTGCTAACACTCCGTAGTTCAGTGAATGCACAGCGCTAACACTCCATAGTTCAGAGAATGCACAGTGCTAACACTCCGTAGTTCAGTGAATGCACAGCGCTAACACTCCATAGTTCAGAGAATGCACAGCGCTAACACTCCGTAGTTCAGAGAACGCACAGCGCTAACACTCCTTAGTTCAGTGAATGCACAGCATTAACATTCCGTAATTCAGAGAATGCACAGCGCTAACACTCCATAGTTCAGAGAACGCACAGCGCTAACACTCCATAGTTCAGAGAACGCACAGCGCTAACACTCCGTAGTTCAGTGAATGCACAGTGCTAACACTCCGTAGTTCAGTGAATGCACAGCGCTAACACTCCGTAGTTCAGTGAATGCACAGCGCTCACATTCCGTAATTCAGAGAATGCAGCGTGCTAACACTCCGTAGTTCAGTGAATGCACAGCGCTCACATTCCGTAATTCAGAGAATGCACAGTGCTAACACTCCATAGTTCAGAGAACGCACAGCACTAACACTCCGTAGTTCAGTGAATGCACAGCGCTAACATTCGGTAATTCAGAGAATGCACAGCGCTAACACTCCGTAGTTCAGTGAATGCACAGTGCTAACACTCCGTAGTTCAGTGAATGCACAGCGCTAACATTCGGTAATTCAGAGAATGCAGCGTGCTAACACTCCGTAGTTCAGAGAATGCACAGCGCTAACACTCCGTAGTTCAGTGAATGCACAGCGCTCACATTCCATAATTCAGAGAATGCACAGTGCTAACACTCCATAGTTCAGAGAACGCACAGCACTAACACTCCGTAGTTCAGTGAACGCAAAGCGCTAACACGACTTAGTTCAGAGAATGCACAGCGCTAACACTCCGTAGTTCAGAGAATGTACAGTGCTAACACTCCGTAGTTCAGAGAACGCACAGCACTAACACTCCGTAGTTCAGTGAACGCACAGCGCTAACACTCCGGAGTTCAGAGAATGCACAGCGCTAACACTCCGTAATTCAGAGAATGCGCAGCGCTAACACTCCATAGTTCAGAGAACGCACAGCACTAACACTCCGTAGTTCAGTGAACGCAAAGCGCTAACACTACTTAGTTCAGAGAATGCACAGCGCTAACACTCCGTAGTTCAGAGAATGTACAGTGCTAACACTCCGTAGTTCAGAGAACGCACAGCACTAACACTCCGTAGTTCAGTGAACGCACAGCGCTAACACTCCGTAGTTCAGAGAATGCACAGCGCTAACACTCCGTAGTTCAGTGAATGCACAGCGTTAACACTCCGTAGTTCATAGATTGCACAGAGCTAACACTCCGTAGTTCAGTGACTGCACAGCGCTAACATTCCGTAGTTCAGTGAATGCACAGTGCTACCACTCCGTAGTTCAGAGAATGCACAGCGCTAACATTCCATACTTCAGTGAATGCACAGCGCTAACACTCCGTAGTTCAGTGAACGCACAGCGCCAACACTCCGTAGTTCAGAGAACGCACAGCGCTAAAACTCCGTAGTTCAGAGAAAGCACAGCGCTAACACTCCGTAGTTCAGTGAACGCACTGCGCCAACACTCCGTAGTTCAGTGAACGCACAGCGCTTACACTCCGTAGTTCAGAGCATGCACAGCGCTAACACTCCGTAGTTCAGAGAACGCACAGTGCTAACACTCCGTAGTTCTGTGAATGCACAGCACTAACACTCCGTAGTTCAGAGAACGCAGAGCGCTAACACTCCGTAGTTCAGAGCATGCACAGTGCTAACACTCCGTAGTTCAGAGAACGCACAGTGCTAACACTCCGTAGTTCAGAGCATGCACAGCGCTAACATTCCGCAGTTCATTGAATGCACAGTGCTAACACTCCGTAGTTCAGTGAATGCACAGCGCTAACACTCCGTAGTTCAGAGAATGCACAGCGCTAACACTCCGTAGTTCAGAGCATGCACAGCGCTAACACTCCGTAGTTCAGAGAATGCACAGTGCTAACACTCCGTAGTTCAGTGAATGCACAGCGCTAACACTCCGTAGTACAGTGAAAGCACAGCGCTAACACTCCATAGTTCAGAGAATGCACAGTGCCTGCACTCCGTATTTCAGAGAACGCACAGTGCTAACACTCCGTAGTTCAGTGAATGCACAGTGCTAACACTCCGTAGTTCAGTGAATGCACAGCGCTAACATTCGGTAGTTCAGAGAATGCAGCGTGCTAACACTCCGTAGTTCAGAGAATGCACAGCGCTAACACTCCATAGTTCAGAGAACGCACAGCACTAACACTCCGTAGTTCAGTGAACGCAAAGCGCTAACACTACTTAGTTCAGAGAATGCACAGCGCTAACACTCCGTAGTTCAGAGAATGTACAGTGCTAACACTCCGTAGTTCAGAGAACGCACAGCACTAAAACTCCGTAGTTCAGTGAACGCACAGCGCTAACACTCCGTAGTTCAGAGAATGCACAGCGCTAACACTCCGTAGTTCAGTGAACGCACAGCGTTAACACTCCGTAGTTCATAGATTGCACAGAGCTAACACCCCGTAGTTCAGTGACTGCACAGCGCTAACATTCCGTAGTTCAGTGAATGCACAGTGCTACCACTCCGTAGTTCAGAGAATGCACAGCGCTAACATTCCATACTTCAGTGAATGCACAGCGCTAACACTCCGTAGTTCAGTGAACGCACAGCGCCAACACTCCGTAGTTCAGAGAACGCACAGCGCTAACACTCCGTAGTTCAGAGAAAGCACAGCGCTAACACTCCGTAGTTCAGTGAACGCACAGCGCCAACACTCCGTAGTTCAGTGAACGCACAGCGCTTACACTCCGTAGTTCAGAGCATGCACAGCGCTAACACTCCGTAGTTCAGAGAACGCACAGTGCTAACACTCCGTAGTTCTGTGAATGCACAGCACTAACACTCCGTAGTTCAGAGAACGCACAGTGCTAACACTCCGTAGTTCCGAGCATGCACAGCGCTTACACTCCGTAGTTCAGAGCATGCACAGCGCTAACACTCCGTAGTTCAGAGAACGCACAGTGCTAACACTCCGTAGTTCACAGCATGCACAGCGCTAACACTCCGTAGTTCAGAGAACGCACAGTGCTAACACTCCGTAGTTCCGAGCATGCACAGCGCTAACATTCCGCAGTTCATTGAATGCACAGTGCTAACACTCCATAGTTCAGTGAATGCACAGCGCTAACACTCCGTAGTTCAGAGAATGCACAGCGCTAACACTCCGTAGTTCAGAGCATGCACAGTGCCTGCACTCCGTATTTCAGAGAATGCACAGCGCTAACGCTCCGTAGTTCAGAGAATGCACAGCGCTAACAGTCCGTAGTTCAGAGAATGCGCAGTGCTAACACTCTGTAGTGCAGAGAACGCACAGCACTAACACTCCATAGTTCAGAGAACGCACAGCGCTAACAGTCCATAGTTCAGAGAATGCACAGCGCTAACACTCCGTAGTTCAGTGAATGCACAGCGTTAACCCTCCGTAGTTCAGTGAACGTAAAGCGCTAACACTCCGTAGTTCAGTGAACGCACAGCGCTAACACTCCATAGTTCAGTGAATGCACAGCGCTAACACTCCGTAGTTCAGTGAATGCACAGCACTAACACTCCGTAGTTCAGAGAATGCACAGCGCTAACAGTCCGTAGTTCAGAGAATGCACAGCGCTAACACTCCGTAGTTCAGAGAATGCACAGCGCTAACAGTCCGTAATTCAGAGAATGCACAGCGCTAACACTGCATAGTTCAGAGAACGCACAATGCTAACACTCCCTAGTTCAGTGAATGCACAGCACTAACACTCCGTAGTTCAGTGAACGCAAAGCGCTAACACTACGTAGTTCAGAGAATGCACAGCGCTAACACTGCGTAGTTCAGAGAATGTACAGCGCCAACACTCCATAGTTCATAGAATGCACAGCACTAACACTCCGTAGTTCAGTGAACGCACAGCGCTAACACTCCGTAGTTCAGAGAATGCACAGCGCTAACACTCCGTAGTTCAGTGATCGCACAGCGCAAACACTCCGTAGTTCAGTGAATGCACAGCGCTAACACTCCGTAGTTCAGAGAACGCACAGCGCTAACACTCCGTAGATCAGTGATCGCACAGCGCTAACACTGCGTAATTCAGTGAATGCACAGCGCTAACACTCCGTAGTTCAGTGAACGCACAGCGCTAACACTCCGTAGTTCAGTGAATGCACAGTGCTAACACTCCGTAGTTCAGAGAATGCACAGCGCTAACACTCCGTAGCTCAGAGATCGCACAGCGCTAACACTCCATAGTTCAGAGAATGCACAGCGCTAACACTACGTAGTTCAGAGAATGCACAGCGCTTACACTCCGTAGTTCAGAGAATGTACAGCGCTAACACTCCGTACTTCAGAGAACGCACAGCACTAACACTCCGTAGTTCAGTGAACGCACAGTGCTAACACTCCGTAGTTCAGTGAATGCACAGCGCTAACACTCCATAGTTCAGAGAATGCACAGTGCTAACACTCCGTAGTTCAGTGAATGCACAGCGCTAACACTCCATAGTTCAGAGAATGCACAGCGCTAACACTCCGTAGTTCAGAGAACGCACAGCGCTAACACTCCTTAGTTCAGTGAATGCACAGCATTAACATTCCGTAATTCAGAGAATGCACAGCGCTAACACTCCATAGTTCAGAGAACGCACAGCGCTAACACTCCATAGTTCAGAGAACGCACAGCGCTAACACTCCGTAGTTCAGTGAATGCACAGTGCTAACACTCCGTAGTTCAGTGAATGCACAGCGCTAACACTCCGTAGTTCAGTGAATGCACAGCGCTCACATTCCGTAATTCAGAGAATGCAGCGTGCTAACACTCCGTAGTTCAGTGAATGCACAGCGCTCACATTCCGTAATTCAGAGAATGCACAGTGCTAACACTCCATAGTTCAGAGAACGCACAGCACTAACACTCCGTAGTTCAGTGAATGCACAGCGCTAACATTCGGTAATTCAGAGAATGCACAGCGCTAACACTCCGTAGTTCAGTGAATGCACAGTGCTAACACTCCGTAGTTCAGTGAATGCACAGCGCTAACATTCGGTAATTCAGAGAATGCAGCGTGCTAACACTCCGTAGTTCAGAGAATGCACAGCGCTAACACTCCGTAGTTCAGTGAATGCACAGCGCTCACATTCCATAATTCAGAGAATGCACAGTGCTAACACTCCATAGTTCAGAGAACGCACAGCACTAACACTCCGTAGTTCAGTGAACGCAAAGCGCTAACACGACTTAGTTCAGAGAATGCACAGCGCTAACACTCCGTAGTTCAGAGAATGTACAGTGCTAACACTCCGTAGTTCAGAGAACGCACAGCACTAACACTCCGTAGTTCAGTGAACGCACAGCGCTAACACTCCGGAGTTCAGAGAATGCACAGCGCTAACACTCCGTAATTCAGAGAATGCGCAGCGCTAACACTCCATAGTTCAGAGAACGCACAGCACTAACACTCCGTAGTTCAGTGAACGCAAAGCGCTAACACTACTTAGTTCAGAGAATGCACAGCGCTAACACTCCGTAGTTCAGAGAATGTACAGTGCTAACACTCCGTAGTTCAGAGAACGCACAGCACTAACACTCCGTAGTTCAGTGAACGCACAGCGCTAACACTCCGTAGTTCAGAGAATGCACAGCGCTAACACTCCGTAGTTCAGTGAATGCACAGCGTTAACACTCCGTAGTTCATAGATTGCACAGAGCTAACACTCCGTAGTTCAGTGACTGCACAGCGCTAACATTCCGTAGTTCAGTGAATGCACAGTGCTACCACTCCGTAGTTCAGAGAATGCACAGCGCTAACATTCCATACTTCAGTGAATGCACAGCGCTAACACTCCGTAGTTCAGTGAACGCACAGCGCCAACACTCCGTAGTTCAGAGAACGCACAGCGCTAAAACTCCGTAGTTCAGAGAAAGCACAGCGCTAACACTCCGTAGTTCAGTGAACGCACTGCGCCAACACTCCGTAGTTCAGTGAACGCACAGCGCTTACACTCCGTAGTTCAGAGCATGCACAGCGCTAACACTCCGTAGTTCAGAGAACGCACAGTGCTAACACTCCGTAGTTCTGTGAATGCACAGCACTAACACTCCGTAGTTCAGAGAACGCAGAGCGCTAACACTCCGTAGTTCAGAGCATGCACAGTGCTAACACTCCGTAGTTCAGAGAACGCACAGTGCTAACACTCCGTAGTTCAGAGCATGCACAGCGCTAACATTCCGCAGTTCATTGAATGCACAGTGCTAACACTCCGTAGTTCAGTGAATGCACAGCGCTAACACTCCGTAGTTCAGAGAATGCACAGCGCTAACACTCCGTAGTTCAGAGCATGCACAGCGCTAACACTCCGTAGTTCAGAGAATGCACAGTGCTAACACTCCGTAGTTCAGTGAATGCACAGCGCTAACAATCCGTAGTACAGTGAAAGCACAGCGCTAACACTCCATAGTTCAGAGAATGCACAGTGCCTGCACTCCGTATTTCAGAGAATGCACAGCGCTAACGCTCCGTAGTTCAGAGAATGCACAGCGCTAACAGTCCGTAGTTCAGAGAATGCGCAGTGCTAACACTCTGTAGTGCAGAGAATGCACAGCACTAACACTCCATAGTTCAGAGAACGCACAGCGCTAACAGTCTGTAGTTCAGAGAATGCACAGCGCTAACATTCCGTAGTTCAGTGAATGCACAGCGTTAACCCTCCGTAGTTCAGTGAACGTAAAGCGCTAACACTCCGTAGTTCAGTGAACGCACAGCGCTAACACTCCATAGTTCAGTGAATGCACAGCGCTAACACTCCGTAGTTCAGTGAATGCACAGCACTAACACTCCGTAGTTCAGAGAATGCACAGCGCTAACAGTCCGTAGTTCAGAGAATGCACAGCGCTAACACTCCGTAGTTCAGAGAATGCACAGCGCTAACAGTCCGTAATTCAGAGAATGCACAGCGCTAACACTGCATAGTTCAGAGAACGCACAATGCTAAAACTCCCTAGTTCAGTGAATGCACAGCACTAACACTCCGTAGTTCAGTGAATGCAAAGCGCTAACACTACGTAGTTCAGAGAATGCACAGCGCTAACACTGCGTAGTTCAGAGAATGTACAGCGCCAACACTCCATAGTTCATAGAATGCACAGCACTAACACTCCGTAGTTCAGTGAACGCACAGCGCTAACACTCCGTAGTTCAGAGAATGCACAGCGCTAACACTCCGTAGTTCAGTGATCGCACAGCGCAAACACTCCGTAGTTCAGTGAATGCACAGCGCTAACACTCCGTAGTTCAGAGAACGCACAGCGCTAACACTCCGTAGATCAGTGATCGCACAGCGCTAACACTGCGTAATTCAGTGAATGCACAGCGCTAACACTCCGTAGTTCAGTGAACGCACAGCGCTAACACTCCGTAGTTCAGTGAATGCACAGTGCTAACACTCCGTAGTTCAGAGAATGCACAGCACTAACACTCCGTAGCTCAGAGATCGCACAGCGCTAACACTCCGTAGTTCAGAGAATGCACAGCGCTAACACTACGTAGTTCAGAGAATGCACAGCGCTTACACTCCGTAGTTCAGAGAATGTACAGCGCTAACACTCCGTACTTCAGAGAACGCACAGCACTAACACTCCATAGTTCAGTGAACGCACAGTGCTAACACTCCGTAGTTCAGTGAATGCACAGCGCTAACACTCCATAGTTCAGAGAATGCACAGTGCTAACACTCCGTAGTTCAGTGAATGCACAGCGCTAACACTCCATAGTTCAGAGAATGCACAGCGCTAACACTCCTTAGTTCAGTGAATGCACAGCGCTCACATTCCATACTTCAGTGAATGCACAGCGCTAACACTCCGTAGTTCAGTGAACGCACAGCGCCAACACTCCGTAGTTCAGAGAACGCACAGCGCTAACACTCCGTAGTTCAGAGAATGCACAGCGCTAACACTCCGTAGTTCAGAGAACGCACAGTGCTAACACTCCATAGTTCGGTGAATGCACAGCGCTAACAGTCCGTAATTCAGAGAATGCACAGTGCTAATACTCCGTAGCTCAGTGAACGCACAGCGCTAACACTCCGTAGTTCAGTGAATGCACAGTGCTACCACTCCGTAGTTCAGAGAATGCACAGCGCTAACATTCCATAGTTCAGTCAATGCACAGCGCTAACACTCCGTAGTTCAGTGAACGCACAGCGCTAACACTCCGTAGTTCAGAGAATGCATAGCGCTAACACTCCGTAGTTCAGAGAAAGCACAGCACTAACACTCCGTAGTTCAGTGAACGCACAGCGCTAACATTCCGTAGTTCAGTAAATGCACAGCGCTAACACTCCATAGTTCAGTGAACGCACAGCACTAACACTCCGTAGTTCAGAGAACGCACAGCACTAACAATCCGTAGTTCAGAGAATGCACAGTGCTAACACTCCGTAGCTCAGTGAACGCACAGCGCTAACACTCCGTAGTTCAGTGAACACACAGTGCTAACACTCCGTAGTTCAGTGAATGCACAGCGCTAACACTCCATAGTTCAGAGAACGCACAGCGCTAACACTCCGTAATTCAGAGAATGCACAACGCTTACACTCCGTAGTTCAGAGAATGCACAGCGCTAACACTCCGTAGTTCAGAGAACGCACAGTGCTCACACTCCATAGTTCGGTGAATGCACAGCGCTAACAGTCCGTAGTTCAGTGAACGCACAGCGCTAACACTCCGTATTTCAGTGAACGCACAGCGCTAACACTCCATAGTTCAGTGAATGCACAGCGCTAACACTCCGCAGTTCAGTGAACGCACAGCGCTAACACTCCGTAGTTCAGAGAATGCACAGCGCGAACACTCCTTAGTTCTGAGAATGCACAGCGCTAACACTCCGTAGTTCAGAGAACGCACAGCACTAACAGTCCCTAGTTCAGAGAATGCACAGTGCTAACACTCCGTAGTTCAGAGAACGCACAGCGCTAACACTCCATAGTTCAGAGAACGCACAACGCTAACACTCCGTAGTTCAGAGAATGCACAGCGTTAACACTCCGTAGTTCAGAGAACGCACAGTGCTAACACTCCGTAGTTCAGTGAATGCACAGCGCTAACAGTCCGTAGTTCAGTGAACGCACAGCGCTAACACTCCGTAGTTCAGTGAATGCACAGCGTTAACAGTCCGTAGTTTAGTGAATGTACAGCGCTAACTCTCCGTAGTTCAGAGAATGCACAGCGCGAACACTCTGTAGTTCAGAGAATGCACAGCGCTAACACTCCGTAGTTCAGAGAGTGCACAGCGCTAACACTCCGTAGTTCAGAGAATGCTCCGCGCTAACAGTCCATAGTTCAGAGAATGCACCGCGCTAACACTCCGTAGTTCAGAGAATGCACCGCGCTAGCACTCCATAGTTCAGAGAGTGCACAGCGCTAACACTCCGTAGTTCAGTGAACGCACAGTGCTAACTCTCCGTAGTTCAGAGAATGCACAGCGCTAACACTCCGTAGTTCAGTGAATGCACAGCGTTAACACTCCGTAATTCATAGATTGCACAGAGCTGACACTCCGTAGTTCAGTGACTGCTCAGCGCTAACATTCCGTAGTTCAGTGAATGCACAGTGCTACCACTCCGTAGTTCAGAGAATGCACAGCGCTAACATTCCATAGTTCAGTGAATGCACAGCGCTAACACTCCATAGTTCAGTGAATGCACAGCGCTAACAGTCCGTAGTTCAGAGAATGCACAGCGCTAACACTCCGTAGTTCAGAGAATGCACAGCGCTAACAGTCCGTAATTCAGAGAATGCACAGCGCTAACACTGCATAGTTCAGAGAACGCACAATGCTAAAACTCCCTAGTTCAGTGAATGCACAGCACTAACACTCCGTAGTTCAGTGAATGCAAAGCGCTAACACTACGTAGTTCAGAGAATGCACAGCGCTAACACTGCGTAGTTCAGAGAATGTACAGCGCCAACACTCCATAGTTCATAGAATGCACAGCACTAACACTCCGTAGTTCAGTGAACGCACAGCGCTAACACTCCGTAGTTCAGAGAATGCACAGCGCTAACACTCCGTAGTTCAGTGATCGCACAGCGCAAACACTCCGTAGTTCAGTGAATGCACAGCGCTAACACTCCGTAGTTCAGAGAACGCACAGCGCTAACACTCCGTAGATCAGTGATCGCACAGCGCTAACACTGCGTAATTCAGTGAATGCACAGCGCTAACACTCCGTAGTTCAGTGAACGCACAGCGCTAACACTCCGTAGTTCAGTGAATGCACAGTGCTAACACTCCGTAGTTCAGAGAATGCACAGCGCTAACACTCCGTAGCTCAGAGATCGCACAGCGCTAACACTCCGTAGTTCAGAGAATGCACAGCGCTAACACTACGTAGTTCAGAGAATGCACAGCGCTTACACTCCGTAGTTCAGAGAATGTACAGCGCTAACACTCCGTACTTCAGAGAACGCACAGCACTAACACTCCATAGTTCAGTGAACGCACAGTGCTAACACTCCGTAGTTCAGTGAATGCACAGCGCTAACACTCCATAGTTCAGAGAATGCACAGTGCTAACACTCCGTAGTTCAGTGAATGCACAGCGCTAACACTCCATAGTTCAGAGAATGCACAGCGCTAACACTCCTTAGTTCAGTGAATGCACAGCGCTCACATTCCATACTTCAGTGAATGCACAGCGCTAACACTCCGTAGTTCAGTGAACGCACAGCGCCAACACTCCGTAGTTCAGAGAACGCACAGCGCTAACACTCCGTAGTTCAGAGAATGCACAGCGCTAAGACTCCGTAGTTCAGAGAACGCACAGTGCTAACACTCCATAGTTCGGTGAATGCACAGCGCTAACAGTCCGTAATTCAGAGAATGCACAGTGCTAATACTCCGTAGCTCAGTGAACGCACAGCGCTAACACTCCGTAGTTCAGTGAATGCACAGTGCTACCACTCCGTAGTTCAGAGAATGCACAGCGCTAACATTCCATAGTTCAGTCAATGCACAGCGCTAACACTCCGTAGTTCAGTGAACGCACAGCGCTAACACTCCGTAGTTCAGAGAATGCACAGCGCTAACACTCCGTAGTTCAGAGAAAGCACAGCACTAACACTCCGTAGTTCAGTGAACGCACAGCGCTAACATTCCGTAGTTCAGTAAATGCACAGCGCTAACACTCCATAGTTCAGTGAACGCACAGCACTAACACTCCGTAGTTCAGAGAACGCACAGCACTAACAATCCGTAGTTCAGAGAATGCACAGTGCTAACACTCCGTAGCTCAGTGAACGCACAGCGCTAACACTCCGTAGTTCAGTGAACACACAGTGCTAACACTCCGTAGTTCAGTGAATGCACAGCGCTAACACTCCATAGTTCAGAGAACGCACAGCGCTAACACTCCGTAATTCAGAGAATGCACAACGCTTACACTCCGTAGTTCAGAGAATGCACAGCGCTAACACTCCGTAGTTCAGAGAACGCACAGTGCTCACACTCCATAGTTCGGTGAATGCACAGCGCTAACAGTCCGTAGTTCAGTGAACGCACAGCGCTAACACTCCGTATTTCAGTGAACGCACAGCGCTAACACTCCATAGTTCAGTGAATGCACAGCGCTAACACTCCGCAGTTCAGTGAACGCACAGCGCTAACACTCCGTAGTTCAGAGAATGCACAGCGCGAACACTCCTTAGTTCTGAGAATGCACAGCGCTAACACTCCGTAGTTCAGAGAACGCACAGCACTAACAGTCCCTAGTTCAGAGAATGCACAGTGCTAACACTCCGTAGTTCAGAGAACGCACAGCGCTAACACTCCATAGTTCAGAGAACGCACAACGCTAACACTCCGTAGTTCAGAGAATGCACAGCGTTAACACTCCGTAGTTCAGAGAACGCACAGTGCTAACACTCCGTAGTTCAGTGAATGCACAGCGCTAACAGTCCGTAGTTCAGTGAACGCACAGCGCTAACACTCCGTAGTTCAGTGAATGCACAGCGTTAACAGTCCGTAGTTTAGTGAATGTACAGCGCTAACTCTCCATAGTTCAGAGAATGCACAGCGCGAACACTCTGTAGTTCAGAGAATGCACAGCGCTAACACTCCGTAGTTCAGAGAGTGCACAGCGCTAACACTCCGTAGTTCAGAGAATGCTCCGCGCTAACAGTCCATAGTTCAGAGAATGCACCGCGCTAACACTCCGTAGTTCAGAGAATGCACCGCGCTAGCACTCCATAGTTCAGAGAGTGCACAGCGCTAACACTCCGTAGTTCAGTGAACGCACAGTGCTAACTCTCCGTAGTTCAGAGAATGCACAGCGCTAACACTCCGTAGTTCAGTGAATGCACAGCGTTAACACTCCGTAATTCATAGATTGCACAGAGCTGACACTCCGTAGTTCAGTGACTGCTCAGCGCTAACATTCCGTAGTTCAGTGAATGCACAGTGCTACCACTCCGTAGTTCAGAGAATGCACAGCGCTAACATTCCATAGTTCAGTGAATGCACAGCGCTAACACTCCGTAGTTCAGAGAACGCACAGCGCTAACACTCCGTAGTTCAGAGAAAGCACAGCGCTAACACTCCGTAGTTCAGTGAACGCACAGCGCTAACATTCCGTAGTTCAGTGAATGCACAGCGCTAACACTCCATAGTTCAGTGAACGCACAGCACTAACACTCCGTAGTTCAGAGAACGCACAGCACTAACAGTCCGTAGTTCAGAGAATGCACAGTGCTAACACTCCGTAGTTCCGTGAATGCACAGCACTAACACTCCGTAGTTCAGAGAATGCACAGCGCTAACAGTCCGTAGTTCAGAGAATGCACAGCGCTAACACTCCGTAGTTCAGAGAATGCACAGCGCTAACAGTCCGTAATTCAGAGAATGCACAGCGCTAACACTGCATAGTTCAGAGAACGCACAATGCTAACACTCCCTAGTTCAGTGAATGCACAGCACTAACACTCCATAGTTCAGTGAATGCAAAGCGCTAACACTACGTAGTTCAGAGAATGCACAGCGCTAACACTGCGTAGTTCAGAGAATGTACAGCGCCAACACTCCATAGTTCATAGAATGCACAGCACTAACACTCCGTAGTTCAGTGAACGCACAGCGCTAACACTCCGTAGTTCAGAGAATGCACAGCGCTAACACTCCGTAGTTCAGTGATCGCACAGCGCAAACACTCCGTAGTTCAGTGAATGCACAGCGCTAACACTCCGTAGTTCAGAGAACGCACAGCGCTAACACTCCGTAGATCAGTGATCGCACAGCGCTAACACTGCGTAATTCAGTGAATGCACAGCGCTAACACTCCGTAGTTCAGTGAACGCACAGCGCTAACACTCCGTAGTTCAGTGAATGCACAGTGCTAACACTCCGTAGTTCAGAGAATGCACAGCGCTAACACTCCGTAGCTCAGAGATCGCACAGCGCTAACACTCCGTAGTTCAGAGAATGCACAGCGCTAACACTACGTAGTTCAGAGAATGCACAGCGCTTACACTCCGTAGTTCAGAGAATGTACAGCGCTAACACTCCGTACTTCAGAGAACGCACAGCACTAACACTCCATAGTTCAGTGAACGCACAGTGCTAACACTCCGTAATTCAGTGAATGCACAGCGCTAACACTCCATAGTTCAGAGAATGCACAGTGCTAACACTCCGTAGTTCAGTGAATGCACAGCGCTAACACTCCATAGTTCAGAGAATGCACAGCGCTAACACTCCTTAGTTCAGTGAATGCACAGCGCTCACATTCCATACTTCAGTGAATGCACAGCGCTAACACTCCGTAGTTCAGTGAACGCACAGCGCCAACACTCCGTAGTTCAGAGAACGCACAGCGCTAACACTCCGTAGTTCAGAGAATGCACAGCGCTAACACTCCGTAGTTCAGAGAACGCACAGTGCTAACACTCCATAGTTCGGTGAATGCACAGCGCTAACAGTCCGTAATTCAGAGAATGCACAGTGCTAATACTCCGTAGCTCAGTGAACGCACAGCGCTAACACTCCGTAGTTCAGTGAATGCACAGTGCTACCACTCCGTAGTTCAGAGAATGCACAGCGCTAACATTCCATAGTTCAGTCAATGCACAGCGCTAACACTCCGTAGTTCAGTGAACGCACAGCGCTAACACTCCGTAGTTCAGAGAATGCACAGCGCTAACACTCCGTAGTTCAGAGAAAGCACAGCACTAACACTCCGTAGTTCAGTGAACGCACAGCGCTAACATTCCGTAGTTCAGTAAATGCACAGCGCTAACACTCCATAGTTCAGTGAACGCACAGCACTAACACTCCGTAGTTCAGAGAACGCACAGCACTAACAATCCGTAGTTCAGAGAATGCACAGTGCTAACACTCCGTAGCTCAGTGAACGCACAGCGCTAACACTCCGTAGTTCAGTGAACACACAGTGCTAACACTCCGTAGTTCAGTGAATGCACAGCGCTAACACTCCATAGTTCAGAGAACGCACAGCGCTAACACTCCGTAATTCAGAGAATGCACAACGCTTACACTCCGTAGTTCAGAGAATGCACAGCGCTAACACTCCGTAGTTCAGAGAACGCACAGTGCTCACACTCCATAGTTCGGTGAATGCACAGCGCTAACAGTCCGTAGTTCAGTGAACGCACAGCGCTAACACTCCGTATTTCAGTGAACGCACAGCGCTAACACTCCATAGTTCAGTGAATGCACAGCGCTAACACTCCGCAGTTCAGTGAACGCACAGCGCTAACACTCCGTAGTTCAGAGAATGCACAGCGCGAACACTCCTTAGTTCTGAGAATGCACAGCGCTAACACTCCGTAGTTCAGAGAACGCACAGCACTAACAGTCCCTAGTTCAGAGAATGCACAGTGCTAACACTCCGTAGTTCAGAGAACGCACAGCGCTAACACTCCATAGTTCAGAGAACGCACAACGCTAACACTCCGTAGTTCAGAGAATGCACAGCGTTAACACTCCGTAGTTCAGAGAACGCACAGTGCTAACACTCCGTAGTTCAGTGAATGCACAGCGCTAACAGTCCGTAGTTCAGTGAACGCACAGCGCTAACACTCCGTAGTTCAGTGAATGCACAGCGTTAACAGTCCGTAGTTTAGTGAATGTACAGCGCTAACTCTCCGTAGTTCAGAGAATGCACAGCGCGAACACTCTGTAGTTCAGAGAATGCACAGCGCTAACACTCCGTAGTTCAGAGAGTGCACAGCGCTAACACTCCGTAGTTCAGAGAATGCTCCGCGCTAACAGTCCATAGTTCAGAGAATGCACCGCGCTAACACTCCGTAGTTCAGAGAATGCACCGCGCTAGCACTCCATAGTTCAGAGAGTGCACAGCGCTAACACTCCGTAGTTCAGTGAACGCACAGTGCTAACTCTCCATAGTTCAGAGAATGCACAGCGCTAACACTCCGTAGTTCAGTGAATGCACAGCGTTAACACTCCGTAATTCATAGATTGCACAGAGCTGACACTCCGTAGTTCAGTGACTGCTCAGCGCTAACATTCCGTAGTTCAGTGAATGCACAGTGCTACCACTCCGTAGTTCAGAGAATGCACAGCGCTAACATTCCATAGTTCAGTGAATGCACAGCGCTAACACTCCGTAGTTCAGAGAACGCACAGCGCTAACACTCCGTAGTTCAGAGAAAGCACAGCGCTAACACTCCGTAGTTCAGTGAACGCACAGCGCTAACATTCCGTAGTTCAGTGAATGCACAGCGCTAACACTCCATAGTTCAGTGAACGCACAGCACTAACACTCCGTAGTTCAGAGAACGCACAGCACTAACAGTCCGTAGTTCAGAGAATGCACAGTGCTAACACTCCGTAGTTCAGTGAACGCACAGCGCTAACACTCCGTAGTTCAGTGAATGCACAGTGCTACCACTCCGTAGTTCAGAGAATGCACAGCGCTAACATTCCATAGTTCAGTGAATGCACAGCGCTAACACTCCGTAGTTAAGTGAACGCACAGCGCTAACACTCCGTAGTTCAGAGAACGCACAGTGCTAACACTCCGTAGTTCAGAGAAAGCACAGCGCTAACACTACGTAGTTCAGTGAACGCACAGCGCTAATATTCCGTAGTTCAGTAAATGCACAGCGCTAACACTCCATAGTTCAGTGAACGCACAGCACTAACACTCCGTAGTTCAGAGAACGCACAGCACTAACAGTCCGTAGTTCAGAGAATGCACAGTGCTAACACTCCGTAGCTCAGTGAACGCACAGCGCTAACACTCCGTAGTTCAGTGAACGCACAGTGCTAACACTCCGTAGTTCAGTGAACGCACAGCGCTAACACTCCGTAGTTCAGAGAACGCACAGTGCTAACACTCCATAGTTCGGTGAATGCACAGCGCTAACAGTCCGTAATTCAGAGAATGCACAGTGCTAATACTCCGTAGCTCAGTGAACGCACAGCGCTAACACTCCGTAGTTCAGTGAATGCACAGTGCTACCACTCCGTAGTTCAGAGAATGCACAGCGCTAACATTCCATAGTTCAGTGAATGCACAGCGCTAACTCTCCGTAGTTCAGTGAACGCACAGCGCTAACACTCCGTAGTTCAGTGAATGCACAGCGCTAACACTCCATAGTTCAGTGAACGCACAGCACTAACACTCCGTAGTTCAGAGAATGCACAGCACTAACAATCCGTAGTTCAGAGAACGCACAGCGCTAACACTCCGTAATTCAGAGAATGCACAACGCTTACACTCCGTAGTTCAGAGAATGCACAGCGCTAACACTCCGTAGTTCAGAGAACGCACAGTGCTAACACTCCATAGTTCGGTGAATGCACAGCGCTAACAGTCCGTAGTTCAGTGAACGCACAGCGCTAACACTCCGTAGTTCAGTGAACGCACAGCGCTAACACTCCATAGTTCAGTGAATGCACAGCGCTAACACTCCGCTGTTCAGTGAACGCACAGCGCTAACACTCCGTAGTTCAGAGAATGCACAGCGCGAACACTCCTTAGTTCTGAGAATGCACAGCGCTAACACTCCGTAGTTCAGAGAACGCACAGCACTAACAGTCCCTAGTTCAGAGAATGCACAGTGCTAACACTCCGTAGTTCAGAGAACGCACAGCGCTAACACTCCATAGTTCAGAGAACGCACAACGCCAGCACTCCGTAGTTCAGAGAATGCACAGCGTTAACACTCCGTAGTTCAGAGAACGCACAGTGCTAACACTCCGTAGTTCAGTGAATGCACAGCGCTAACAGTCCGTAGTTCAGTGAACGCACAGCGCTAACACTCCGTAGTTCAGTGAATGCACAGCGTTAACAGTCCGTAGTTTAGTGAATGTACAGCGCTAACTCTCCGTAGTTCAGAGAATGCACAGCGCGAACACTCTGTAGTTCAGAGAATGCACAGCGCTAACACTCCATAGTTCAGAGAATGCACAGCGCTAACACTCCGTAGTTCAGAGAATGCACAGCGCTAACGCTCCGTAGTTCAGAGAATGCACCGCGCTAACACTCCGTAGTTCAGAGAATGCACAGCGCTAACACTCCGTAGTTCAGTGAATGCACAGCGTTAACACTCCGTAGTTCATAGATTACACAGAGCTAACACTCCGTAGTTCAGTGACTGCACAGCGCTAACATTCCGTAGTTCAGTGAATGCACAGCGCTAACACTCCGTAGTTCAGAGAATGCACAGCGCTAGCACTCTGTAGTTCCGAGAGTGCACAGCGCTAACACTCCGTAGTTTAGAGAATGCACAGTGCTAACACTCCGTAGTTCAGAGAATGCACCGTGCTAGCACTCCGTAGTTCAGAGAATGCACAGCGCTAACACTCCGTAGTTCAGAGAATGCTCCGCGCTCACAGTCCATAGTTCAGAGAATGCACCGCGCTAACACTCCGTAGTTCAGAGAATGCACCGCGCTAGCACTCCGTAGTTCAGAGAGTGCACAGCGCTAACACTCCGTAGTTCAGTGAACGCACAGCGCTAACACTCCATAGTTCAGAGAATGCACAGCGCTAACACTCCGTAGGTCAGTGAATGCACAGCGCTAACACTCCGTAGTTCATAGATTGCACAGAGCTAACACTCCGTAGTTCAGTGACTGCACAGCGCTAACATTCCGTAGTTCAGTGAATGCACAGTGCTACCACTCCGTAGTTCAGAGAATGCACAGCGCTAACATTCCATAGTTCAGTGAATGCACAGCGCTAACACTCCGTAGTTCAGTGAACGCACAGCGCTAACACTCTGTAGTTCAGAAAACGCACAGCGCTAACACTCCGTAGTTCAGAGAAAGCACAGCGCTAACACTCCATAGTTCAGTGAACGCACAGCACGAACACTCCGTAGTTCAGAGAACGCACAGCACTAACAGTCCGTAGTTCAGAGAATGCACAGTGCTAACACTCCGTAGCTCAGTGAACGCACAGCGCTAACACTCCGTAGTTCAGTGAACGCACAGTGCTAACACTCCGTAGTTCAGTGAATGCACAGCGCTAACACTCCGTAGTTCAGAGAACGCACAGCGCTAACACTCTAGTTCAGTGAATGCACAGCGCTAACACTCCATAGTTCAGAGAACGCACAGCGCTAACACTCCGTAATTCAGAGAACGCACAACGCTAACACTCAGTAGTTCAGAGAATGCACAGCGCTAACACTCCGTAGTTCAGAGAACGCACAGTGCTAACACTCCATAGTTCAGTGAATGCACAGCGCTAACAGTCCGTAGTTCAGTGAACGCACAGCGCTAACACTCCGTAGTTCAGTGAACGCACAGCGCTAACACTCCATAGTTCAGTGAATGCACAGCGCTAACACTCCGTAGTTCAGTGAACGCACAGCGCTAACACTCCGTAGTTCAGAGAATGCACAGCGCTAACACTCCGTAGTTCTGAGAATGCACAGCGCTAACACTCCGTAGTTCAGTGAATGCACAGCGCTAACATTCCGTAGTTCAGTGAATGCACAGCGTTAACAGTCCGTAGTTTAGTGAATGTACAGCGCTAACTCTCCGCAGTTCAGAGAATGCACAGCGCTAACACTCTGTAGTTCAGAGAATGCACAGCACTAACACTCCATAGTTCAGAGAATGCACAGCGCTAACACTCCGTAGTTCAGAGAATGCACAGCGCTAACACTCCGTAGTTCAGAGAATGCACCGCGCTAACACTCCGTAGTTCAGAGAATGCCCAGCGCTAACAGTCCGTAGTGCAGAGAATGCACAGAGCTTACACTCCGTAGTTCAGAGAATGCACAGCACTAACACTCCATCGTTCAGAGAATGCACAGTGCTAACACTCTGTAGTTCAGAGAATGCACAGCGCTAACAGTCCGTAGTTCAGAGAATGCACCGTGCTAGCACTCCGTAGTTCAGAGAGTGCACAGCGCTAACACTCCGTAGTTCAGAGAATGCTCCGCACTCACAGTCCATAGTTCAGAGAATGCACCGCGCTAACACTCCGTAGTTCAGAGAATGCACCGCGCTAGCACTCCATAGTTCAGAGAGTGCACAGCGCTAACACTCCGTAGTTCAGTGAACGCACAGCGCTAACTCTCCGTAGTTCAGAGAATGCACAGCGCTAACACTCCGTAGTTCAGTGAATGCACAGCGTTAACACTCCGTAGTTCATAGATTGCACAGAGCTGACACTCCGTAGTTCAGTGACTGCACAGCGCTAACATTCCGTAGTTCAGTGAATGCACAGTGCTACCACTCCGTAGTTCAGAGAATGCACAGCGCTAACATCCCATAGTTCAGTGAATGCACAGCGCTAACACTCCGTAGTTCAGTGAACGCACAGCGCTAACACTCCGTAGTTCAGAGAACGCACAGCGCTAACACTCCGTAGTTCAGAGAAAGCACAGCGCTCACACTCTGTAGTTCAGTGAACGCACAGCGCTAACATTCCGTAGTTCAGTGAATGCACAGCGCTAACACTCCATAGTTCAGTGAACGCACAGCACTAACACTCCGTAGTTCAGAGAACGCACAGCACTAACAGTCTGTAGTTCAGAGAATGCACAGTGCTAACACTCCATAGCTCAGTGAACGCACAGCGCTAACACTCCGTAGTTCAGTGAATGCACAGTGCTACCACTCCGTAGTTCAGAGAATGCACAGCGCTAACATTCCATAGTTCAGTGAATGCACAGCACTAACACTCCATAGTTCAGTGAACGCACAGCGCTAACACTCCGTAGTTCAGAGAACGCACAGCGCTAACACTCCGTAGCTCAGAGAAAGCACAGCGCTAACACTCCGTAGTTCAGTGAACGCACAGCGCTAACATTCCGTAGTTCAGTGAATGCACAGCGCTAACACTCCATAGTTCAGTGAATGCACAGCACTAACACTCCGTAGTTCAGAGAACGCACAGCACTAACAGTCCGTAGTTCAGTGAACGCACAGTGCTAACACTCCGTAGTTCAGTGAACGCACAGCGCTAACACTCCGTAGTTCAGAGAACGCACAGCGCTAACACTCCGTAATTCAGAGAACGCACAACGCTTACACTCCGTAGTTCAGAGAATGCACAGCGCCAACACTCTGTAGTTCAGAGAACGCACAGTGCTAACACTCCATAGTTCAGTGAATGCACAGCGCTAACAGTCCGTAGTTCAGTGAACGCACAGCGCTAACACTCCGTAGTTCAGTGAACGCACAGCGCTAACACTCCATAGTTCAGTGAATGCACAGCGCTAACACTCCGTAGTTCAGTGAACGCACAGCGCTAACACTCCGTAGTTCAGAGAATGCACAGCGCTAACACTCCGTAGTTCTGAGAATGCACAGCGCTAACACTCCATAGTTCAGAGAACGCACAGCACTAACAGTCCCTAGTTCAGAGAATACGCAGTGCGAACACTCCGTAGTTCAGAGAACGCACAGCGCTAACACTCCATAGCTCAGAGAACGCACAACGCTAACACTCCGTAGTTCAGAGAATGCACAGCGCTAACACTCCGTAGTTCAGAGAACGCACAGTGCTAACACTCCGTAGTTCAGTGATTGCACAGCGCTAACAGTCCGTAGTTCAGTGAACGCACAGCGCTAACACTCCGTAGTTCAGTGAATGCACAGCGTTAACAGTCCGTAGTTTAGTGAATGTACAGCGCTAACTCTCCGTAGTTCAGAGAATGCACAGCGCGAACACTCTGTAGTTCAGAGAATGCACAGCGCTAACACTCCATAGTTCAGAGAATGCACAGCGCTAACACTCCGTAGTTCAGAGAATGCACAGCGCTAACACTCCGTAGTTCAGAGAATGCACCGCGCTAACACTCCGTAGTTCAGAGAATGCACAGCGCTAACACTCCGTAGTTCAGTGAATGCACAGCGTTAACACTCCGTAGTTCATAGATTGCACAGAGCTAACACTCAGTAGTTCAGTGACTGCACAGCACTAACATTCCGTAGTTCAGTGAATGCACAGTGCTACCACTCCGTAGTTCAGAGAATGCACAGCGCTAACACTCCGTAGTTCAGAGAATGCACAGCGCTAACACTCCGTAGTTCAGAGAATGCACCGCGCTAGCACTCCGTAGTTCAGAGATTGCACAGCGCTAACACTCTGTAGTTTAGAGAATGCACAGCGCTAACAGTCCGTAGTTCAGAGAATGCACCGTGCTAGCACTCCGTAGTTCAGAGAGTGCACAGCGCTAACACTCCGTAGTTCAGAGAATGCTCCGCGCTAACAGTCCATACTTCAGAGAATGCACCGCGCTAACACTCAGTAGTTCAGTGACTGCACAGCGCTAGCATTCCGTAGTTCAGTGAATGCACAGTGCTACCACTCCGTAGTTCAGAGAATGCACAGCGCTAACATTCCATAGTTCAGTGAATGCACAGCGCTAACACTCCGTAGTTCAGTGAACGCACAGCGCTAACACTCCGTAGTTCAGAGAACGCACAGCGCTAACACTCCGTAGTTCAGAGAAAGCACAGCGCTAACACTCCGTAGTTCAGTGAACGCACAGCGCTAACATTCCGTAGTTCAGTGAATGCACAGCGCTAACACTCCATAGTTCAGTGAACGCACAGCACTAACACTCCGTAGTTCAGAGAACGCACAGCACTAACAGTCCGTAGTTCAGAGAATGCACAGTGCTAACGCTCCGTAGCTCAGTGAACGCACAGCGCTAACACTCCGTAGTTCAGTGAACGCACAGTGCTAACACTCCGTAGTTCAGTGAATGCACAGCGCTAACACTCCGTAGTTCAGAGAACGCACAGCGCTAACAGTCTAGTTCAGTGAATGCACAGCGCTAACACTCCGTAGTTCAGCGAACGCACAGCGCTAACACTCCGTAATTCAGAGAACGCACAACGCTAACACTCCGTAGTTCAGAGAATGCACAGCGCTAACACTCCGTAGTTCAGAGAACGCACAGTGCTAACACTCCATAGTTCAGTGAATGCACAGCGCTAACAGTCCGTAGTTCAATGAACGCACAGCGCTAAAACTCCGTAGTTCAGTGAACACACAGCGCTAACACTCCATAGTTCAGTGAACGCACAGCGCTAACACTCCGTAGTTCAGAGAATGCACAGCGCTAACACTCCGTAGTTCTGAGAATGCACAGCGCTAACACTCCGTAGTTCAGTGAATGCACAGCGCTAACATTCCGTAGTTCAGTGAATGCACAGCGTTAACAGTCCGTAGTTTAGTGAATGTACAGCACTAACTCTCCGTAGTTCAGAGAATGCACAGCGCTAACACTCTGTAGTTCAGAGAATGCACGGCACTAACACTCCATAGTTCAAAGAATGCACAGCGCTAACACTCCGTAGTTCAGAGAATGCACAGCGCTAACACTCCGTAGTTCAGAGAATGCACCGCGCTAACACTCCGTAGTTCAGAGAATGCACAGCGCTAACAGTCCGTAGTGCAGAGAATGCACAGAGCTTACACGCCGTAGTTGAGAGAACGCACAGCGCTAACACTCCATAGTTCAGAGAATGCACAGTGCTAACACTCCGTAGTTCAGAGAATGCACAGCGCTAACACTCCGTAGTTCAGAGAATGCACAATGCTGACACTGTCCAAGTACTAATATTGGAGGTGATATCCTGCAGCGCTAACACACAGAAGGCCATCAAAAGCATGTATCTAGTATGCTGACTGCAACTATTTCTCTTCTATATGAGAAGGCAGCTCTGCTGAAATGTGTTAAACTTGCCCCAACTGCCATTGGTCAGTATGTGCACACTCCTGCATTGAGAGAATATCCAAGGCAGAATTTGTAGCAAGGTGGACAGAACTTCCAATCACAATTATTCAGAGAGCCTTAACATGGCAACAATAACAACTTGCATTTGTATCGTGCCTCTAACATCAGAAACTGTCTCAAGGCGCTTCACAGGAATGTTATCCGACCAAAATGGGCACCGAGTCAATAAGGAGACAATTGGGTTGGGTGACTAAAACCTTGGTTAAAGAGGTAAGTTTTAATGAGCACATTAATAGAGGAGAGAGAGGTGAAGAGGCGACGAGGTTTAGGTAGGGAATTCCAGAACCTAGGACCTAACTGCCTGAAAGCACGACCACCAGTGGTGGGACGAACGGAGTGGGGATGAAAAAGAGCCCAGAATTGGAAGAATGTAGATTTGTTGGAGGCTGTAGGGCTGGAAGCAGTCACAACGATAAGAAGGGGTGAGGCCATGGAGGGACTTGAACATGAGGATGAGAATTTTAAAATCAAGCCATTGGTGGACCGAGAGCCAATGTAAGTCAGCAAGCACAGGGGTGATGGGTGAACGGGATTTCCTGTGAGTTAGAATACAGGGAGAAGAGTTTTGGATGAGCTCAAGTTTCTGTAGGGAGGAAGATGGGAAGATGGCCCGGAGAGCATTGGGATAGTCGAGTCTGGAGGTAGCAAAGGCATGGAATCGGGGTCTCAACAGTAGACGAGCTGAGGCAGGGGCTTAGACAGGTAATGTTGTGGAGGTGAAAGTAGGTGGTTTTTGTATATGTATATTTTTCAATATGTGACCCCATGAACGGGCACTGCAAGATCATACGGGGCAGTATAGCCGTTACACTGAGGCTGAATTTGACAATCCACAGCATTGCCTATTTTATATAATCTGAGCGGTGAGGGTGACGTCATTGGAAGTGAGGTCACTGGCGGAGCCGTAGCGTTTTAGAATACGTTGTCAGTGATGTCATCAGGTGGGCCGTCACATGCACAGAAGGCTGACGTCATGGGCCGATCGAAATCCGGAATTACCCACACTATCGCTAATCACTCCGTCAAACTGAACACTCTGGGAGAGAGCTGCAGTAACTGCTGGGGCATTGTGTGTGGCTCACCGATTGTTTACAGGTTTGTTGGGTAGAAAGTGGGGAGCATTTTACATTAGAAAGTAAATAGTGACACTGCGCCCTAACTTTTAAATTTCGAGCCGTCCGATGCTGTCACTTCCTGCGCATGAGAAATTAACTCGCTGCCGCTCATGCTCAAGAGCCTGATCCAGGTCTAACAAGGGTCGGAGGTGGGGGCGGGGGGGAGAGTATGAGAATGCGATCCATCTCCCCAACTGGATCACGCTCTCCATCTCTTTTGCCTCCCCGCACCCTTAGACCTGGATCACGTTCTCCCTCCCTCCCTCCCCCTGCTCCCTGAACTCTCCGTGCTCTGCTTCCTCCAGGCTCCTGCTCCCTGCCTCCTCCCCCTCATCGCCCATCCCCCATGTACACTGCTCCCTCCTCCCGGGCTCTGCTCACTCCCTGCTCCCCCGGCCGGGCTCTGCTCACTCCCTGCTCCCCCCCGCCCGGGCTCTGCTCACTCCCTGCTCCCTCCTCCCGGGCTCTGCTCACTCCCTGCTCCCCCCCGCCCGGGCTCTGCTCACTCCCTGCTCCCTCCTCCCGGGCTCTGCTCACTCCCTGCTCCCCCCCGCCCGGGCTCTGCTCACTCCCTGCTCCCCCCCGCCCGGGCTCTGCTACCTCCCTCCTCCCCCCCGCCCAGGCTCTGCTCACTCCCTGCTCCCCCGGCCGGGCTCTGCTCACTCCCTGCTCCCCCGGCCGGGCTCTGCTCACTCCCTGCTCCCTCCTCCCGGGCTCTGCTCCCTCCCTGCTCCCCCCCGCCCGGGCTCTGCTCACTCCCTGCTCCCCCCCGCCCGGGCTCTGCTCACTCCCTGCTCCCTCCTCCCGGGCTCTGCTCCCTCCCTCCTCCCCCCCGCCCAGGCTCTGCTCACTCCCTGCTCCCCCGCCCAGGCTCTGCTCACTCCCTGCTCCCTCCTCCCGGGCTCTGCTCCCTCCCTGCTCCCCCCCGCCCGGGCTCTGCTCACTCCCTGCTCCCCCCCGCCCGGGCTCTGCTCACTCCCTGCTCCCTCCTCCCGGGCTCTGCTCCCTCCCTCCTCCCCCCCGCCCAGGCTCTGCTCACTCCCTGCTCCCCCGGCCGGGCTCTGCTCACTCCCTGCTCCCCTGGCCGGGCTCTGCTCACTCCCTGCTCCCCCCCGCCCGGGCTCTTCTCACTCCCTGCTCCCTCCTCCCGGGCTCTGCTCACTCCCTGCTCCCCCCCGCCCGGGCTCTGCTCACTCCCTGCTCCCTCCTCCCGGGCTCTGCTCACTCCCTGCTCCCCCCCGCCCGGGCTCTGCTCACTCCCTGCTCCCCCCCGCCCGGGCTCTGCTCACTCCCTGCTCCCCCCCGCCCGGGCTCTGCTACCTCCCTCCTCCCCCCCGCCCAGGCTCTGCTCACTCCCTGCTCCCCCGGCCGGGCTCTGCTCCCTCCCCTCCCCCGGCCGGGCTCTGCTCCCTCCCCTCCCCCGCCCGGGCTCTGCTCCCTCCTCCCCCCCGCCCGCGCTCTGCTCCCTCTCCCTCCCCCCCCCGGGCTCTGCTCCCTCCCCTCCCCCCCGGGCTCTGCTCCCTCCCCTCCCCCCCGGGCTCTGCTCCCTCCCCTCCCCCCCGGGCTCTGCTCCCTCTCCTCCACCCCCCCGGGCTCTGCTCCCTCCCTCCCCTCCCCCCGGGCTCTGCTCCCTCCCCTCCCCCCCCCCCCCGGGCTCTGCTCCCTCCCCTCCCCCCAGGCTCTGCTCCCTCCCTCCTCCCCCCCGGCTCTGCTCCCTCCCTCCCCCCCCCCGGGCTCTGCTCCCCCCCTCCTCCCCCCCGGCTCTGCTCCCTCCCCTCCCCTACCCCCGGGCTCTGCTCCCTCCCCTCCCCTCCCCCCGGGCTCTGCTCCCTCCCCTCCTCTCCCCCCGGGCTCTGCTCCCTCCCCTCCCCCCGGGCTCTGCTCCCTCCCCTCCCCTCTCCCCGGGCTCTGCTCCCTCCCTCCTCCCCCCCGGGCTCTGCTCCCTCCCCTCCCCTCCCCCCCGGGCTCTGCTCCCTCTCCTCCTCCCCCCCGGGCTCTGCTCCTTCCCTCCTCCCCCCTGGGCTCTGCTCCCTCCCTCCTCCCCCCCGGGCTCTGCTCCCTCCCTCCTCCCCCCTGGGCTCTGCTCCCTCCCTCCTCCCCCCCGGGCTCTGCTCCCTCCCTCCTCCCCCCTGGGCTCTGCTCCCTCCCCTCCCCTCCCCCCGGGCTCTGCTCCCTCCCCTCCCCTCCCCCCGGGCTCTGCTCCCTCCCCTCCCCCCCCCCCCCGGGCTCTGCTCCCTCCCCTCCCCTCCCCCCCCGGGCTCTGCTCCCTCCCTCCTCCCCCCCGGGCTCTGCTCCCTCCCTCCTCCCCCCCGGG
This sequence comes from Somniosus microcephalus, assembly GCF_052327205.1. NCBI lineage: Eukaryota > Metazoa > Chordata > Chondrichthyes > Squaliformes > Somniosidae > Somniosus > Somniosus microcephalus. Next base: position 270,229,543 of record NC_140991.1, read on the forward strand.
CTCTGCTCCCTCCCCTCCCCTCCCCCCGGGCTCTGCTCCCTCCCCTCCCCCCCCCGGGCTCTGCTCCCTCCCTCCCTCCCCCGGGCTCTGCTCCCTCTCCTCCACCCCCCCGGGCTCTGCTCCCTCTCCTCCACCCCCCCGGGCTCTGCTCCCTCTCCTCCCTCCCCCGGGCTCTGCTCCCTCTCCTCCACCCCCCCGGGCTCTGCTCCCTCCCCTCCCCCCACCCCGGGCTCTGCTCCCTCCCTCCCTCCCCCGGGCTCTGCTCCCTCTCCTCCACCCCCCCCGGCTCTGCTCCCTCCCTCCCTCCCCCGGGCTCTGCTCCCTCTCCTCCACCCCCCCGGGCTCTGCTCCCTCTCCTCCCTCCCCCCGGGCTCTGCTCCCTCCCTCCCTCCCCCGGGCTCTGCTCCCTCCCTCCCTCCCCCGGGCTCTGCTCCCTCTCCTCCACCCCCCCGGGCTCTGCTCCCTCTCCTCCCTCCCCCGGGCTCTGCTCCCTCCCCTCCTCCCCCCCGGGCTCTGCTCCCTCCCCTCCCCTCCCCCCGGGCTCTGCTCCCTCCCCTCCCCCCCCCGGGCTCTGCTCCCTCCCTCCCTCCCCCCGGGCTCTGCTCCCTCCCCTCCCCTCCCCCCCGGCTCTGCTCCCTCCCCTCCCCCCCCCCCGGGCTCTGCTCCCTCTCCTCCCCCCCCCCCGGGCTCTGCTCCCTCTCCTCCCTCCCCCGGGCTCTGCTCCCTCTCCTCCCTCCCCCGGGCTCTGCTCCCTCTCCTCCCCCCCCCGGGCTCTGCTCCCTCTCCTCCCTCCCACGGGCTCTGCTCCCTCTCCTCCCTCCCCCGGGCTCTGCTCCCTCTCCTCCCTCCCCCGGGCTCTGCTCCCTCTCCTCCACCCCCCCGGGCTCTGCTCCCTCTCCTCCCTCCCCCGGGCTCTGCTCCCTCTCCTCCCTCCCCCGGGCTCTGCTCCCTCTCCTCCCTCCCCCGGGCTCTGCTCCCTCCCCTCCCCTCCCCCCAGGCTCTGCTCCCTCTCCTCCACCCCCCCGGCTCTGCTCCCTCCCCTCCCTCCCCCGGGCTCTGCTCCCTCTCCTCCCTCCCCCGGGCTCTGCTCCCTCTCCTCCCTCCCCCGGGCTCTGCTCCCTCTCCTCCTCCCCCCAGGCTCTGCTCCCTCTCCTCCACCCCCCCGGCTCCGCTCCCTCCCCTCCCTCCCCCGGGCTCTGCTCCCTCTCCTCCCTCCCCCGGGCTCTGCTCCCTCTCCTCCCTCCCCCGGGCTCTGCTCCCTCTCCTCCACCCCCCCGGGCTCTGCTCCCTCTCCTCCACCCCCCCGGGCTCTGCTCCCTCTCCTCCACCCCCCCGGGCTCTGCTCCCTCTCCTCCACCCCCCCGGGCTCTGCTCCCTCCCCTCCCCTCCCCCCAGGCTCTGCTCCCTCCCTCCTCCCCCCCGGGCTCTGCTCCCTCTCCTCCCTCCCCCGGGCTCTGCTCCCTCTCCTCCACCCCCCCGGGCTCTGCTCCCTCTCCTCCCTCCCCCGGGCTCTGCTCCCTCTCCTCCACCCCCCCGGGCTCTGCTCCCTCTCCTCCCTCCCCCCGGGCTCTGCTCCCTCCCCTCTGTGATGAAATATTCCATTCATCACTGCCTGTGACTGTGGTTGGTTTCAGGTTACCCCTTACCATTGTATTGCCTGTGACTGTGGTTGGTTTCAGGTTTCTCCTCACCATTGTATTGTGTATTGGAATGTATGGAATGTGTTGTGTGTAGGGCTCCGCCCATACCTGGCCTCTATGTAAGCCAGCTCAGTCTGGCCTCACAGCCAGTACTGCAGACCTCCAGGGAAGATATCTCTCTCCACTGCGTGTGATCTTCTAAGTTAATAAAAGCCTTGTTTTGTTTCGCTAACATCGAGTCTCGGGATTATTGAGGCACATCAATTTTATTAACTTATTTTTCAACACAATGGATCAACTCCTGAAACCCGAACGTTTGGATTTGGATCAGCATGCTCCGGACGCATCAGCACGCTTCGGACACTGGTTTATGTGTATGGAATTCTTCCTGGACAATTCCGCAGCCGTCAAAGACGCTACGGACGCTGCGAGTATGAAACTCGGAATTCTGTGGAATTGGGTAAGCCACCGGGTTTACCCCCTCATCCAAGACGCCGACACGTACCTGGCCGCCTGCGACATCTTAAAGGCGCATTACCAGCAGCCTATGAATGAGGTGCATGCTAGGCATCTGCTCGCCACTCGCGCACAGCGACCTGGGGAATCGGTGGAGGAGTTCCTAGGCACCCTGAAAATGCTTGGCAAAGACTGCAAGTGCCGAGATGTAAAAGCCGCAGTGTACACCGACGAGCTTGTTCGCGATGCCTTTATCACAGGCCTCAGTTCCACTTACATCCGGCAAAGACTGCTGGAAAAAACAGGATTGGACCTGAAACAGGCTGCGGACACCGCGCGATCCCTGGATGTGGCCCAGAGAAACTCGGACGCCTACTCTTCAGCCCGCGCCGTCCACACCGCCACGTGTGCACCAAGGGCGCTGCCATCTTGGAAGGCATCTTCCCCGCCCGGCAGCCCGACACCGTCGGGGCCCCGCTCTCCCCCCAGAAGCCCTACGACAGCCGCGACGCGTCGGGGACCCAACTGCTACTTCTGCGGGCAGCCAAAGCACACCAGAAACCTGTGCCCGGCGAAAGGCACCACCTGCTTTAAGTGCGGTAAGAAGGGGCACTTCGGGAAGGTGTGCAGAGGAAACCCCGCTGGAAAACCAAAACCCGCCACCGCCGCGTGTGCGCCGTGGGAGCGGCCATCTTGGACGCCATCTTGCCCGACCTCGTGGGGTCCGCCATCTTGTGAGCAGACAGCGCGGACGCCATCTTGTCTCGATCAGGGCCCTACAGTGGCATCAGTCACAGTGGACCAGACCAGGCCCCACCCGCTATCCAAATCAATGGTGGACATCGAGGTAAACGGGTGCGGGGTTAAATGTTTAATTGACAGTGGAAGCACGGAGAGTTTTATCCACCCGGAACTGGCACGACAACTCTCCCTAAAGGTGGTCCCTACTCGGGGTACCATCTCTATGGCTGATAAAACCCAGACATCGACCATTCTGGGTTACTGCACGGTACAATTGTCCGTTAACGGGACTGTATACGATAATTTTAAAGTATTAATCATGAAGAATCTATGCGCGAGCGTGATCTTGGGCCTGGATTTCCAGTGCAACCACCAAAGCATCACGCTCAAGTACGGTGGGTCCCAGCCGCCCCTCACAGTGTGCGGCCTGGCTACCCTGAAGGTAAAGCCGCCTTCGCTATTCGCGAACCTTACCCCTAACTGCCGGCCAATAGCGACCAAAAGCAGGAGGTACAGCTGGGAGGACAGGCGGTTTATCGCAACCGAGGTAGACAGGCTCCTGAAAGAGCGCATTATTGAATGCAGCAATAGCCCGTGGCGCGCCCAAGTGGTGGTGGTAAGGGGTAGCGAGAAGAAACGGATGGTGATCGACTATAGCCAAACGATCAACAGGTACACCCAACTAGACGCCTACCCGCTACCCCGCATATCAGAAATGGTGAACCAAATCGCCCAATACCGGGTGTTCTCCACCATCGACCTCAAGTCAGTGTACCACCAGCTCCCTATCAGACCAGAGGACCGCCCGTACACCGCCTTCGAGGCGAACGGACGCCTCTACCAATTCCTCAGAGTCCCCTTTGGGGTGACGAATGGGGTCTCGGTCTTCCAGAGGGAGATGGACAGCATGGTCGATGACCACCACTTGCAGGCAACCTTCCCCTACCTCGACAACGTCACCATCTGCGGTCACAACCAGCAGGATCACGACTCGAACCTCGAGAGGTTCCTGAAAACCGCACAAAAACTCAACCTCACCTACAACGAGGACAAGTGCGTTTTCAACACCACGCGCCTCTGCATACTAGGCAGCGTGGTGGAGAATGGGGAATCGGACCAGACCCCGACCGATTGCGCCCCCTACGGGAGCTGCCCCTGCCCAACACTCCCAAAGCCCTGAAAAGGTGCCTGGGGTTATTTTCTTATTATTCCCAATGGGTCCCCAACTACTCCGACAAAGCCCGCCCCCTCTTGAAAGCATCCTCTTTTCCGCTCTCTGCTGAGGCCCACGCCGCCTTCAAAAGCATTAAGCAGGATATTGAGCGGGCCACGCTACAGGCAGTGGACGAGAACACTCCATTCCAAGTGGAAAGTGATGCGTCTGACTTTGCCTTGGCGGCCACCCTCAACCAGGCGGGGCGGCCCGTAGCTTTCTTCTCGAGGACCCTCCAAGGGCCCGAGATCAGACACTCCTCCGTGGAAAAGGAGGCCCAAGCCATCGTGGAGGCAGTGCGCCACTGGTGCCACTACCTAGCTGGCAAACGCTTCACCCTACTTACCGACCAGCGGTCGGTAGCGTTTATGTTCAATAATAAACAGAGGGGGAAGATCAAAAATGATAAGATTCTTAGGTGGCGGATCGAGCTCTCCACCTTCGAGTATGACATCATTTACCGGCCAGGGTCCCTTAACGAATCCCCAGATGCCCTCTCACGAGGGATGTGTGCCAGCGCCACCGGGGATCGGCTACAGACCCTCCACAACGACCTCTGCCACCCAGGGGTCACGCGGCTGTTCCACTTCATAAAGTCCCGCAACTTACCCTACTCGATTGAGGAAGTTCGGTCTCTGACCAGGAACTGCCGCACTTGCGCTGAGTGCAAGCCTCGGTTCTACCACCCTGATAGAGCCCACTTAATCAAAGCTACACGGCCCTTTGAGCGGCTCAGCTTAGATTTCAAGGGCCCCCTCCCGTCCGTCGACCGCAATGTTTACTTCCTGAACATTGTGGACGAATACTCCCGGTTCCATTTCGCCTTCCCCTGCCCAGACATGACCAGCGCTACGGTCATTAAATGCCTCAACAGCCTGTTCTGCCTGTTCGGTATGCCGAGCTACATCAACACGGATAGGGGGGCGTCCTTCATGAGTGAAGAGCTACGCCAGTACATGCTGTCCCGGGGTATCGCCACGAGCCGTACCACCAGCTACAACCCCCGGGGTAACGGTCAAGTGGAGCGAGAGAACGGGACAGTATGGAAAGCAGTCATTCTAGCTCTAAGAACCAAGGGCCTCCCTATCTCCCGCTGGCAGGAAGTCCTCTCAGAAGTGCTCCATTCGATACGGTCGCTATTGTGTACTGCCACTAATGCCACGCCTCATGAACGAATGTTTAGCTTCCCCCAGAAATCCACCTCAGGCGTATCCATGCCGTCATGGCTCTCCACCCCGGGTCCGGTATTCGTGCGAAGGCATGTGAGGGGCCATAAGACGGACCCTCTCGTGGAGCCAGTGCACCTACTCCACGCCAACCCCCAATACGCGTATGTCCGGCACGCTGACGGAAGGGAGGACACCGTGTCAATAAAAGACGTCGCCCAGCCGGTAACGACAACAACCACGGCAATAGCAGCAACAACGACCACAGCAACTCTTACCCACCCACTACTCTTTCATCACCCCCGGAAGAACATCGACCAACGGCACCCCCACCAACTACCCCTTCAACAACCCTGGCGGCACCCCCGGCAGAGACCCAGGAGGCCACCGGGGACACCCAGCCGACACAAGCGACACCACAACAGCCACGTCGGTCGCAGAGGACTACCAGACTAAATCTATAGAAGGGGTGAATGTGATGAAATATTCCATTCATCACTGCCTGTGACTGTGGTTGGTTTCAGGTTCCCCCTTACCATTGTATTGCCTGTGACTGTGGTTGGTTTCAGGTTTCTCCTCACCATTGTATTGTATATTGGAATGTATGGAATGTGTTGTGTGTAGGGCTCCGCCCATACCTGGCCTCTATGTAAGCCAGCTCAGTCTGGCCTCACAGCCAGCACTGCAGACCTCCAGGGAAGATATCTCTCTCCACTGCGTGTGATCTTCTAAGTTAATAAAAGCCTTGTTTTGTTTCGCTAACATCGAGTCTCGGGATTATTGAGGCACATCACCCTCCCCGCCCCGGGCTCTGCTCCCTCCCCTACCCCCGGGCTCTGCTCCCTCCCCTCCCCCCGGGCTCTGCTCCCTCCCCTCCCCCCGGGCTCTGCTCCCTCCCCTCCCCCCCTCCCCTGGGCTCTGCTCCCTCCCCTCCCCCCCTCCCCTGGGCTCTGCTCCCTCCCCTCCCCCTCCCCTGGGCTCTGCTCCCTCCCCTCCCCCCCTCCCCTGGGCTCTGCTCCCTCCCCCTCCCCCCACCCCTGGGCTCTGCTCCCTCCCCTCCCCCTCCCCCTCCCTGGGCTCTGCTCCCTCCCCTCCCCCTCCCCTGGGCTCTGCTCCCTCCCCTCCCCCTCCCCCTCCCCCCGGGCTCTGCTCCCTCCCCTCCCCCTCCCCCTCCCCCGGGCTCTGCTCCCTCCCCCTCCCCCTCCCCATGGATCTGCTCCCTCCCCTCCCCCTCCCCCTCCCCCCGGGCTCTGCTCCCTCCCCCTCCCCTGGGCTCTGCTCCCTCCCCTCCCCCTCCCCCTCCCCCCGGGCTCTGCTCCCTCCCCTCCCCCTCCCCCGGGCTCTGCTCCCTCCCCTCCCCCTCCCCCTCCCCCCGGGCTCTGCTCCCTCCCCTCCCCCTCCCCCCTCCCCTGGGCTCTGCTCCCTCCCCTCCCCCTCCCCCTCCCCTGGGCTCTGCTCCCTCCCCTCCCCCTCCCCCGGGCTCTGCTCCCTCCCCTCCCCCTCCCCCAGGCTCTGCTCCCTCCCCTCCCCCTCCCCCCACCCCGGGCTCTGCTCCCTCCCCTCCCCCTCCCCCGGGCTCTGCTCCCTCCCCTCCCCCTCCCCCCACCCCTGGGCTCTGCTCCCTCCCCTCCCCCTCCCCCCACCCCCGGGCTCTGCTCCCTCCCCTCCCCCTCCCCCTCCCCTGGGCTCTGCTCCCTCCCCCTCCCCCCACCCCCGGGCTCTGCTCCCTCCCCTCCCCCTCCCCCCACCCCTGGGCTCTGCTCCCTCCCCTCCCCCCCACCCCTGGGCTCTGCTCCCTCCCCCTCCCCCCACCCCCGGGCTCTGCTCCCTCCCCTCCCCCTCCCCCCACCCCCGGGCTCTGCTCCCTCCCCTCCCCCTCCCCCTCCCCCGGGCTCTGCTCCCCCCCCTCCCCCCCACCCCCGGGCTCTGCTCCCTCCCCTCCCCCTCCCCCCACCCCCGGGCTCTGCTCCCTCCCCCTCCCCCCACCCCCGGGCTCTGCTCCCTCCCCCCACCCCCGGGCTCTGCTCCCTCCCCTCCCCCTCCCCCCACCCCCGGGCTCTGCTCCCTCCCCTCCCCCTCCCCCCCCCCGGGCTCTGCTCCCTCCCCTCCCTCCCCCCTCCCCTGGGCTCTGCTCCCTCCCCTCCCCCTCCCCCTCCCCTGGGCTCTGCTCCCTCCCCTCCCCCTCCCCCCACCCCCGGGCTCTGCTCACTCCCCCCGCCCTGTGCTCTGACATTGGACAAGTTGCTGCTTGGGTCTGCTGTTTTCAAAATGGTAGATCTGCCAATGTAAAGTGACAAACACCATGACTTTTCTTTAAATTTAGTTAACAGATGTACCACTTGCCACGGTAAGAGTGACACGGCTGAATTATGTCTGAGGATTGCTTCCAAATTGGGCGATTAGTGTCTGGGTGCTGCTTTCAGGGAGAATTGAAAGAAGTCAAACATCAGGATTTGCGGAGGTATTGCCAGCACTGGCGTTGACAGTTTCAGGCTATGCGAATGAAGACTGAAGTGTGTTTTTATCAGGCGTTAAGGCTTTGGAGTCAAGCGACACAGGCAATGAGTCAAGTCGTCTTTCAAAATGTAGAAAATGGAAATCTAAAGTAACGTTACAGGAAATCACATCGAAAAATTCTATGCGATCATAAAATGTAATTTGAAAGAAAAAATGGCGATAGTATTTAATAATACCCAAGGGCAGGGTTTAAAGGAGCATCGTCAAGCCTGTAAAATTTTAGCTTTTATGCTTTGTTTATCTGCACAGGACAAAATGATGCAATGTGCACACCAAGGACATTCTAATGCTGCAGAATCACTGCCTCACTCGCATGTGTGATTAAAATGATGCCAACGTTGCCCTTTTAAGATAACAAACTGCTGGTGTGGCCATGCTTTTAGTCAGTTTGAAGTTGAAACTGAATTGGTCTGGAAAATGTTACTGATCCAAGCAGTGCCTTTGGTTTGAACCATACTGGAGGAGACACTATCAGCAAAAACAAAGGCGATTGATTGCCCATTACTTGACAAGCACCAACATTTGGAGAAGGAAGGATTTGAAAGCAGCTGGTCAGTGTTGCGCTGCTGTCATAGTCACTAAGTATATTTACTTCAAGTACTTCAGCATTGCACCAAGGTTTGGAGAGAATGGTACATTGGGGGGAGTCGGTTGATGGTTTTAAACTTCATCCAACACAGAGTAACAAATTGGTGAGCACCTCCATCAATCAGTGGGCTAAATATCACATGGCTGCAAATGTCATTCCACCCTACAGCAAATGTTAGTTGTCCTAAACCAAATGGATTTTTGGAGGCTAGTGCAGCCTAAAAGATAGCAGCATGATTTGCATCTGTACATCTTACACCCTTTCCCCACTGTTACGTCCGTGTAATAATAAGAAAAGGACCGCAGAGAACGGGACAACAGGTGTTTACTCAACGTGGTTCAAACTGCAACTGAAACAACAGATTACTACTCAGCGTTATATACAGGTGTGGTCACTGCCGGTACTACAGTATACATGAGCTGTAGAAAGTAGTTCTCCCCTTAAAGGTACATACATTACAATTCCTCCCCTTTTAGATTAACAGTACCATAACACTCATTTAACAATTAAATATCAAACTAATTACAATTAACACTTTTAACATGCAACATTAGCTGAAAATAGTCTATTTATAAATTCAGTCTTTGGGGAGGCTTCCTGATCCTTTCTGGATAGCGCCTTTCCCGAGTGTCTTGCTCTTGGTGCGGAGGCGATTCTGGCCCCCTGTCGTCGGTTGGTTCATCAGCTTCCGATGCTACTGTTTCTGGGGTAGATGCTACCTCTACGTCGGGTTCATCACCAGGTACATATGGGCGAGGCATGGGGTTGACTCGTTCCTGTGACTCTAGGATCTGGTCAGCATGGCATCTCACGATGCTCTCCCCAACATCCACTGTGTACATTAGTGGCCCCTGCCGTGTGCATATCATTCCTGGTTGCCATTTCTCTGTTCGGTAGTCGTGGGCCAAGACTGGTTGCCCTACTTTGAAGCTCCTTGTCGGCTTCTCATTGATGTGCTGGAATTGCTTACTCTCAACATCTCTTCGTACATTTGGTCTGAGCAAATCCAGACGAGATCTCAACCTTCGGTTAAAGAACATCATGGCCGGGGCCTGGTTGGTGACTGCATGTGTCGCATTTCTGTAGGCTAACAGGAAATTGTCCACCTTATGCTGCAGTGGAATGCCGTCATCGCACATGGCCGTTACTGCTTTTTTAAAGGTTTGTACGAACCTCTCAGCCAATCCATTTGTGGCTGGATGATACGGGGTGGATGTGTAATGCCTTACCCTATTCCTTTTCATAAATCTTCGAAACTCTTCGGACACAAACTGTGGTCCGTTATCAGAGCAAATCTGCTCTGGCAAGCCGTTCCTGGCAAAAATGGTCCGTAAGACTGCAATAGTTTTCTCCGTGGTGGTGGAAGACATTTTGATCACCTCAGGCCATTTCGAGTGCGCATCCATGGCTATTAAAAACATTGAGTCCATGAATGGACCAGCAAAATCAATATGCACCCGTTGCCATGGAGATGAGGGCCACTCCCATGGGTGTAGAGGGGCCTGTGGTGGTGCATTTTTGGACCTTCTGGCATCCTGAGCAGCTCTTTGTCAGGTCCTCGATTTGCTGATCGATCCCCGGCCACCACACATAAGCCCTAGCAAGGCTTTTCATTTTCACCCCTCCCAGATGACCTTCGTGAAGCTCATTGAGCACTCTCTCCCTTAACTTGGGTGGAATTACCACTCGGGATCCACACATCAAGGTCCCCTGGCATACTGACAGCTGTTCTCTTCTGGATGAGAATGCTGGCAACAGTGAGTCGCCATGTGCTGGCCATCCCTTCACCGTCAAATCATATACCCGAGACAGTGTCTGGTCATTTCGGGTCTCCTTCTCTATACCAGCGTTAGTTACTGGCAAGCATTCAATTATAGTCGAATGAAATATTTCGACAGGATCCACTGCTGGTGCTTCCTCCGCAGTAGGCAGTGGCAGGCGTGATAGCCCATCAGCGTTTCCATGCTGTTTCGTGCCCTTATACTCGATTTCATATTGGTGCGCCCCTAGAAAAAGGGACCATCTTTGTAGCCGTTGCGCAGTCATCACCGGAACGCCCTTCTTTGGATTAAAGATGGAGACAAGTGGTTGGTGGTCAGTCAGCAAGGTGAACTTCTGCCCGTGCAGATAGTGATTGAACTTTTTCACTCCCCACACTAGGCTGAGGGCCTCCCTGTCAATCTGGGCGTAGTTACGCTCGGCTGAGGTTAGTGACCGAGACGCAAAGGCTACTGGCCTCTCCAACCCGTCCGGGAATTTGTGCGACAGCACCGCTCCAATGCCATAGGGTGATGCATCACACGCCAACCGAATTGGTAGTGCTGGGTTGAAATGAGCCAACACCTCTTTTGATGTGATCAATGCTTTGCTCTTCTGGAAAGCTCGTTTACATTCGTCACTCCACTTCCATGGTACCCCCGTTTGCAGTAGGGTGTTCAGTGGGTGTAGTACGGTAGACAAATTCGGCAAGAACTTATGGTAGTAGTTCACCAGCCCGAGGAACGACCTCAGTTGTGACACATTTTCCGGTGCTGGAGCCTTGGCTACTGCCTCAATCTTTTCAGGTGACTTATGTAACCCCTCTTTATCAATAACGTGGCCACAATACGAGATCTGCTTCTGGAAAAACTCACACTTGTGGCGATTAGCTCGGAGCCCATATTCCTTCAATCTAGTGAGCACCTGCTCCAGGTTGGCGAGGTGATCACTGTCATTTTTTCCCGTAACCAGGATGTCGTCCAAATAACACTGGGTCCCTGGAATCCCTTGCAGGACTTGTTGCATTGCCCTTTGCCAAATAGCCGGAGCTGATGCTACCCCGAACACCAGCTGGTTGTATTGGTAGAGACCTTTATGAGTGTTGATCGTGAGGTACTGTTTCGAGGCTTCTTCTACCTCCATTTGCAGGTATGCCTGGGCCAGATCAATCTTAGTGAAGCGTTTCCCTCCAGATAGCGAGGTGAAAATAATCTTCAATCCGCGGAAGCGGATATCGTACAGTGTGAAGGACTGGGTTCACTGTCACCTTAAAGTCCCCACAGATGCGAACCTTCTTTGGTTCCCCAGGCGTATTACTCAATGACCTCTTCATTGCAGGAACGATGGGTGTAGCCCACTCGCCCCAGTCCACTTTGGACAGTACTCCTGAACGTTCCAAACCTTCCAGCTCTGCTTCGACGGCTGGGCGGATCGCATAAGGTACCGGTCTGGCCTTAAAAAACTTTGGGCTTGCATTTTCCTCTATTTTGATCGTCGCTGTTATGCCTTTTAGTGTTCCGAGTCCCTGCTGGAACACTTCTTGTGCGTCAGTTAGCATTTTTGACAGTCATCCAGGTGTGACGTCGTCCAGGTGTGACGTCGTCATCCTTTTTGGCATCTACAGTCAGTGCTTGTATGGAATGCCAACCTAGCTGTATCTTCCGGATACATTCACGTCCTAGTAGTGGTGGTCCTCCATCTGGCAATACATATAGGTCCATTTTTGGTGTTTCCTTGCCGTTATATATAACGTTCACCCTTATTTTTCCTTTGGGGTAGACCTTTTGTCCCGTGTACGTCTTCAAGACAATCTTTGTATCTCTCAAGGGTATATGTGAGAATAGCCGCTTGTAATCCCTTCGGTTTATGACTGTTAGGGCTGATCCTGTGTCCAATTCCATTTTCATTTGGACTCCTGCTATCTTGAGCATGACCCAGATAGTTTGGTGATCCTCCGTTTTGATCACATTATGTAGTTTCAGACAACCCAGCTCCTTGCTTCCGGAGTCTGTATCACTCTTCTGTTCATCTGAACTACTCTCCGTCACCTTATGTACCTTCTTGTACTTCTCCTGTGGAGATTTCTTGCTGCTGGTTTACTTTCCCGACCTGCAGACTCTTGCTATGTGTCCTACTTTTCCACACTGTCTGCACACTTTGTCCTTGAACCAGCAATCATTATGGTCGTATGTTGTTCTGCCGCAGCGATAGCACTTCACTGTTCCTTATGACATTTCATTTGTGCCATATTCTTGTGGTCTCCGTTGTATCTCTGCAGCGCCCCATGCTGCTGCTTCATGTGATACTGCAATGCTGAAAGCCTTGTCCAGCGTAAGATGCTTTTCTGATAGAAGCCGTTTCTGGGTTCCTTCACTTTGAAGCCCACACACAAACTTGTCCATTAAAGTATCTGCTAGTCCCGTTCCAAACTGGCAGTGTTTCGATAGCTTGTGCAGTTCCGTTAAATACTCAGCATTAGTTTCATCTTTATGCTGGTTCCTTTTGTGAAACTTAAATCTTTCTGCTATCAGCAGCGGTGTGGGGTTTAAGTGGTCCTGTAGGATTGACACTATGTTTTCAAAATCCTTTTCTACTGGCTTCTCTGGGGTTACTAGGTTTCGTAGTAAGCCATACGTTTTTGCACCCAGTGAATTCAACAATACCAGCGCTTTCTTGTCATCTGGCACTTCATTCGCCTTGCAGTATACTTCTATGTGTTCGACATATGTCGTCCAATCTTCGACTTCATTGTCGAACGCCGTGATACTGCCACTCTTTGGCATTTTTGGGTGTGGTTAGACTGGCTTAAAATGGCGTCTCCCGCGCTTTCCTTTCTTCCCCGCTGCGGCTTAAAATGGCGTCTCCCGCGCTGCTGCCAACGCCGCTCTCAGCGGTCCTCGTGGCAAATGGCGACGCCCTGTGGGTTTCATGCGCTGCTCCTGCGCTGCTGCCAACACCGCTCTCTGCGGTCCTCGCGGCAATGGCAGCGCCTCGCGTTTTCCTGCTCGCCTCTCTCCCCCGTTGATGTTGCTCGGCCCTTGACCACCGGCTGCGCTCTGCTCTCTCTCGCCTCTCTCCCCCGTTGATGCCGCTCGGTCCTGAACACCGGCTGCACCCTGTGCGCTCTGCCCTCTCTCTCTCCCCCATCGACGCTGCTCAGCCTTTTTCTGTGCCGCTCGGTCGGGCTCTAGCCCGTCGCTGTCCGGGAAGGGTCAGCGCAGTACCTGTTGCCAGCCCGTTTCGCTGGACCACCGTGACTGGAAAGCCAAGCCTGGCTCTCGACAGCCTCCCCTGTGATGCTCAAATCTCCGCTGGATGACGCCCGTGGTCGACGCCCGTGCTTCTGGACTCGACCTTCTTCCACTGTTCTCCACGAGCGAATCCCTGGGAGGTGATGCAGAGTTGCAGGTAGGTTCGAACTTGCTCGTCGCCACTGTTACGTCCGTGTAATAATAAGAAAAGGACTGCAGAGAACGGTACAACAGGTGTTTACTCAACGTGGTTCAAACTGCAACTGAAACAACAGATTACTACTCAATGTTATATACAGGTGTGGTCACTGCCGGCACTACAGTATACATGAGCTGTAGAAAGTAGTTCCCCCCTTAAAGGTACATACATTACACCTGCCTACTTCCCCTCCCCCCATCACCAGCCCTACTAGTGTTGTTACAACATGGGTTGGTTTCCGGTTATGAACAGTGTCAGACAGGAAAAGACCCTCTGGTCCATCCAGCCTGTCCCAAACACCGTGACGCCTCGTGCATCACAATATATAGATTTCACACCCCACCCGAAACCATGCGATCTCCCGGGAGAAGTGAAAAACCACATTCAAAAGCGAGGCCAATTTAGGCGGGGGGGGGGGGGGGGGAAATCCGGGAAATTCCTCTCTGACCCCCTTAGGCGATCAAAACCAGTCTAGGGGATCATGGTGGCCTGCTAATGCGATGCAGTACTTACCTTTTGCATGAGGTGATCTCCACCCCAGCGAGAAACAGGTTCAGCTCTAGCTTGAAGGAATTCAGCGAGCGTCCACTGCACGAGCCAGCAGCCTGTTCCCAAGGCCCACTATTCTCTTGGAAAAGAACCACCTTATGACATCTAATCTAGATCTGGCCTTGTACATCTTAAAATGTGACTCCTGGTCCTTCCTAACCTATTTAGTTGGAACAAACTGTCTACTCAAACACAATCTATTCTCTTCATCATCTTAAACCTTGATCAAATCACCCCTAAGTCTACGCTTCTCTAAAGAAGAGCTGCATACTCATCTTAAGCGAATTCTTCAGAGGCAGGCTGGTAAGGATTAGGAGAAATCCTGCCCCCGATAGCTCCTTAATGCACTGAAGGAAAAGCCATCAAAATGACTGTGCCTTTATAAATCGAGCTTTGTTCTATCGTGGCATTGTGGGAAGTGAGAGCATGAATGCTTTTCATTTGTAAAAAAAATCTAATAGTCTAGGGTCCCTAGTGAGGCAGGAATCAAAGAGCATATTTACAGTACCCAGGGGGCAAATTATCCTGAAGAAAACTGAGGTGTTTTGGTCCCTCTTACCTTGAAAGTTGATTTTTTGTCCAGCTCTCTCATTCAGGCATAGTTCAAATTAAGTCCTGTTTAACTTGAATCAACAGCAACTATTTGATTTGATACAGCACTGTTTTATATAGTGAAATGTCCCAAAGTAATTGATAGGGAGTGGGAGGGGGGAGGTCAGACAGCGAGTAGGAGTCAGAAGAAAGTTTATGGGAGGGCAGCAAAGGCATGGTCAGAGAAATCGTTTTTTTGAGACTTTTGAAAGGGGGAGTGTTGCATTTCCACTTTTTCCCAACACTCCTCTTATGTCCATGGCAAAATGATAGTTTCCAGAGGCAGACCTAGTGCCCTGTGAACTAACAGCGTGTCAGCCTTTGCTCAATGGTAGCACTCTCGAGTGTGAGTCAGGAGTTTGTGGGTATAAGCACATAATCTTGGCTGATACCTCAGTGCAGTCCTGAGGGACCACTGCACTATCTGAGGTGACATCTTTCAGGCTCCGTCTGCTCTCTTGGGTGGATGCAAATCATCCCATGGCACTATTTTGAAGGAGAGCAGGGGAGGCCTCCCCGGTGTCCTGGCCAATATTTATCCCTCAACTAACACCTGAAACAGATGATCTGGTCATTATCATATTGCTTTTTGTGGGATCTTGCTGTGTGCAAATTGGCTGCCATGTTTCCTACATTACAACAGTGACTACACTTCAAAAATACTTCATTGGCTGTGAAGCACGTTGGGACATTCTGCGGGTGTGAAAGGGGCTTCCTTTGGTGTCCAAACATGCCTTTCATTGTCCTAGTCTAGTGCCATTGATAATACAAAATGTACAGCTGATATAATTCATGTTCGGGGATTTAATCAACAATTTGTTCTCAGATTCATGTTACTCACAGTTAATAACTGACCTCCACCCTGTGGCCAGAAGTGTCAAAGGTCAGGTCGGGAAGCTTTGAAGACAACCTGAGCTATCTAGCACCACCAAGAAGAAGCAGGCTTGTTATCTGTACAAAGTGAGATGACTCAGCTACAGGCTCTATGTCCTGAGATGCCTTTCAATGCACTTCATGCTGAAAGGAAACTTTATGCTCGGCCTAATCAACAACAGGACTCCGAACCTTCTGTAATTACTTCCCTTAGGATGAGGCTTCAGCAGTGCAGAGGAGGGTGACATCATGGTAATTACACAGCAAAAGGGGATTCTGGTGTCTGTTAATGTAAAATTATCCTCCTTGAAAATAATATGCCACAGTTACCAGATGCAATCTTGGCTGGGGTTCATGGTTTCTAAGGTTCTTGTTTGAAAACCCACAGGATCTCCTTTCAAAAAGTTGTGCATGAACATTTCATGTGCCTGGTGCTAACCAACTGGCATCTGCCATTTCAATCGTTTTTTTTTACAGAAGCAATTAACGGAAGACAAATTAAAAAATCATTAAACGGAAAGGAGGAAACAGCCGCATGAACCTTTAACGAGACAGAAATGTCAACTTTTAATGTCAATTTTATGATGAGGCTCTTGAGAGAAGAGGCTCGAGATCTTCAGAGGCACAAAGGGTGGTCGAGGAGCAAGGACCTAGGGAAAGGGAAGATGGGGAATCTGAAAGGAGGAGCAAAGTCGGGGGTCACCGGGGGTTCATAGAACACATCATAGAGTCATAACGGCAGAGAAGGAGGCCATTCAGCCCGTTGAGTCCATGCCGGCACTCTGTAGAGCAATCCAGTCAGTCCCATTCCCCCGTCGTATGGCATATCTTGTAATACACTGAGCTGGTGGGCATTTTAGAGATGTGAGGGGGTATTTTAACTACTCCGCCCTGTAAACCAAGCAAGGAGGGGGCAATTAAAATGGAGTGGGCCTGTACCCGTTCAGCTGCACTTTTAAAATGCCTAACTTTTCAGGTGCCTGAGGCACCCATCGAGTCAGGCAGGAGTCCCATACATTTATACAAATTGGGGTCCTATCACATCAATAGGACCCCGGCGCAAAACCTACTCTACCCGGATGTAAGTAGGGTGCCTGCAGCAACAGCCCCAACTGCTGAAATCTGGTCAGCTGACTGAGCAAGTCTTTTTGGGTAAGCTTTTAACTTTCCCTAGTGGGGCCAGGAGTGGTCCTCCGGGTCCCACAAGGAATGTGTAGGCCTCCCCTGCCCGCACTCTCTTCAACTCTCTCGTCACGAAGCGCCGACCGCCCCAGAACGAACGTCCCACCGTTCCCCTCCCCAATCTCGAGGCTTACCTTAGGACTGGTGGGTGGCCCAACTTTCCATCGCTTCCCGCCAACTCCCCACTGGCTTTGGTCAGAAAGTCAGCCAGTGGCACGTTAATGAGGCCCAGCTGATAAAATCGACTGGGCCTCTACTACCACTCCGGGACGGGCAGGTCTCTTGCTAGGCCGCTTTCCCACCAGTGAGTTAAATTTCCACCCCCCACCCCATGAAGGGCGAACTTGAAGTCACAAAGTGAATGGAGGAATGTCAGGTGGGAAGGAAGATCTCCGGGGCACGGAACCATTAGACGAGAGGCTTGAGATGGGGGAGTGAATCACAGGGGAATTTTGTCCTTC
This sequence comes from Somniosus microcephalus, assembly GCF_052327205.1. Taxonomy (NCBI): domain Eukaryota; kingdom Metazoa; phylum Chordata; class Chondrichthyes; order Squaliformes; family Somniosidae; genus Somniosus; species Somniosus microcephalus. The sequence goes on from NC_140991.1 coordinate 270,246,729, forward strand.
CCTGTGGTGTCCACATTCATACGAACATACAAACATACGAATTAAGAGCAGGAGTAGGCCATTCAGCTCTTCGAGCCTGCTCCACCATTCAATAAGATCTTGGCTGATCTGATTACTCCACATGTCTGCCTACCCCCGATAACCTTTCACCCCTTTGCTTATCAAGAATCTATCTACTTCTGCCTTAAAAATATTCAAAGACTCTGTTTCCACCGCCCTCTGAGGAAGAGAGTTCCAAAGACTCACAACCCTCTGTGAGAAAAATTGACCTTATCTCTGTCTTAAATGGGCGACCCCTTATTTTTAAACAGTGACCTCTAGTTCTAGATTCTCCCACAAGAGGAAACATCCTCTCCACATCCACCCTATCCAGACCCCTCAGGATCTTATATGTTTCAATCAAGTCACCTCTTACTCTTCTAAACTCCAGCGGATACAAGCCTAGCCTGTCCAACCTTTCCTCATAAGACAACCCGCCCATTCCAGGTATTAGTCGAGTGAACCTTCTCTGAACTGCTTCCAACGCATTTACATCCTTCCTTAAATAAGGAGAACAATACTGTACACAGTACTCCAGATGTGGTCTCACCGATGCCCTGTATAACTGAAGCATAACCTCCTTACTTTTGTATTCAATTCCCGTCGCAATAAACAATAACATTCTATTAGCTTTCCTAATTACTTGCTGTACCTGCATAATAACCTTTTGCGATTCATGCACTAGGACACCCAGATCCCTCTACATCTCAGAGCTCTGCACCATTTAGATAATATGCTTATTTTTTATTCTTCCTGCCAAAATGGACAACTTCAGATTTTCCCACATTATACTCCATTTGCCAGATCTTTGCCCACTCACTTTACCTATCTATATCCCTTTGTAGCCTCCTTATGTCTTCTTCACAATTTACTTTCCTACCTATCTTTGTGTCATCAGCAAATTTAGCAACCATACCTTTGGTCCCTTCATCCAAGTCATTTATATAAATTGTAAAAAGTTGAGGCCCCAGCACTGATCCCTGTGGCACATCACTTGTTACATCTTGCCAATCAGAAAATAACCCATTTATGCCTACTCTCTGTTTCCTGTTAGCTAGTCAATCTTCTATCCATGCCAATATGTTACCCCCTACACCATGAGCTTTTATTTTCCGCAATAACCTTTGATATGGCACCTTGTCAAATGCCTTCTGGAAATGTAAGTACAGTACATCCACCGGTTCCCCTTCATCCACAGCACATGTTACTTCCTAAAAGAACTCCAATAAATTGATTAAACATGATTTCCCTTTCACAAAACCATGTTGACTCTGCCTGATTACCTTGAACTTTTCTAAGTGCCCTGCTATAACGTCTTTAATAATAGTGTTAAGTATGTGTATTGTATTGAACAATTAACACAAAGACTTAAACGTATAACTCAAACAGGTCTTTACTGGTTGGAGGTAGGGACTATACATAGGTCTTTACTTCATGCCCACAGGCGGGAACTGAGGGGGATCAGTACCCACAGTACTATTTATACCCCTATGGCCAGGAGTGGTACTGCGTATCACTACGCCCAACAAGTAGTGCAGTCCTGTCCATAGGTTCAAAGTAGCACACATATTACATACACAACATTCCTCCCTTCCTAGCTTTACAGTCATCTCCCCATTTAACATATACATATATAACTTCAGGTTTACATAACAGAATAACATAGATAACTTCATGTCAAAACAGATCACAGATTCAGTCTCTGCGGAAAACAGTTCACAGATTCAATCTCTGTGGTGGAGTTGGTTCACGTTGCTGGAGTGACTCATTCAATAGTCCTTCCATGGATTTAACAGTTTGAACTTCCGAACTGAATTGGCTCCGTTCGGAGGGACCACGTGTGTGATCTGGTAGAGGTAATAATGGTTCAGATGGGTCATCTTCTGTTTCGACTTTTCCTTTTCTGCTTCTTGGAGACTCTCTGGGCTCCACTGTCAGCTGCCAGCTGCATGCGCAGTTCCTCCTTCTCTCCCTCCTTTTTCCGTAGTAGAGCCACCTTCTCCCGATGTTCTGTAGACTTTCGGTGCTCCTCCATGATTTCTGTATGGTGGGAGTCGAAGTTACAAGTTGGGCAGGACAGGACATAGTAATATTCGGTGTCGTCCTGATCTAGGCCAGCGAGAGGGTCTTCTATTTCCTCCACACCCAGCTGGGCGTTAGCCAGCTTTTGTTCCAAGTCCAGACATCTTTCCTGAAGAGACTTCTTCATGCGTACCTCTTCATCCAGCTTTTTCTGGGCTTTCAGCAAGTCGTTTACTAATGACCTCATTTGAGATTTTACTACTTCAACTTCTTTTGGAGATTGATTGATCGGACTATTCAATCCCTCTACCGGAGCAGCTGTTTCAGCGGTCTGTTGTTCTACGTTGACGTGAGTCAGCGTACTTTTGGCATCCAAGGGCTGCTCTGTTGCAGTCATCTCAGTCTGTGTTGCCACCTCAGCTCTTCCAATAACCTTTGATAGCTCCGAACCCCTTTCCTTTGAATATTGAAGTTCGTGTTCAAGTTTTTCCCATTTCAGAGTCCTGTCCTTCAGCATATGCAGGAGTTGGCTGACCGTTAACTCCTCTGACATCAGACGTTTTGTGTGCTCCTGCTCCATTTTCTCCATCAGCTGCTTCTGTTGTCTTTCCAGATTCTCCAACTCTATATCAAAAAACTCTTTCGTTGCATTCAACTCTTGCTCACAACGGCAAAGCATTTGTTCTAATTGCTGTTGTAGTTTGAAATGGAGTTGAGTTCGAGCCCGGTGTCCCTCAGAAATGGGCACATCAGTAGACTTGCCAGACTCAGAATCCACAGTTAAACTATGTTGTTGTTGCTCAGTGGAATTCTGTGCTGAAACTTTGTCTTTTGCACCTGAGTTGGGCTTACCATCATCCGTTCCAGAGTCTGGGCCGACTATCTTCACCGAGTTCTCACTCGTTATTGTTTGTAGGAAATGCCAGTCCATATTCATTTTCCTAATCCACTCCCGTCCTAGTAGTGGAGAACCTCCTTCAGATATCACATATAAGTCCATTATTTGACTGTCTTCGCCCTTGTGGACCACTGCAACCTCTATTTTCCCGATGGGGTACACTCTTTGCCCCGTGTATGTTTTCAATATAATCCCCGTATCCTGTAGGGGAACATGTTGGAATAACTTTCCGTAATCTTTCTTATTTATGACCGTCAATGCCGATCCAGTGTCCAATTCCAGTTTTACTTGGACTCCTTCTATCTGACGAGTGACCCAAATTGTCTGGAGGTCTGCACCCTTACCAGCGTTGAGTACTCTTAAGCTAGCCAGTTCATTACTGCTAGCGTCTGAATCGGACTCCTGTTCGGTCACCTTGTGTACTTTTGCGTATTTTCCTTGCGGTGACTTCTTGTTGCTGGTCTTCTTCCCTGACCTGCATACTCTAGCTATATGTCCAAGCCTACCACAAGTTCTACATTCTTGGTTTTTAAACCAACACTGGTTCTGATCATGCGTTGTCTTTCCACAACGATAACATTTGCCAGAACTCACACCCAATTTGTGTGCACTGAGCTCCGGTGACCGTAGCTGCATTACTGCCGTGCCTCTCGCTGCGGCTTCGTGTGCTGCTGCCATAGTGACCGCCTTCTCAAGCGTCAGCTCATTCTCCTCGAGCAGTCGCTTTTGTGTATCCTGTTTAAATAAACCACACACAAATTTGTCTCGAAGTGCCTCTGTCAGTCCCGTTCCAAACTGGCAATATTTCGCTAATTTACGCAATTCCAGCAAATAATCAGCATTGCTTTCATGCTGTAGCTGCCTTCTGTCGTAAAATTTAAATCGTTCCGCTAGCATCAGCGGCGTGGGGTTTAGATGATCTTTCAGGACAGTAACAATCTCATCGAACGTCTTATCTGCCGGTTCATCTGGTGATAACAGGTGTTTCAATTGCCCGTATGTCTTCGCACCCATTAAATTTAATAATGTTAGAGCTTTATCTTGGTCATGAATTTTATTGGCCTTACAATAATTTTTTACTCTTTCAACATATATGGCCCAATCTTCGAGGTCACTATCAAAGGTGCTAATATTCCCGTGTTTAGGCATTGTAGATTTGCAATTTCTCAGATTTTATTTTGTTTACTTGTTATCAAAGATGGCGGCTTCCCGCTCTTGCCGTCGTCCTCCGCCCACAAAATGGCGGTTTTCCCGCTTCTGCCTTCTTCCCCAGCGGTTTTCCCGCAAAAAATGTCGGCTTTCCCGCGCTTCTCGCTCTCCCCGCCCACTTCAATGGCGGTTTTCCCGCGCTTCTCGTCGCTGACTTTCAGCCCGACTGCGGCTCTTATCTCCTGTGCGATCGCTGGTGCGCCGCCCGCCCGAAACGGTTCTCAGCCCTTATCACCGGTGCGATCGCTGGCCCGCTAAGCGCCTCCCGCTTGAAGCGGCACCCGGCCTCTGGCTCACCCGCTCGGCGGCTCTTGCTCGCTCCCTCCCGGGCTCTGGCTTACCCGCTCGCGCCCTCCCGGGCTCTGGCTTACCCACGAGGTTATGGAGGCTTCAGGGTCCTAATGCCTGTCGCTTCCAGTCGCTGGAAGCTGTCAGGATTTCTGCTGCCCTTCAGTTTTCAGTGGGGTGTTGAGGATTGGAACCTCTCTTCAACGTCCTGTCTTTGGACGAAGCCGCTGTGGAATAACTGCCGCAGGGTTCGAACCGACTCGTCGCCAGTGTTAAGTATGTGTATTGTATTGAACAATTAACACAAAGACTTAAACGTATAACTCAAACAGGTCTTTACTGGTTGGAGGTAGGGACTATACATAGGTCTTTACTTCATGCCCACAGGCGGGAACTGAGGGGGATCAGTACCCACAGTACTATTTATACCCCTATGGCCAGGAGTGGTACTGCGTATCACTACGCCCAACAAGTAGTGCAGTCCTGTCCATAGGTTCAAAGTAGCACACATATTACATACACAACAAATAGCTTCTAACATCTTCCCTATGACAGATGTTAAGCTAACTGGCCTGTAGTTTCCTGCTTTCCGTCTCCCTCCCTTTTTGAATAAAGGAGTTACATTTGCTATTTTCCAGTCTAATGGAACCTTCCCCGAATCTAGGGAATTTTTGAAAATTAAAACCGATGCATCAACTATCTTACTAGCCATTTCTTTCAAGACCCTAGGATGAAGCCCATCAGGACCGGGGACTTGTCAGCCCACAGCTCCAACAATGTGCTCAGTACCACTTCCCTGGTGATTGTAATTTTCTTGAGTTCCTCCCTCCCTTCCATTTCCTAATTAACAGCTATTTCTGGGATGTTACTTGTATCCTCTATAGTGAAGACCGATGCAAAATACCTGTTCAATTCAACTGCCATCTCCTTGTCTTCCATTATTAATTCCCCAGACTCACTTTTTATAGGACCATTGCTCACTTTGTTAACACTTTTCTTTTTAAAATAACTATAGAAACTCTTACTATCTGTTTTTATATTTCTAGCTAGCTTTCTCTCGTACTCTAATTTTTCTCACCTTATTAATCTTTTAGTCATTCTTTGCTGATCATCATTTTCAAAATCGAGGAAAAATAATCAGCTTCTCCTTAGGAGCAACTGACAATTTATCGTTTACTTAAACAACACTTTTCAAAGGTTAAATACCATGACAAAGATTGTACAGCAATGTTAGGGTCGCCAACCCTCCAGTATTGTCCTGGAGTCTCCAGGAATTAAAGAATACACGAGCATTTCAGGAGAAAAATCATAGGGGCATTGAACAGAGCTGTGTGCTTTTCTTCATGTTCTTTGAACACTTTTTTATTTGTTATGAAAGTATTGGAGATGAGAAAAAAAGGCTGTTTGACTGGGTGGGGCGGTTGGAGGCGTGGGTCATGTGACAAAACCTCCCGGAATGCATCCAACCAGGGTTGGTAACTCCATATAACATCTGTAAATTTACCTCAGAGTGTGTGGGGGAAGTGGGAGAGAAAGTGATAGAAAGCTGTAGGGGAAGATTATACTTTATATCTTGTGTCTGTGAGAGAGAAATTAAACAGTGAATAGATAATACAGTTTGCACTGATTAGAACCAATTGTTATCGTCTGGTTAAAATAGTCATTGCGTCAGCCTGCTCCTCCTATTCCCAGCAGATCATAGATTGCCATCTGCTGAACTATACCCAAGGCAACACATTTGCACAGCTATAAAACCTGGCACAAAGGGGCAATTGCAATGTGGCATCTTATGTAAGGAGTTAGAAGCTTGCAAGTGTTGGGTGGGGCGACAGGGGGTGAACCTGAGGTCAATAATAAAAGTGTAAATCTGTCATGCAGTTCTTTGGTGTGAAAGACAACAGGTTCATAGTGGGAGACTTGCTGCTGACTGTACACTAAGTCACTGACAGCACTGTGTATTTCCTTTTTTTTAAGATCTATGGTTAATGATGCGGTTACCAACGAAGTTGAAGAGAAGGTCATTCTATTGTGTCTGTCGGAGATCCTGTATTATTTGCCTTCCTGAGCCTGTTTGGTCTCTGGATTACTTGACATGCTAAGCATTCCATCATCAACAGCATTTGTTTTTATTACACTTTATTCTTGGTCAGTCTGACATATTCCAGTCCACGGGAGGTAAATGAAGGGGAAAACAGAACTTGATAGCTTTTTTACAAAGCTGTGAGAAAATAAATATCACTAGAAGGCCTGAGATTCCTTACAGATATTAGTTTGTCTCGTCGTAAAAGCCACTTCAGTCCGCAGTGAACATCTTCTAAATCATAAAAGTCTGTATCACTCAATTACATAAGAACATAAGAACATAAGAAATAGGAGCAGGAGTAGGCCATACGGCCCCTCGGGCCTGCTCCGCCATTCAATAGGATCATGGCTGATCCGAACCTAGACTCACGTCCTCTTCCCTGCCCGCTCCCCATAACCCCTAATTCCCTTATCAGCTAGGAAACTGTTTATCTCCGTTTTAAATTTATTTAATGTCGCAGCTTCCACAGCTCTCTGAGGTAGCAAATTCCATAGATTTACTACCCTCTGAGTGAATAAGTTTCTCCTCATCTCAGTTTTGAAAGCGCAGCCCCTTATTCTAAGATTATGCCCCTAGTTCTAGTCTCACCCATCAGTGGAAACATCCTCACCGCATCCATCCGATCAAGCCCCCTCACAATCTTATATGTTTCGATAAGATCGCCTCTCATTCTTCTGAATTCCAATGAGTAGAGGCCCAACCTACTCAACCTTTCCTCATAAGTCAACCCCCTCATCTCCGGAATCAACCGAGTGAACCTTCTCTGAACTGCCTCGAGAGCAAGTATATCTTTTCTTAAATATGGAAACCAAAACTGTACACAGTATTCCAGGTGTGGCCTCACCAGTACCCTGTATAACTGAAGCAAGACTTCCCTGCTTTTATACTCCATCTCCCTTGCAATAAAAGCCAAGATTCCATTGGCCTTCCTGATCACCTGCTGTACCTGCATACTAACCTTCTGTGTTTCATGCACCAGGACCCCCAGATCCCTTTGTACTGTAGCACTTTGCAGTTTCTCTCCATTTAGATAATAACTTGCTCTTTGATTTTTTCTGCCAAAGTGCATAACCTCACACTTTCCAACATTATATTCCATCTGCCAAATTTCTTCCCACTCACTTAGCCTGTCTATGTCCTTTTGCAGGTTTTTTATGTCCTCCTCACTCACTACTTTCCCTCCCATCTTTGTATCGTCGGCAAACTTGGATATGTTGCACTTGGTCCCTTCCTCCAAATCGTTAATATAGATTGTAAAGAGTTGGGGTCCCAGCATTGACCCCTGCGGAACACCACTAGTTACTGATTGCCAACCCGAGAATGAACCATTTATCCCAACTCTCTGTTTTCTGTTAGATAGCCAATCTTCCACCCATGCCAGTATATTACCCCCAATCCTGTGATTTTTTATCTTGTGCAGTAATCTTTTGTGTGGCAGGTTTGCATGTATTGTTTGTATCCTGATGTATAGTTGGAGGAATGAATACACTCCCGATGACATAGGAGATCACAAGATGTACCAAAGGATACGGAACCAAGGTGGGTAAATGGTGTTAAGATACAGATTAGCCATGATCTCATTGAATGGCAGAACAGGCTTGAGGAGCTGAATGACCTCCTCCTGTTCCTATATTCCTAGGGTAATTACGGGTGAGGAAGGCATTCAGCCCATCTTGATCGATTCATTAGAAAGATCTAAGTTTCCCCATTACAGCATTCAATTGGTTCTTAAATGATTCCAGGGTTTTTACCACCACTGCTCTTGAACTTCCTGCATATCGGTCCTTAAATTGACCTTTTCCTATTTTGAACCTGTGTTCCCTTGTTCTACTTTCACAATTTAATTTAAAGTAATTTTCCAGATTTGCCTTTTCCAAATCTTTTAAACCTGAATAAGATCTTGCAGATGCCTGCTTTGGAATCTGAAAAAAACCAAGGGGGTCAAATTGATTAGCCCCCAAAACAAGCACGGGGATCACGATGCATGAGTAACCAGCGCCCGTCAGTGGAATGCAGGCAGGACGCCAACTTTGTTCTGCCTGCTCATTATCATGTTTTCTGCATAAGCCACGCTAGTCGTGTTGTTCATTGGCTGTACGCATCAGCAGGGGGCCCAATATGGTTACTTCCTAGCACTACTTAAAGCTAGCCTGCACCTCTTAAAGGGAAGGTGCATTGTGGTTGCTGGAGGTGCTGAGATTATTGGGAATAGTGTGCTGTGCAACAATCAACAACGGCTGACCATGGGAGAGAACGGGCACCAAAGTTTTCGAACGCTGCTCTGGAGGTCTTGGTGGAAGAGGTGGAACGGAGGAGAGATGTCCTGTACCCTCAGGGGGCGGGGGGGGGGGTGCTACAGGACCTCCAGTTGCATGCTCAGAAGGCAGTGGCAAGAGATAGCGGAGGAGGTCAACGCCAGTAGTACAACTCCAAGAACATGGATGCAGTGCATGAGGAAGTTTAATGACCTCACACGAGTGGTGAAGGCCAGTGAATGCATCTTCAAATGCCATATCCTACCAACTGCACCACTAGTCATGGCCACTGCTCAATGCACCACACCCCCATCACTCACCTACCAACAATCTCTATCAATCAGGACACATAACTAACATTCATGTGTTTCACCTCACCCTCACGCATTTAGCACAGTTGCAAGCCTCAAACCCACATTTCACAGCTTGCACACACTGCCAGCTATTCAACCATGACAGCCACATCACCCACACAGATTGCATGAAACTCACTAACACACTTCCCTCTCTCTTGCAGGGGAAGGTGGCACACAACCAGAGGCAGCAGGAACTAACCGGAGGGTGAGGGGCGTACCTGCATGTTCTAACCCCCATGGAGAAGGTGGTGCTGGCCAGTATGGGAAGGGCCATTGCTGAGGCCGTGGACACCGGCGGGGATGAAGCCATTGAAGAGGAGAGTAGCCACATATCTAATCCTCCTTCTCTAATCCCACTTCTCCTTCATCCCACAATCACTTCTGACAGAGAAGCTGCTGATGGTATAAGCACGCACTTCTTACTTTCTCTTCTCCCCTTACCACAACCTTACCCTTGTCCCTTTTCCCTTTCACATACCCAAGAACTGCAACCTGCCCAGGCAGTGGAGAAGACCGTGAAGATGAAGACACACCATCACTCAATTTCACACTCGCAGCCACCTGCTCAGATACATAATTTAGAGGATAACATAGAGGTAGGACCTGCACGTGGTGAGACACCGGGCACAAGTGCGCTGCAGCCAGGGCTGGGGACAGGGTAGCACAGGTGCCAGCTTGCCGGAGGGTGAGGTCGCATACTAGTTCTGCTGCAGAGGACCCAGGTGATGACTTCGATGGGCCAAGCTACAGAAGAAGGCTGATCGGTGTACACACCCAAATGCTGGTGCACTGGGAACCCTGCCGGAAAGCCTGCCCTCAATGTCAAGGGGCATGGAGGAGTTCAGCACCAACTTGGCAGAGGGCTTTGTGCAGACCTTGGAACCAATGTTCCCTCTAATTATTTTTGGCCCATGCGGCCCCTTTAACGGGCTGCGTGGACCATTCAGAATTCCGCGCATGCGCAGTTTTTCTATTTTTAAAGGCTGGCTCATTGGCTGCACGGGACCTTCAGAGGTGGCTGCGCAGCTTAAAGGAAACATTGCTTGGAGCCCATCCGTTCCAACATAAAACAGGTGGTCACCTCCATCAACACATTTGTGGAGCCAATCATAGAATGGTTACAGCATAGAAGGAGGCCATTCGGCCCGTCGAGCCCGTGCCGACTCTCTGCAAGAGCACTTCAGCTGGTCCCACTCCCCCTGCCCTTTCCCTGTAGCCCTGCAAATTTTTTTCCTTCAGGCACTTATCCAATTCCCTTTTGAAAGCCGTGATTGAGTCTGTCTCCACTATCCTTTCAGGCAGTGCATTCCAGATCCTAACCACTTGCTACGTAAAAAAGTTTTTACTCATGTCGCCTTTGGTTCTTTTGCCAATCACCTTAAATCTGTGTCTTCTGGTTCTCGACCCTTCTGTCAATGGGAACAATTTCTCTCTATCTACTCTGTCTAGACCCCTCATGATTTTGAACACCTTCTCTGTTCCAAGGAGAACAACCCCAGCTTCTCTAGCCTATCCACGTAGCTGAAGTTCCTCATCCATGGAATCATTCTCATAAATCTTTTCTGCACCCTTGCTAAGGCCTTCACATCCTTCCTAAAGTGCGGTACCCAGAATTGGACACAATACTCCAGTTGAGGCTGAACCAATGTTTTATACAGGTTCATCATAACTTCCTTGCCTTTGTACTCTATACTTCTATTTATGAAGCCCAGGATCCCATATGCTTTTTTAACTGCTTTCTTAACCTGCCCTATCACCTTCAATGATTTGTGCACACATACCCCCAGGTCTCTCTGTTCATGCACCCCCTTTAGGATTGTACCTTTATATTGCCTCTCCTCATTCTTCCTAACAAAATGTATCACTTCACATTTTTCTGCATTAAATTTCATCTGCCATGTGTCCGCCCATTTCACCAGCCTGTCTATGTCTTCTTGAAGTCTATCACTCTCCTCCTCACTGTTCACTATACTTCCAAGTTTTGTGTCATCTGCAAATTTTGAAATTGTGCCCTGTACACCCAAGTCTAAGTCATTAATATACATCAACAAAAGCAGTAGTCCTAGAACCGACCCCTGGGGAACATCACTGTGTACCTTCCTCCAGTCTGAAAAACAACCGTTCACCACTACTCTCTGTTTCCTGTCACTTAGCCAAATTCCTTTCCATGCTGCCACTGTCCCTTTTATTCCATGGGCTTCAACTTTGCTGGCAAGCTTATTATGTGGCACTTTATGAAACGCCTTTTGGAAGTCCATGTACACCACATCAACCGCATTGCCCTCATCAACCCTCTCTGTTACCTCATCTAAAAACTCAATCAAGTTAGTTAAACATGAAATAAAAACAGAAATTTGCGGACAGTCCCCGGCAATCGGGAAAGATTGGGGCTTGGACGGAGGCGGCGGTCAGAGCCCAGCCCAGCAATCGGGAGGGAGGGAAAGATCGGGGCTTGGTGGGAGGTGGGGTGGGTTGGTGTGTTTGTGGTGTGGATGTGGGGGGTGGTTGGCCGATCACGGGGCAAGAGGCCAGCGAACGGGGCTGGAGGGGGGAGGTCACTGATCGCGGGGGTGGAGTGGGAGAAGTCGCCGATCGTGGGGCATTAAAGTGGGAGGTCGGCGAGTGTGGGGCTGGAGGCCAGAGAACGGGGCTGGAGGGAGGGTTGGTTGACGAGGCTAAGCCTTGAGCGGCAGAAGGGAGGTCGAAGATTTGCTTGAGGGACCGTGGGGAGCACTCCCACTCCTCCCGGCTCACAAGCAGTGCTAGAAAAATCACTTACCTTCTGCAGCCGGCAGCTCCCCTCTCCATTTAGCTGCCGGATTTCCCTGGGAAACTCGGCCGGTACCTGTTAAATTTAAATCAGGCTCCCACCTTTTACAGGCCACACTACCCACCACTGACCACTGTAAAAGTGGCAGCAGGGTTGTACACGGTGGGTTGGGGATAGGTCCCTCAAGTTTTCATTTTTAAGCCCCCCCGACCCTCTCCCGCCCGTCGTGGGGCGGTTAACATCGCTCCTTATGATTCGAACTGGATATCGTACTTGAGGTGTGGTGTGCCCAGAGCACTGTACAGTTGGATCATGACTTTCACTAACTGCTATTCTACTGTTCTGCTGATGTAGTTCAATGTTCTTTTGGAGGCCAAATTTAGTTCGAGTCTGACAAGTCAATCTCTTCACTTTTTAGAACTAAACCTGTGCCCCCATCTAGGATCTCTTGAGTAAACAGAAGAGCTTTCTGTACCGGTGTGTCTGAACGAATGGGGAGCAGGGGAAGGAGTCAGCTGGCAGTTGAGGCAGATTGTTCACGTTATTTTAAACTGGCGAGTTGTAAAAAGAGGAGCCATTTTGAAAGAAGTCATACAACTTGGACGGATGTTAAAAGACATGGGGGGAATTTTAACCCCCAATGACGGGCGGGTAGGGGTGGGGTAGAAATTAAAAAAAGTTGTAGAAATTTGAAGCGCGACCACAACCCGCCTCCAATGCGGTTGCCTCCGGGTTCAACGGAGCCGCGCTTGGCTGCGTGCGAGTAACCAGCTCGCCGGAGGTGGTGCAATCATTAGGACAGGCGTTTCGCTCATTAGCGCAGGTGGGTTGGTAATTAGCACAGCTGTTTACAACATTAGCACATGGTAATGAGGCGATTTTGAATTGAATTAAACAAGCATTTGAATTTAACGCCTCCGGCACAGGTTTCCCAGAGCTTGAGAAAGTCGCCAATGAAAAGGAGGTGAGATTGAGCGGCATTTCATGGGGTGTTTAATGTTCAAGTTGTCCGATATCAATAAAGGCTCAGTGCTCACAGCTGCTTTGGCCATTCCCTCTGGCAAATGTTTGCGGTGAATTCTTGTCAGAGTAGAGGTTTTTGAGAAGTTTGGATGTTTTCAAATGGACAAAAGCAGGATGGGGGGACGCCATGAATGTTTTCAAGAGGACATCGGACAAGGAAGACAATCACTATCCGTGGCAAACATGTTGTGCTGTGGTGGGATCCAACCTGCTAACTATACCTCTGGGTTTCCCGCCACCCCCAACCCCGCCCACTCAGAATCCACCTTTGCATTAATATCAGGGCCATACATCTGAATCCAACCCAGTCCCCAGCCACTGTGTCAGGGTGAACCAGACTGTTTTCAGCCTCTGAGTTCTGTTCAAGCCTGAGCTGAACTTTAAGACCTCATATCCTCTCCATCACAAAGACTGCCTACTTCTACCTCTGCAAACTTTTGTGTGGCTCCGTCCCTATCGCCTCCATTGCTGGTGAAACCCTTACACAGGCCTTCATCACCTCCAGGCTCAACTACTCCTACTCCTTAATAACAACAGAAAATACTGGAAACACTCAGCTGGTCAGGCAGCATCGAGGAGAGAGAAACAGAGTCAATGTTTCGAGTCGGGGACCCAAGGTGCCTGACCTGTTGAGTGTTTCCAGTATTTTCTGTTGTTATTTCAGATTTCCAGCATCTGCAGTATTTTGCTATTGTACTCTTACTCCATGCTGGCCTCCCATCCTTCATAAATTCTAAATTATCGAAAACTCTGCTTGCCATACCCTGCCTGCACGAATTCCCCCCTCACTTATCAACTCTGTCCTCACTGACCTATACCGGTTCACCAACGCCTCAAATTTAAAATTCTTGTCATCATCTTTAAATCTCTCTGTGGCCTCATTCACCCTAGCCCTGCAGCCTCCTCCAGCCCTAAATTCTTTCCCACCCCCCACCCCACTGTTTCCAGCCTCTTGTGCAACCCCCTTCATTGACTGAACCTTCAGTTGTCTGTGTCCTACTCTCTGGGAGTCCCTCCCTAAACCCCGCCTCCCCCACTGCCACTCAACCTTTCCTCCTTTGAAGTCCTCCTCAATAAACGTCTCTCTAATCAAGCTTTTAGCCACTCCTCCAAACCCCTCCTTTATTGGCTCCGCATCTGTGTTCCTTGCACCTACTTTTAAAGTGCCTTGGAATATTTTTTACATTACAGGTGCTATATTATTGCAAGTTGTTGTTTAAAATGCAAGACCTACAAAAGTAATGTGCTGACACACTGAGTTGGTGCCCCAAATGTCCTGTGGTATTTTGAGCCTGCAGTCTCAGCTTGGTCGTCAAGGGAACTGAAATGAGGCATTTGGACACGAAGAGGGAGGGAAAATGGGAAAGCAGAGAGCAGCATTAATGAAGGATTGGGATCAAGAAAAATGCCGACCTTCTGAGCTAGGGACTGGTGGGTGGCTCAAGGATACCTAAAAGAGAAGGAATAAAAACAAAGTGGATTGTCAAGTCAATTTATCGACAGGGTAGACATACAGGAGATGTTTCCATTTGTGGAGGATGTTGAATCCGCGAATCTTAAGGTAAGGTGTTCTTCAATAAATAGACGGAGACTGCAGATCAACAATCAACAGGTGTTTACTGGATGAGGGTAGTCTAAAAACTAACAGTACAGATGCCTGCTCAAGGCTTATATACAGGTGTGGTCACTGCTGGTACTACAGTATACAGGAGCTGTAAAAGTAGTTCTCTCTTAAAGGTACATACACTACAATTCCTCCCCTTTTAGATTAACAGTACCATAACATTCAAATAACAGTTAACAATTTAACATGCACATTAACTGAAATAGTCCATTTATAAATTCAGTCTTTGGGGCGGCTCCCTGATCCTTTCCGGATAGCGCCTTTCCTGAGTGTCTTGTTCTTGGTGCGGAGGCGATTCTGGCCCCCTGTCGTCGGTTAGTTCATCAGTTTCCACTGCTACTGTTTCTGGGGTAGATGCTACCGCTATGTCGGGTTCATCCCCAGGTACGCGAGACATGGGGTTGACTCGTTCCTGTGACGCTAGGATCTGGTCGACATGGCGTCTCACAATGTTCTTCCCGACATCCACTGTGTACATTAGTGGCCCCTGCCGTGTGCATGTCGTTCCGGGTTGCCATTTCTCTGTTCGGTAGTCGCGGGCCAAGACTGGTTGTCCTACATTGAAGCTCCTTGTTGGCTTCTCATTGATGTGCTGGAATTGCTTATTCTCAACATTTCTTCGCACATTTGGTCTGAGCAAATCCAGACGAGATCTCAACCTTCGGTTAAAGAACATCATGGCCGGGGTCTGGTTGGTAACGGCATGTGTCGCATTTCTGTAGGCTAACAGGAAATTGTCCACCTTATGCTGTAGTGGAATGTCATCATCGCACATGGCCCTTACTGCCTTTTTAAAGGTTTGTACGAACCTCTCAGCCAATCCATTTGTGGCCGAATGATACGGGGCGGATGTGTAATGCCTTACCCCATTCCTTCTCATAAATTTCCGAAACTCTTCGGACACAAACTGTGGCCCGTTATCAGAGCAAATCTGCTCTGGCAAGCCGTTCCTGGCAAATATGGTCCGTAGGACTGCAATCGTTTTCTCCGTAGTGGTGGAGGACATTTTGATCACCTCAGGCCATTTCGAGTGCGCATCCACTGCTATTAAGAACATTGAGTCCATGAATGGACCAGCAAAATCAATATGCACCCGTTGCCATGGAGAGGAGGGCCACTCCCATGGGTGTAGAGGGGCATGTGGTGGTGCATTTTGGACCTTCTGGCATCCTGAGCAGCTCTTTGTTAGGTCTGTAGTGTATGTACTTTTAAGAGAGAACTACTTTTACAGCTCCTGTATACTGTAGTACCGGCAGTGACCACACCTGTATATAAGCCTTGAGCATGCCTCTGTACTGTTAGTCTTTAGACTACCCTCCTCCAGTAAACACCTGTTGATTGTTAATTTACAGCCTCCGTCTAGTTATTGGAAAACATCATACTTTAAGAATCACGGATTCAACAGTGGCGACGAGATCGATTCGAATCTACCTGCAACTCTGCATTTCCTTTCAAGGATTCGCTCCGGGAGGACGGTGGAAGAAAGTCGAGGCCAGAAGCACGGGCGTCGACCACGAGCAACCGCCCAGTCATCCGGCAGAGAGTGAACATCGCAGGGGAGGCTGTTGAGAGCTGGGTTTGGTTCTCCAGCCACGATGATCCAGCAACAAGACTGGCAACAGGTACAGCACAGACCCTTCCCGGACAGCGGCGGCTGGAGCCGACCGACGGCACAGAAAAGGCCGAGCAGCGTCGACAGGGTAAGAGAGAGGGTGAAGCGCACAGGGCGCGGCCGGGGGTTGAAGACCGAGTGGCGTCGACGGAAAACAAAAAGAGAGAGAGGGTAAAGCACAGCCGGGGTGCAGGACCGAGCGGCGGCAACGAGAGAGGCACACAGGAGAACGCGCAGAGCGCAGCCAAGGGCTCAAGGTCTGAACAGCATCCGCGGGGAAAGAAAGGAAGCGCGGGAGACGCCATTGAGCCGCGGAGAAGAAGGGAGAGCACGGGAGACGCCATTTTAGAAGCTGCAGTGGAGAAGAAGAGCGAGCGCGGGAAGAAAGGAAAGCGCGGGAGATGCCATTTTGTGCCAGCGGAGAAGAAGGGAGAGTGAGGGAGATGCCATTTTAGACAGTTTAACTACACCCAGGGATGCCGAAGAGTGGCAGTGTCACTGCGTTCGACAATGAAGTCGAAGATTGGCGACATATGTGGAACGCATTGAGGTGTACTGCAAGGCGAATGAAGTGCCAGATGCTAGGAAAGCACTGGTTTTGTTGAATTCCATGGGTGCAAAAACTTATGGGTTACTGTGAAACCTAATAGCCCCAGAGAAGCCAGTGGATAAGGATTTCGAAAGCATAGTGGAAATCCTACAGGACCACTTAAATCCCACACCGCTGCTGATAGCAGAAAGATTTAAGTTCCACAAAAGGAACCAGCATAAAGACGAAAGTAATGCTGAGTATTTAACGGAACTGCGCAAGCTATCGAAACACTGCCAGTTTGGAATGGGACTAGCAGATACGTTAAGGGACAAGTTTGTGTGTGGGCTTCAAAGTGAAGGAACCCAGAAACGGCTTCTATCAGAAAAGGATCTTAAGCTGGACAAGGCTTTCAGCGTGGCAGTATCACATGAAGCAGCCGCACGGGGCGCTGCAGAGATAAAACGGAGGCCGCAAGAATATGGCACCAATGAAATGTCATATGCAGCAGGGAAGTGTTATCGCTGCGGCAGAACAACACATGACCAGAAGGATTGTTGGTTCAAGGACCAAGTGTGCAGACAGTGTGGAAAAGCAGGACACATAGCAAGAGTCTGCAGGTCAGGGAAGAAAACCAGCAGCAAGAAATCTCCACAGGAGAAGTACAAAAAGGTACATAAGGTGATAGACAGTAGTTCAGACGAACAGAAAAGTGATACAGACTCCGGAAGCAAGGAGCTGGGTTGTCTGAAACTAAATAAGGGAATCAAAATGGAGGATCACCAGACTATCTGGGTCACGCTCAAGATAGACGGAGTCCAAGTGAAAATGGAATTGGACACAGGATCAGCCCTAACAGTCATAAACCGAATGGACTACAAGCGGCTATTCTCACATATACCCTTGAAAGCTACAGAGATTGTCTTGAAGACGTACACGGGGCAAAAAGTCCACCCCAAAGGAAAAATAAGGGTGAACGTGATATACAAAGGCCAGGAAAGACCCAAAATGGACCTATATGTATTGCCAGATGGAGGACCACCACTACTAGGACGTGAATGGATCCAAAAGATACAATTAGATTGGCATTCCATACAGGCACTGAAGGTTGAGGCCAAAAAGGATGACGACGTCACACCTGGATGACTGTCAAAAATGCTAACTGATGCACAAGAAGTGTTCCAGGAGGGACTCGGAACACTAAAAGGCATAACAGCGACGATTAAAATAGAGGAAAATGCAAGCCCAAAGTTTTTTAAGGCCAGACCGGTGCCTTATGCGATCCAACCAGCCGTCGAAGCAGAGCTGGAAGGGTTGGAACGTTCAGGAGTACTGTCCAAAGTGGACTGGAGCGAGTGGGCTACACCCATCGTTCCTGTAATGAAGAGGTCGTTGAGTAATGCGCCTGGGGAACCAAAGAAGGTCCGCATCTGTGGGGATTTTAAGGTGACAGTGAACCCAGTCCTTCACACGGTACAATATCCACTTCCACGGATTGAGGATATTTTCGCCTCGCTAGCTGGCGGTAAATGCTTCACCAAGATTGATCTGGTCCAGGCGTACCTGCAAATGGAGATAGAAGAAGCCTCGAAACAATACCTCACGATCAACATTCATAAAGGTCTCTACCAATACAACCGGCTGGTGTTCGGGGTAGCATCGGCTCTGGCTATTTGGCAAAGGGCAATGGATCAAGTCCTGCAAGGGATTCCAGGGACCCAGTGTTATTTGGACGACATCCTGGTCACGGGCGAAAATGACAGTGATCACCTCGCCAACCTGGAGAAGGTGCTCACTAGATTAAAGAAATATGGGCTACAAGCTAATAGCCACAAGTGCGAGTTTTTCCAGAAGCAGATCTCGTATTGTGGCCACGTTATTGATGAAGAGGGGTTACATAAGTCCCCTGAAAAGACTGAGGCAGAAGTCAAGGCTCCAGCACCGGAAAATGTGTCACAACTGAGGTCGTTCCTCAGGCTGGTGAACTACTACCATAAGTTCTTACCAAATTTGTCTACAGTATTACACCCACTGAACACCCTACTGCAAACGGGGGTACCATGGAAGTGGAATGACGAATGTAAACGAGCTTTCCAGAAGTGCAAAGAATTGATCACATCAAAAGAGGTGTTGGCCCATTTCAACCCAGCACTACCAATTCGGTTGGCGTGTGATGCATCACCCTATGGTATTGGAGCGGTGCTGTCGCACAAATTACCAGACGGGTTGGAGAGGCCAGTAGCCTTTGCGTCTCGGTTACTAACCTCAGCCGAGCGCAACTACGCCCAGATTGACAGGGAGGCCCTCAGCCTAGTATGGGGGGTAAGAAAATTCAACCACTATCTGCATGGGCAGAAGTTCACCTTGCTGACTGACCACCAACCACTTGTCTCCATCTTTAATCCAAAGAAGGGCGTTCTGGTGATGACTGCACAACGGCTACAAAGATGGTCCCTTTTTCTAGGGGCGAACCAATATGAAATCGAGTATAAGGGCACGAAACAGCATGGAAACGCTGATGGGCTATCACGCCTGCCACTGCCTACTGTGGAGGAAGCACCAGCAGTGGACCCTATCAAAATATTTTATTTGTTGATAATTGAACGCTTGCCAGTAACTAACGCGGATATAGAGAAGGAGACCCGCAATGATCCGACACTGTCTCGGGTATTTGATTTGACGGTGAAGGGATGGCCAACACATGGCGACTCACTGTTGCCAGCATTCTCATACAGAAGAGAACAGCTGTCA
The DNA here is from genome assembly GCF_052327205.1 of Somniosus microcephalus. Lineage (NCBI taxonomy): Eukaryota > Metazoa > Chordata > Chondrichthyes > Squaliformes > Somniosidae > Somniosus > Somniosus microcephalus. The sequence goes on from NC_140991.1 coordinate 270,266,188, forward strand.
GTATGCCAGGGGACAGTGATGTGTGGATCCCGAGTGGTAATTCCACCCAAGTTAAGGGAGAGAGTGCTCAATGAGCTTCATGAAGGCCATCTGGGAGGGGTGAAAATGAAAAGCCTTGCTAGGGCTTATGTGTGGTGGCTGGGGATCGATCAACAAATCGAGGACCTAACAAAGAGCTGTTCAGGATGCCAGAAGGTCCAAAATGCACCACCACATGCCCCTCTACACCCATGGGAGTGGCCCTCCTCTCCATGGCAACGGGTGCATATTGATTTTGCTGGTCCATTCATGGACTCAATGTTCTTAATAGCAGTGGATGCACACTCGAAATGGCCTGAGGTGATCAAAATGTCCTCCACCACTACAGAGAAAACGATTGCAGTCCTACGGACCATATTTGCCAGGAACGGCTTGCCAGAGCAGATTTGCTCTGATAACGGACCACAGTTTGTGTCCGAAGAGTTTCGGAAATTTATGAGAAGGAATGGGGTAAGGCATTACACATCCGCCCCGTATCATCCAGCCACAAATGGATTGGCTGAGAGGTTCGTACAAACCTTTAAAAAGGCGATAAGGGCCATGTGCGATGATGAAATTCCACTGCAGCATAAGGTGGACAATTTCCTGTTAGCCTACAGAAATGCGACACATGCAGTTACCAACCAGACCCCGGCCATGATGTTCTTTAACCGAAGGTTGAGATCTCGTCTGGATTTGCTCAGACCAAATGTGCGAAGAAATGTTGAGGTTAAGCAATTCCAGCACATCAATGAGAAGCCGACAAGGAGCTTCAATGTAGGACAACCAGTCTTGGCCCGCAACTACCAAACAGAGAAATGGCAACCCGGAACGATATGCACACGGCACGGGCCACTAATGTACACAGTGGATGTCGGGGAGAACATTGTGAGACGCCACGTCGACCAGATCCTAGCGTCACAGGAACGAGTCAACCCCATGTCTCGCGTACCTGGTGATGAACCCGACATACCGGTAGCATCTACCCCAGAAACAGTAGCAGCGGAAACTGATGAACTAACCGACGAAAGGGGGCCAGAATCGCCTCCGCACCAAGAACAAGAACCTCAGGAAAGGCGCTATCCAGAAAGTATCAGGAAGCCACCCCAAAGACTGAATCTATAAATGGACTATTTCAGTTTAATGTGCATGTTAGAGTGTTAAATGTTAATTGAATGTTATGGGTACTGTTTGATGCGCCTCAATAACTCCAAGACTCAAAGTTAACTGAATAAAACAAGGCTTTTATTAGCAAAGAAAAGATGCCTGTGTCTTCACCTAGCTTCACCTAGCATGCTGCTGTTCTGCTGCAAGACAAGCCTGGGCTTGTCTTAAGTAGGGCCAGGTATGGGCGGAGCCGACACACAAAGGGGGCGGTGCACTATATGCAATACAAGGTTACAAGGTAAAACACCGGAGCAGGCAATACAATATATGTAGTTAACTACAGAGTCTGATGAATGATATATTTCATCACATTCACCCCTTCTACAGATTTAGTCTGTCCGGGGGTGTGATAGTCCTCTGTGACCGACGTAACGGTTGCGGTGCCGCGGGTGCTGGCTGGGTGTCCCGGGTGACCTCCTGGGTCTCTGCCGGGGGCGCCACCGGGGTTGTTGAAGGAGTAGGTGGTGGGGGTACCGTTGGCTGGTGTTCTTCCGGGGGTGATGAAAGAATAGTGGGTGGAGTGGGTGGGTAATAGTTGTTGTGGTTGTTGTTGTAGTCATTGTCGTTGTTGCTGTTGTTACCGGCTGGGGCGAGGTCTTTTATGGACACAGTGTCCTCCCGTCCGTCGGCATGCCGGACATACGCATATTGTGGGTTGGCGTGGAGCAGGTGCACTGGCTCCACGAGAGGGTCCGTCTTGTGGCCCCTCACATGCTTCCGCAAAAGTACCAGACCTGGGGTGGAGAGCCATGACGGTATGGATACGCCTGAGGTGGATTTCCGGGGAAACACAAACATTAGCTCATGAGGCGTGGCATTAGTGGCGGTACACAATAGTGACCGTATTGAGTGGAGCACATCTGGGAGGACTTCCTGCCAGTGGGAGATAGGGAGGCCCTTGGTCCTTAGAGTTAGGGTGACTGCCCTCCATACTGTCCCGTTCTCTCGCTCCACCTGACCGTTACCCCGGGGGTTGTAGCTGGTGGTACGGCTCGTGGCAATCCCCTTGGACAGCATGTACTGGCATAGCTCTTCACTCATGAAGGACGCCCCCCTATCCGTGTGGATATAGCTTGGCATACCGAACAGGCAGAACAGGCTGTTGAGGCATTTAATGACCGTGGCGCTGGTCATGTCTGGGCAGGGGAAGGCGAATGGGAAATGGGAGTATTCGTCCACAATGTTCAGGAAGTAAACATTGCGGTCGACGGACGGGAGGGGGCCCTTGAAATCTAAGCTAAGCCGCTCGAAGGGCCGTGTAGCTTTGATTAGGTGGGCTCTATCAGGGCGGTAGAACCGAGGCTTGCACTCAGCGCAAGTGCGGCAGTTCCTGGTCAGGGACCGAACTTCCTCAATCGAGTAGGGTAAGTTGCGGGACTTTATGAAGTGGAACAGCCGTGTGACCCCTGGGTGGCAGAGGTCGTTGTGGAGGGTCTGTAGCCGATCCCCGGTGGCGTTGGCACACATCCCTCGTGAGAGGGCGTCGGGGGATTCGTTAAGGGCCCCCGGCCGGTATATGATGTCGTACTCGAAGGTGGAGAGCTCGATCCGCCACCTAAGAATCTTATCATTCTTAATCTTCCCCCTCTGTTTATTATTGAACATAAACGCTACCGACCGCGGGTCGGTAAGTAGGGTGAAGCGTTTGCCGGCTAGGTAGTGCCGCCAGTGGCGCACTGCCTCCACGATGGCTTGGGCCTCCTTTTCCACGGAGGAGTGTCTGATCTCGGGCCCCTGGAGGGTCCTCGAGAAGAAAGCTACGGGCCGCCCCGCCTGGTTGAGGGTGGCCGCCAAGGCAAAGTCAGACGCATCACTTTCCACTTGAAAGGGAGTGTTCTCGTCCACTGCCTGTAGCGTGGCCCGCTCAATATCCTGCTTAATGCTTTTGAAGGCAGCATGGGCCTCAGCAGAGAGCGGGAAAGAGGATGCTTTCAAGAGGGGGCGGGCTTTATCGGAGTAGTTGGGGACCCATTGGGCATAATACGAGAATAACCCCAGGCACCTTTTCAGGGCTTTGGGAGTGTTGGGCAGGGGCAGCTCCCGTAGGGGGCGCAATCAGTCGGGGTCTGGTCCGATTTCCCCATTCTCCACCACGCTGCCTAGTATGCAGAGGCGCGTGGTGTTGAAAACGCACTTGTCCTCGTTGTAGGTGAGGTTTAGTTTTTGTGCGGTTTTCAGAAACCTCGCGAGGTTTGAGTCGTGGTCCTGTTGGTTGTGGCCGCAGATGGTGACGTTGTCGAGATAGGGGAAGGTTGCCTGCAAGTGGTGGTCATCGACCATGCGGTCCATCTCCCTCTGAAAGACCGAGACCCCATTCGTCACCCCAAAGGGGACTCTGAGGAACTGGTAGAGGCGTCCGTTTGCCTCGAAGGCGGTGTACGAATGGTCCTCTGGTCTGATAGGGAGCTGGTGGTATGCTGACTTGAGGTCGATGGTGGAGAACACCCGGTATTGGGCGATTTGGTTCACCATCTCGGATATGCGGGGTAGCGGGTAGGCGTCTAGTTGGGTATAGATGTTGACTGTTTGACTATAGTCAATCACCATCCGCTTCTTCTCGCTACCCCTCACCACCACCACTTGGGCGCGCCACGGGCTGTTGCTGCGTTCAATAATGTGCTCCCTCAGGAGCCTGTCTACCTCGGTCGCGATAAACCGCCTGTCCTCCCAGCTGTACCTCCTGCTTTTGGTCGCTATTGGCTGGCAGTTAGGGGTAACGTTCGCGAATAGCGAAGGCGGCTTTACCTTCATGGTAGCCAGACCGCACACTGTGAGGGGCGGCTGGGTCCCACCGAAATTGAGCGTGATGCTTTGGTGGTGGCACTGAAAATCCAGGCCCAAGATCACGCTCACACATAAATCCTTCATAATTAACAGTTTAAAATTATTATATACAGTGCCTTTAACGGACAATCGTACCACGCAGTAACCCGCAATAGTCGATATCTGGGTTTTGTCGGCCATAGAGATCGTGCCCTGAGTAGGGACTATAGTTAGAGAGAGTCGTTGTACCAGATCAGGGTGAATGAAGCTCTCCGTGCTCCCGCTGTCAATTAAACATTTAACCTTGCACCCGTTTACCTCGATGTCCACCATCGATTTGGATAGTGGGTGCGGTCTAGACTGGTCCACTGTGATCGACGCCACTGTAGGGCCCTGATCGGGACAAGATGGTGGGCCACACGAGGCCGGGTAAGATGGCGTCCACGATGTCTGCTCGCGAGATGGCGGACCCCACGAGGTCGGACAAGATGGCGTCCAAGATGGCCGCTCCCACGGCGCGCACGCGGCGGTGGCGGTTTTGCCTGCGGGGTTCCCTCTGCACACCTTCCCAAAGTGCCCCTTCTTACCGCACTTACAGCAGGTGGTGCCTTTCGCCGGGCACAGGTTCCTGGTGTGCTTCGGCTGCCCGCAGAAGTAGCATTTGGGGCCCCGATGCGTCGCGGCGGTCGTAGGGCTTCTGGGGGGAGAGCAGGGCCCCGACGGTGTTGGGCTACCGGGTGGGGAAGCAGAGGCGGCGTGGGCCGCGCGGCCTGACGAGTAGGAGTCAGAGTTCTTCTGAGCCACATCCAGCGATCGCGCTGTGTCCACAGCCTGTGTCAGATCTAGGCCCGTTTTCTCTAGCAGTCTCTGCCGGATGTAATTAGAGCTAAGGCCTGCGATAAAGGCATCCCGAATAAGCTCGTCTGTGTATACCGTGGCTTTCACGTCTTTGCATTTGCAGTCTTTGCCAAGCACTTTTAGGGTGACTAGAAAGTCCTCTAGCGACTCTCCGGGTCGCTGTGTGCAGGTAGCAAGCAGGTGCCTGGCGTACACCTCGTTGGTAGGCCGCTGATAGTGGGCCTTTAGAATGTTGCAGGCATCCAGGTAGGTGGCGGCGTCTTGGATGAGTGGAAAAACCCGGTGGCTTACCCGATTCTGCAGGATCCCGAGTTTCACATCTCCGGTGGCTTTAGAGGCTGTGACGGCTTCAGAGTTGGCCATAAAGAATTCCAAGCACTGGAACCAGTGTCCAAACCGTGCCGATGCATCCGAAGCATGCGGGTCCAAATCCAAGCGTTCCGGTTTCAAAAGTTGATCCATTGTTAAAAGTTTGCTAATAAAATTGATGCCCCTCAATAACTCCAAGATTCAAAGTTAACTGAATAAAACAAGGCTTTTATTAGCAAAGAAAAGATGCCTGTGTCTTCACCTAGCATGCTGCTGTTCTGCTGCAAGACAAGCCTGGGCTTGTCTTAAGTAGGGCCAGGTATGGGCGGAGCCGACACACAAAGGGGGCGGTGCACTATATACAATACAAGGTTACAAGGTAAAACACCGGAGCAGGCAATACAATATATGTAGTTAACTACAGAGTCTGATGAATGATATATTTCATCACACTGTTAATCTAAAAGGGGAGGAATTGTAGTGTATGTACCTTTAAGAGAGAACTACTTTTACAGCTCCTGTATACTGTAGTACCGGCAGTGACCACACCTGTATATAAGCCTTGAGCAGGCATCTGTACTGTTAGTTTTTAGACTACCCTCATCCAGTAAACACCTGTTGATTGTTGATCTGCAGTCTCCGTTTATTTATTGAAGAACACCTTACCTTAAGATTCACAGATTCAACAGTGGCGGCAAGGTCGATTCGAATCTACCTACAACTCTGCATTTCCTCCCAAGGATTCGCTCCGGGAGGACAGTGGAAGAAAGTCGAGGCCAGAAGCATGGGCGTCGACCATGAGCAACCGCCCAGTCATCCGGCAGAGAGTGAACATCGCAGAGGAGGCTGTTGAGAGCTGGGCTTGGTTCTCCAGCCACGACGATCCAGCAACAGGCTGGCAACAGGTACAGCGCAGGCCCTTCCCGGACAGCGGCGGCTGGAGCCGACCAACGGCACAGAAAAGTCCGAGCAGCGTCGACGGGGTAAGAGAGAGGGTAAAGCGCACAGGGCGCAGCCAGGGGTTGAAGACCGAGCGGCGTCAACGGAAAACAAAAAGAGAGAGAGGGTAAAGCACAGCCGGAGTTCAGGACCGAGTGGTGGCAACGAGAGAGGCGCACAGGAGAATGTGCAGAGCGCAGCCAAGGGCTCAAGGGCTGAGCAGCTTCCGCGGGGAAAGAAAGGAAGCACGGGAGACGCCATTTGAGCCGCAGAGAAGAAGGGAGAGCGCGGGAGACGCCATTTTTGAAGCCGCAGCGGAGAAGAAGGGCGAGCGTGGGAAGAAAGGAAAGCGCGGGAGACGCCATTTTAGCCAGTCTAACCACACCCAGGGATGCCGAAGAGTGGCAGTGTCACAGCGTTCGACAATGAAGTCGAAGATTGGGCGACATATGTGGAACGCATTGAGGTGTACTGCAAGGCGAATGAAGTGCCAGATGCCAGGAAAGCACTGGTTTTGTTGAATTCCATGGGTGCAAAAACGTATGGCTTACTGCGAAACCTAATAACCCCAGAGAAGCCAGTGGATAAGGATTTCGAAAGCATAGTGGAAATCCTACAGGACCACTTAAACCCCACACCACTGCTGATGGCAGAAAGATTTAAGTTCCACAAAAGGAACCAGCATAAAGACGAAAGTAATGCTGAGTATTTAACGGAACTGCGCAAGCTATCGAAACACTGCCAGTTTGGAATGGGACTAGCAGATACGTTAAGGGACACTGCCGGTACTACAGTATACAGGAGCTGTAAAAGTAGTTCTCTCTTAAAGGTACATACACTACAGAGGAGTCATTAATCCAATAAGGAATTCAGGAGAAACTTCTTTACGCAAAGAGTGGTGAGAATATGTAACTTGCTACCACAGGGAGTGGTTGAGGCAAATAGGCTTGAAGGGGAAGCTAGGTAAGAACATGAGGGAGAAAGGAATAGAAGGGTATGTTGATAGGCTGAGATGTACTAAGGTGAGAGGAGGCTTATGTGGAACATAAACACCGGCATCGACCGAATGGCCTGTTTCTGTGCTATAAATTCTACGTATTTCTATGTAAAAATGAAGAAAGTATTTGTTAGTGACTGCTTTTAGTTGCTGCCACCAAAAGCCTACAAAGCATGGAAATGTGCAGAACTTTGGGAGAATGCTAAGAAACTCCAGGATGATTTGGACAGGTTGGGTGATTGGGCAGAAGCATGGCAGATGCAATATAACGTGGATAACTGCGAGGTTATACACTTTGGTGTCAAAAACAAGAAGGCAGATTATTATCTGAATGGCAATAGATTGGGAGAAGGGGAAGTGCAATGAGGACTGGGCGTCCTTGTGCACCAGTCGCTGAAGGTAAGCATGCAGGTGCAGCAGGCGGTTAAGAAGGCAAATGGTATGTTGGCCTTCGTAGCGAGAGGGTTTGAGTACAGGAACAAGGATGTCTTGCTGCAGTTGTACAGGGCCTTGGTGAGACCACACCTTGAGTATTGTGTGCAGTTTTGGTCGCCTTATCTGAGGAAGGATGTTCTTGCCATGGAAGGAGTGCAGCAAAGATTCACCAGGCTGATACCTGGGATGGCAGGAATGACGTATGAGGAGAGATTGGGTCGATTGGGCTTGTACTCGCTAGAGTTTAGAAGAATGAGAGGGGATCTCATTGAAACTTATAAAATTCTAACAGGACTGGACAGATTAGATGCAGGAAGGATGTTCCCGATGGTTGGGGAGTCCAGAACCAGGGGTCACAGTTTAAGAATAAGGGGTAAGCCATTTAGGACAGAGATGAGGAGGAATTTCTTCACCCAGAGAGTGGTGAACCTGTGGAATTCTCTACCACAGAAGGCAGTAGAGGCCAATTCATTAAATATTTTCAAGAAGGAGTTGGATATATTTCTTAAGGCTAAAGGGATCAAGGGATATGGGGAGAAAGCAGGGACAGGGTACTGAATTTGGATGATCAGCCATGATCGCATTGAATGGTGGAGCAGGCTTGAGGGGCCGAATGGCCTACTCCTGCTCCTATCTTCTATGTTTCTATGTTTCTATGATGAAATGGCTGCAAGCTACCCCACTGTCCATAGACTAAACTATTTCCTTATTCTCATCCAAATCATATGAATGGGAAAAATGTTTGACTTGTTCCATTTGAATCAGATCAGTTGGGTTTAGAGAATGCTTTAGTGCCATCCTGAGATATACCTGCCTTTCTGAGCCCAGGCAGTTTGACCACAGTGCAGATCTTCCTTAAAGCTCAGTGAAGTCTTCAATAATGGTGCTGTCACCTAGAAATTACCCTATAATTTATATTAAACTAGCTGGAGTGCCCGGCGGTGCCGAGGGTTTTTTGAGGGCATGTTGTTATGAAAAGAGTAGAAATAATTTTTATTTATATATATAAATGAGTTTGTCTGTCTGTCTGTGTGGGAAGGAGAGAGAGAGGGAAAGAGAGAGAGACTGGCGGGGAGAGAGGCCCGCGGATCGAGAGAGAGACTGAGGGGAGAAGAGAGAGACGGGGGGGGAGAGAGAGACTGGGGGGGAGAGAGCGACTGGGGGGAGAGAGAGAGAGAGAGACTGGGGGGGAGAGAGAGACTGGGGGGGAGAGAGCGACTGGGGGGAGAGAGAGAGAGAGAGACTGGGGGGAGAGAGAGACTGGGGGGAAGAGAGAGAGAGAGAGAATGGGGGGAGAAGAGAGAGACTGGGGGGGAGAGAGAGAGAGAGATGGGGGAGAGAGAGAGAGACTGCGGGTGAAGAAGGGCGGCCACCATTTTGTGAGGTCGGCGGGAAGTTCCCTCACCCTCTCTCTCTCCCTCCCCCTCTCTCTCCCGCCCCCTCTCTCTCCCTGCCCCTGTCTCTCCCCTCTCTTTCTCCCCACCCCTCTCTCTCCCTGCCCCTCTCTCTCCCTGCCCCTCTCTCTCTCCACCTCCATCCCCACTCTCTCTCCCTCCCTCTCTCTCCCTCCCTCCCCTCTCCCTCTCTCTCCCTCTCCTCTCCCTCCGACTCACTACGGTACCAGAACGGAGCATATCCGACACCGGGAGTCCGGGTGCCCATCGCTTCGAAGTGAGCCCGGGGTTCCTCATGGTTAACGCGGCGGGCCTTTGGACCCGGTTGCCGGGCGGCAGTGGAACGCCTTTCGCTCTGGACTCCCGTGTCCGATATCGGTCGGGGACGGCTCATGTGAAAGGCCCGGTTTTCCCGGTCCCGCACTCATGGCAAGAGAGAGAGGGGGAAGGAGAGAGAGAGAGAGAGAGGGAAGGAGAGAGAGAGAGAGGGAAGAAGAGAGGGAAGAGGAGAGAGAGGGAGAGAGGTGGGGGGGGGGGAAGGAGAGAGAGAGAGAGAGAGAGAAATTTTTTAAGTTTCAGGCCCGGCCGGTCTGTAATGGCCACCACTCACCTCAGTAACGGCAGTTTGAAGGATTAGGCCCCGCCCACAAACACCATGAAATGCCCCCCGTGACACACCGATTGGTCAACCATCAGGTCACTGAACTGTAGGATTGGTCAACCATCACGTCACTCAACGCTAATGAGCGGTAGGATTGGTCAATCGCTAATGAGCGGATTTTTTTCCGTTTTATGAACGTTTTTTGTCTACTGTCCGAACAATTTTTGTCTGACCAAAAAGTAAAGATGCCTAGTAGACTCCCCTAATCATAAGCTTTCTTTTGATATAACATATGTGTAGGTACGCTCTATAACTTTTGAGTGATGCCCAGACAGACAGACAGACAGACAGACAGACCTATCCTTTTATATATATAGATAAACAATAATGCACACATCTGGGAACAAAATGCACAATATAATTATTACGGAAATTATTGCTTTATGTAATCTTTTTCTTGGCATTTCTTTTGTTGCCAGTTTTCTTCTCTTGAGAAGCCATGTCGACTTTGGCTGGGACAAAGTTCTGTTGCTGGGACATCACTCTTGCAGCTGAGACAAAGTTCGCTGGCGGCTGGGACGCCGTTCCATTACTGCTGGGACAATGTTCTGTTGCTGGGATGTTGTTCCATTACTGCTAGGACAATGTTCTGTTGTTGGGATGTCGTTCCATTACTGCTAGGACAATGTTCTGTTGTTGGGATGTCGTTCCATTACTGCTAGGACAATGTTCTGTTGTTGGGATGTCGTTCCATTGCTGCTGGGACAATGTTCTGTTGCTGGGACGCCGTTCCATTGCTGCTGGGACAATGTTCTGTTGCTGGGACGCCGTTCCCTTGCTGCTGGGACAATGTTCTGTTGTTGGGATGTCGTTCCATTGCTGCTGGGAAAATGTTCTGTTGCTGGGATGTCATTTCATTGCGACTGGGTCAATGTTCTATTGCTGGGATGTTGTTCCATTGCTGCTGGGACAATGTTCTGTTGCTGGGATGTTGTTTCATTGCGACTGGGTCAATGTTCTGTTGCTGGGACGCCGTTTCATTGCGACTGGGACAATGTTCTGTTGCTGGGATGTTGTTCCATTGCTGCTGGGACAATGTTCTGTTGCTGGGATGTTGTTCCATTGCTGCTGGGACAATGTTCTGTTGCTGGGACGTCGTTCCATTGCTGCTGGGACAATGTTCTGTTGCTGGGATGCCATTCCATTGCTGCTGGGACAATGTTCTGTTGCTGGGATGTCGTTTCATTGCTGCTGGAACAATGTTCTGTTGCTGGGACATCGTTCCATTGCAACTGGGACAATGTTCTGTTGCTGGGACGCCTTTCCATTGCTGCTGGGACAATGTTCTGTTGCTGGGATGCCGCTCCATTGCTGCTGGGACAATGTTCTGTTGCTGGGACATTGTTCAATTGCTGCTGGGACAATGTTCTGTTGCTGAGACGCCATTCCATTGCTGCTGGGACAATGTTCTGCTGCTGGGACACAGTTCCATTGCTGCTGGGACAATGTTCTGTTGCTGGGACGCCATTCCATTGCTGCTGGGACAATGTTCTGTTGCTGGGACATCGTTCCATTGCTGCTGGGACAATGTTCCGTTGCTGCAGGGACAATGTTCCATTACGGCTTTGATACCCTTCAACACCTTGCACAAGTGGACAATGGAGAGGGAAAGAGCTCAGTGCGCAGACCCCATAGTCTTTTCTAAATCGATGCAAGGAAGGTCAAATCAAAATTAACCTGCAAAGTGCTGCTCAGTACCCAAAACTCCTTCACACAGTGTTGAATCTCTCCAGAAGTCTCTCTCTCAGAATGCGTGGTGCAAAAATGTCGCTGACAAAAAAGGCAGGAAGTGGTCGCTTTTAAATAGCGCTCCCCCAGTCCCTTCCTGACTGCAAAACGTTCCCCTCTACCTGTCATTGCTAGTGGCAGGCAGAAAGGTGGGGGGGGCACCACTCAATATCCGGTCCGGGGCACTACCGGGGCGTTGCCCGCTCGACTGATGTCATGATCTGTGGGCGCAGGAGATCGTGGCAGTAGTGTTTAGCGCCGCCGCAAAATGTCTGGTCAATTTCGCGAGCAGCGCAAACATCGCCGCGCCCGGGCGCTCATTGCTTTGCACTCCATTAGCGCCCTCTTGGGGCACTAATGGGAGGCGCAAAGCAACCGAATTTTTACTGTCTGTTATCTGACGCCTTTACCAACTCAACCAATTGGACTTTAAGTATGAATTTTCAAAGAAGTTCAGCTATAAGTAACTGTTAGTTTGGAGATTTTACTACCGACATCTCTCTTAATAATCTGATGGCTATTTCCATTAAGGGGCCTTAGACCCCAAAGCTGTACCCTTTAGTATACTCTGCCCTTGCAGAGATGTGTTCTTCAGGCGAATAATAATCAAATTTGCAGCAATCTCTTACTGGATTTAATGTAGACTCCTAAGAGACCTAGGCCTAGTAATTCAGTATAGCCACTTTTGGGGCGGTAAAGTCGGGCGGCCGCTAAAGTTTGCGCCCGGCGCAAAGTCGCGCCCCCTTCGCCGATATTCAGTCGCATCGCCCCAAGAGGTTGCTGCTGCGCTAAAACAGGCGATGCACGACTATCTTTAGGCGCTAAGCCGGCGGTGCTGAGCGATACCCCCGAGGCCGGGCGCAGCGCCGGTGCGGCGAGTTGTTGATTGACGGCAGACACTCTGGCGCCGGTCAGCTCTTAAAGGGGGAGGGTGGATTTGTTTGCCTGCCACGCCCTGCACACTGCAGCCCTCAACCTAGGCCTGACCACTTCAGCTTCACCTGCACAACGCCCAGGGCTATGGAGAAGGCCAGGGAGAGAGCGCAGCGCTTCAGCGACGGTGACCTGAGGCTGCTGGTTGGCGGAGTGGAGCGCAGGCGCCATGTTCTGTTCCCAGAAGGTGGCAAGAGGCCGCTGCCCAGCGCCTACCGGAAAGCCTGGAGGGAGGTCTCAAACAGGGTGTCTTCCAACAGCGTGGTTGCCAGGACTCCTGTGCAATGCCGGAAGAAGTTCAACGACCTCACTCGGGTTGTCAGGGTGAGTACCCTTTCCAGTGTCCTCCTCATCCCTGCATGTGCACCTCACTTTATGGGCAAAGGGACCTGAAAGCCCTAATGGCCAGCCCTCATCCAGCAGCTATGGGACTGTCATGAAAATCACTTGCACATTCAGCACTTTACACACTGTACAAGCTATTCGACCATGAGAGGCATTCCAGACAAGATCAGGGCTTCACACTGTACAAGCTATTCGATCATGGGATGCATTGCAGACAAGATCAGGGCTTCACACTGTACAAGCTATTCGACCATGGGAGGCAGTGCAGACAAGATCAGGGCTTCACACTGTACAAGCTATTCGACCATGGGAGGCAGTGCAGACAAGATCAGGGCTTCACACTGTCAGGGCCAGTCCACCATGGGAGGCATTGCAGACAAGATCAGGGCTTCACACTGTACTTAGAGGCCGTCCTTTCTCTTGCAGGCCAAGGTGGCGCACAACCGGCGGAAACGAATTGACACCGGGGGAGGCCGTCCTGACGTCAAAGAGCTCTCCGACCTCGACCAGCGTGTGGAGCGCATTATGGCAGGCTGGCTGATTGGACCCGTCGCCAGTGGAGATGCCGACCCTGTTCTGGGCACCAATGGTAAGGGCATTACCTTTTTGACCTCGCTCGTTCCACTTGTGCCTCAGATCAGCATCCTTTGCCACTGTCCGACCAATGCAGTGAATGGCACCACTCATGCCTCCCTCGCTGCCGCCCTGTCCTCACTCTAAAGCTACTCTTGTGCCTTCCTGCTTTCAGATGGTGAATCACCAGGTGAGGAGGCGGGCCCTCAAGCGGCCACTGTCAGCGCTTCGGAATACGAGGAGGAGGAAGAGGAAGCCGGCCCATCAGTGCCACCCTCAGCCGCGCCAGCCCATGGTGATGTAGGGGACACGTCTTCCCTGGAGGGGAGCCGGGGGGAAGGGTCGGAGGAGAGTGAAGCTCCGGGGCCCAGCGGCCTGCAGCAACGCGGGAGGGGTGGGGAAGCTCGGCGGACTTCTCCCCAGAGGGTGAGTGCGGCCTCCAGTCCTGCGACGGTCAGCGCAGAGGAGGTGCGGCTCCTGGAGGAAATGGCCGTCCAGGCTGAGCGCAGGCACAATGAGCTCATGGCTGCAGTGGCAAGGATGCCTGACTCCATTGAGTCTTTGTCAAGGAGTGTGCAGCAATTTGGAGCAGCACAGGCCAGGAGTCTGGATCAATTCAGTGCAGCACAGGCCAGGAGTCTACAGGACTTCACGGCAGCACAGGCGGCGTCGAGCCAAGTGCTCAGTCGTGCCGTCCATTCACTGGCTGTTGTCATGCGGACACAGACCAGGGCCACACGGGCACTAACTGCTGCCACCCTCGCTGGATCAGCCAGGCATCGCCAGGGCACTCACCGCGCAGCAGCAGCCCAGCAGTCTGTTCTTCAGCTGTTTGCTGCGCATGCTGCAGTGCTGGCCCGTGCGAGTGCCAATGTGTCAGGCGACCAGCGAGCACCTGCGATCTGCCAGGTTGGCACCATTCCTGCAGCCGACACTGCCACTCCGCCATTGCAGCTGCCACGAGCCGCTGGACAGACTGCTGCCGCCCAGCCAGAGTTGGAGCAGTCAGCAGCCGGCCACTCCAAGGCCAGAGCTGGTGCAGGCCGACCCCCAAGGGCATCTGCCGTCTCGCCATCTGCCCCTCAGCAGCCTTCCCCCAGCCTTGCTGCAGCCACTGGGCTCCCATTGAGGAGGAGCTGCAGGGCGGGCAGGGGCCTGGCAAGGATGCGAAAGGCATCGCCCTCGCAGGGCAAAAAGTAGAAGGTATGCACAAATGCCTGGTACTTTTTGTAAGGCCGAGATTGGTGCAGTTGTGTTTTTGTAAGGCCGAGACTGGTGTCTTTCTTTCTTTTTGTAAGGCCGAGATTGGTGCAGTTGTGTTTTTGTAAGGCCGAGACTGGTGTAGTTGTGTTTTTGTAAGGCCGAGACTGGTGTCTTTCTTTCTTTTTGTAAGGCCGAGACTGGTGTAGTTGTGTTTTTATAAGGCAGAGACTGGTGTCTTTCTTTCTTTTTGTAAGGCCGAGACTGGTAGTTTTGTGTTTTTGGAGGGGGCTTCTCCACATGAGGATGTAATGTGGGAAGGGCAGAGGTTTTCAATAAATTATTGTTGTTAAATTGCACTGTGCATGGTTTTTTTGTTAAGTCCTGGTTGCCCTGCTCGGCTGAGGGCTGGTGGAGCGGCTACATTCATCTGCTGACATTGGCACAAGCCATTCCCTGAGAGGGGGCCTAGAACCGACGTTCAATAAGCCGGCGACGGGCGGCCCTTGCACTTTCTGCCTCCCTCCTGTACTGGTCCTCCTCCTCCTCCTCCTCCTCCTCCTCCTCCTCAGGTGGTCCTCCAATCTCTGGTGGCAGTGGCTGAGTCCTGCGGATAGCCAGGTTGTGCAGCATGCAGCAAACGACCATGAAATGGGAGACTCGCTCCGACGAATATTGTAGGGCGCCACCGGAACGATCCAGACAGCGGAACCGTTGCTTCAGGACGCCGATTGTTTGTTCGATGATGTTCCTGGTTGCTTGATGGCTATCGTTGTATCCCTCTTCAGCAGGGGTGCTGGGCGCACGGAGCGGGGTCATCAGCCAGGTACACAAAGGATAGCCTTTGTCCCCGATAAGCCATCCTCGTGGGTGAGGCTGGGCCTGGAACATGTCTGCCACAGAAGTCTGGCGCAGGATGAAGGCATCGTGGCTGCTGCCTGGAAAGCGGGCATTGACAGCTAGGATGAGCTGCCTGTGGTCACACACCAGCTGGACGTTCAGCGAATGGTAGCCCTTCCGGTTGCGGTAATCCTCGGCATTCTCCAGAGGTGCCCGCAAAGCCACATGCGTGCAGTCAATGGCGCCCTGCACCATGGGGAAGCCCGCGAATGCTGCAAAGCCCATTGCACGCTGTTGCTGCTTGGCAAGGGCCATGGAGAAGGAGATGAACTGACGTCTCCTTGTGAAAAGGGCATTGGTGACCTGGCGGATGCAGCAATGCACGGCGAACTGGGAGATGTTGGCAATGTCCCCAGCAGCGGATTGGAAGGAGCCGGTGGCATAGAAGTTGAGAGCCACCGTCACCTTCACTGCCACCGACAGCGACGTCCTGCTCCTCAGCTGTGGCTGCAGATCACCGCCAAGCAGGTGGCAGATCTCTGTGACCACCTCCCTTCTGAATCGCAGCCTCCGAACACACTGCTCCTCAGACATGTTGAGATAGGAGAACTGCTGGTGGTATACCCTGGGTGGGTAAGGCCTCGTTTCCCGACGCCTGTTGCCCCCTCTCCGTCTAGCCAGGGCTGCCACTCTCTCACGGCGTCTGTGAGCCCTTTGGATGTAATTGAGAAAGCCAGTGTTTACACCCATTGCAGCCCCCATAATATGCTGGCAAACAATGAGATGTCAATGAAGGCAAAGACAAGTGGAAAGCTGTGGCCTGAAGCCACAAGTACCTGTCCGAGTGTTGGGCCAAAGCAGAAAGCTCTCTACCTTGGTCTCTCTGCAAAGATCCGTCTCTCAAGAAGGAGTGCTGCGAAATGGCAGCCTTTTATAGTGCAGGAGGAGTGCCCTTTAATTTGCGCCCCCCGCGCCCCGCATCGACTGAGCACCGTTCCACTCTAACAGTCGCTAGGGGCGCCAGGCGCACAATGGGGCGTCGCGGCTGAATTTCCGGTTGGGGGCGCACAAAGGGCGTTGCACGAGGAAATGACGTCATGATCTGCGCGCGCAGCTGAGCGTGCGCAAAGACTTTGCGCCGCCGCTAAATCTTGAGTGAAGTTGGGGCGAGGCGCAGATCGTGCTGCGCCCGGCCGCTAGCCACCTAGCGCCCGACATCTACTCCTCCTAAGGCGCTACCGGCTGGCGCAACGAACTGAATTTCTAGGCCCTAAGGTTTACAGATTGAAGCAAGTTTCTTCACAAACGAGTAACAGTATGAAACATGAGGAAGTCGATGACGAAGATGAAAACTTGTATTTATGTAGCACTTTTCATGACCTCAAGATATCCCAAAGGGGTTCACAGCCAATGAAGTAGTTTTGAAGTGTAGTCACTGTTGTAATGTAGGAAAACAATCTGCAAGTACTAAAACTACAACATAGATCTAACAAATGCAATGAGAATGTCCATAATGGATTAATTAGCCTCAGTAAAAACAACTTTTGAATTAATTCAAGTGTCGGCCAATTTGATGAACAAACCGTACTGTGATTTCTGGTTCTGCTCCAGTGCAAAAGAGAAAGTTGTCATCTCTCCAGACAAGCAGCTTTCAGAAGAGTTTACTTGCGAGCTGAAGTCTTCTGCGTCCAACTCCACAAATGTCAATGCCCACACTTGGGAGCAGCTCTCACATGTTCACTTTGCCATATCTAGTTAAACACTGTCTCCTACAACTTTCTGACCAACATAAGAGGTTGCTGCGACAATGAAACTGTTTTGAGGTGTTAGTCATGGCTCAGTGGGTAGCCCTCTCACCACTGAATCAGCAGGTTGTGGGTTCAAGTCCCACTCCAGAGACTTGAGCACAAAATCTAGGCTGACACTTCAATGCAGGGGTGTTGCACTGTCGGAGGTGCCGTCTTTCAGATGAGACGTTAAACTGAGGTCCTGTCTGCCCTTTCAGGTGGATGCAAAAGATTCCATGGCACTATTCAAAGAAGAGCAGGGGAGTTCTCCATGTTGTCCTGGACAATGTTTATCGCTCAACCAACATCACTAAAGACAGATTATCTGGTCATTCTCACATTGTTTGTGTGCAATGTGGCTGCTGCCATGTTTTTTACATAACAACAGTGTCGACACTTCAAAAGTACTTAAGCAAAATACTGCAGATGCTGGAAATCTGAAATAAAAACAAGAAATGCTGGAAATATTCAGATGGCCAGGCAACGCCGGTGGAGAGAGAAACAGAGTTAACGTTTCAGGTCGATCATCGATCATCGACCTGATACACTGGCCGGAATTCTACCGGGGGTCAGCGGGCACGATCGGTGGTGGGTCGGGTGGGAAAGTGTTTTTTTTGCACAGCGGGTTGGGACTCCGCTGTAAACCCGCCGCCATGCGCCTTTCCCGATGTCGGGTCTGTCAGCACTGAGCAGACCCGATACGCAGCGGCGGGGGACCCAATTCAGGTAATTAGTGGCTTGTTTAGAGCCACTTAAGAATGATTTTCAGCTTACCTTTTGCATTTGACAGCTCGCCCACGGGGTCCACGCTGGTCGTGGAAAACGTCTGTCAAGCTGAGGCGGGAATTTGGTGGCCATTGAATCAGCTGTTGAGTTGACAGCTTCAAATGCAAAGTAAAGCTCCCACCTTACAGAGATAGGTTCCCTCAGCCACAAGCTCTTCCTCACTGCATTTCCACAACAGATTCACCATGCTGCAAGTCTTTACACAAGTCCCCATCCAGTCTGACCTCATTACCTCTCTCACCATTGACAGACCGTTTCTGTCATCTCTACTTCACCTGCCATCTATTCTATCAGCATGGGTGCCTTTTATACTCTCTCACCTTGGTTCTCAGAATCCGACCACGATCAGTCTCAACACCAGCAGCATCAGGAATACCACCAACCTTCTCCACAATCAACTGATGCTGCACAGGACACAGGGCATCAGCACCCGACTACATTGCTGCCCAGGAGGCCAGGGATGGCCTCACCATGGCCAGATTTACTTCACTTGTCGCTGTACGCCCTGGCTGACATATGATGCGCCAGGTTGGCACCACCCCACCCCAACACCATAAAGCATCCCTACAATATCCAAGCCATTTCTTTCACACTCATCAGCATTGCGGGGGGTACTGTTATAGAGTCATAGGCCTAGAAATTGGGTATAGCCCCGCTTGAGGCGTTAAAACTGGCGCTGCACAAAGTTTATAGCCAGACGAAACTTATCGCTGCCTGGCGAAATACTGGGTTGCATCGCCCCCAAAGGGGATTGAGGCGCGAACTCAGACGTTGCACGGGGCTCCCAAGGCGCAAAAGTTCAGGCGCTACCCAATATCGGCGCGGACGGGCGCAGCGCAGGTGATCTCAATTACCGGAAACCACGAGACTTCCAGGCGCCGGCCGGCTCTTAAAGGGGTGGGTCAGTCAGCCTGAGCTGCCACACTCAACGCCCTGTAGGCCTCAGAATCGGCGCTCACCCTTCTCTGGCGCAAGAAACTTGATCAGGATGGAGAAGGTGAGACAGAGAGCAGAGCGCTTCAGCACTGAGGCTCTGGACCAGTTGGTGTCTGCAGTTGAGCGCCGTCAAGATGTTCTGTATCCTGACAATGGCAAGAGGCCGAATCAAAAGGCTTACCGGCGATCTTGGAGGGAGGTTTCTCAGAGGGTCAACTCCAACAGCATGGCGACCAGGACCCCTGTTCAGTGCAGGAAGAAATTCAACGACCTCACTCGGGTCGTTAGGGTGAGTGCTGGTTATGCAAACTTCTGATTCCCTCCATCTGCACCTGACTTCGAGCACCCTGTTGCCATGATGCCCCAATGGTCATCTGTCAGCAAGCACCCATGGCCCTTTCTGGGCACACACATGGACATTTCTCTCAAGGCCTCATGTAAGGGCTCTTGCACCATGGGGGGCATGCGATGATCTCTCAAGGCCTCATGTAAGGGCTCTTGCACCATGGGGGGCATGCGATGATCTCTCAAGGCCTCATGTAAGGGCTCTTGCACCATGGGGGGCATGCGATGATCTCTCAAGGCCTCATGTAAGGGCTCTTGCACCATGGGGGGCATGAGATGATCTCTCAAGGCCTCATGTAAGGGCTCTTGCACCATGGGGGGCATGCGATGATCTCTCAAGGCCTCATGTAAGGGCTCTTGCACCATGGGGGGCATGCGATGATCTCTCAAGGCCTCATGTAAGCGCTCTTGCACCATGGGGGGCATGCGATGATCTCTCAAGGCCTCATGTAAGGGCTCTTGCACCATGGGGGGCATGCGATGATCTCTCAAGGCATCATGTTACAGAACTTCCCCTTCTTTCCCCTGCAGTCCAAGCTGGCAGCGAGGCGAAAGGAGCAGACTCGAACCGGTGGCGGACCTCCACAAGTCGTCACTCTGACGGATCTCGAGGAGAGAGTGCACCAGATACTTGGAGGACGTCTGTCTGGTCCTGTTACCACTGCAGCTGCCGACCCCATTTCCGACAGCGAGGGTAAGGCTCTCTCCTTTTTCAGCTGTTTCCTTCCACTTGGTCCCCCCGCCAGCATGCTTCCTCAGTGTGCAGCCATGTCAGAGCCTTGCCGCAATCTGGCATGCCTTTCCGCCAACCTGTCCTTTTGCTAAAGCCACTCTTCCACCTCCCTGCTTTCAGATGATGCATCACCAACTCGGGCTCAACACCCTGAAGCTGCCAGTGCCAGTGCCTCCGGAGGCGAGGATCAGGAGGAAGCCGGACCATCCGTTCCAATCTCAGGGGAGCATACACATCTACAGACTGGGGATAGTAGTTCCCTGGAGGGGAGGGGGGGGGCTCTGAGGATCAGCCAGTTGACGGAACAAGCGGCATGCAGCAACGCAAGGGGGGTAGGCAAGTTCGGCCACCGTCTCCCCGGAGGGCAAGGCAGGTAGTGATGACTGCTGCACAGAGTGCAGAGGAGGTGCGTCGCCTGGCTGAAATGAGCACCCAGGCCCGGCTCAGGCACACTGAGCTGATGGCTGCAGTGGGGAGGATGCCTCAGTCAATAGAGACACTGGCAAAGAGTGTGTTGGACTTCGGGGCAACAATGGAGAGGACTCTCCAGGGCTTTGGGGCAACAATGGACAGGACTCTCGAGGGCTTCGGGGTAACAATGGAGAGGACTATCCAGGGCTTCAGGCCATCAATGGAGAGGACTCTCGAGGGCTTCGGGGCAACAATGGAGAGGACTGTCCAGGGCTTCGGGCCAACAATGGAGAGGACTGTGCAGGGCTTCGAGTCTGCTATGGAAAGGACTGTTCAGGGCTTCGGACAATCCCTGGAAAGGTCTGTCCAGGGCTTGTCCAAGGCAGTGGAGCGGTCGGCACCGGCCTTGTCCGAAGCAATGGAAAGAACTGTCCAGGGCTTCTCCGAAGCACTGGCACCTGGCTCACAGGTCCTCACTGCTGCCATGCAGTCACTTGCCGGCCTCGTCCACACCCAGATTGAGGCAACGCGAACACTCACTGCAGCCACCCTATCTGCATCAGCTAGGATCACCCCGGGCCCTTCCAGTCCCATACAAGGCCAGGAATCAGTGGAGCATGCGATTGTGGCGGATGAGCCGAGCCGGTCCCCTCAGAGAGCCAGTGTGCCGTCCGACCATGGTGCAGGTGTCCTCTCTCGGCAGGTGACCATTGCACATGCCAGCGCTGGTACATCTGCAGTGCAGCTGCCACCACCTGCAGTGCACACTGCTTCCAGTCATGCTCAGATCAAGCATCCTGCGTCCGCACCCTCCAAGCCCAGAGGTCGGCCAGGCCATCCCTCAGGGGCTTTTGCGCTTCCACACAGTCAGCTGGCATCCCCCAGCCTTCACCCCGCCACTGGGGTTCAATTACGTAGGAGCAGCAGGGAGGGAAGGGGCCGACCGCGAAAGAGAAGTCGTTCTCCATCAAGGGGCCAGCAGTAGAGGGAGGTGCTGAGACGTTTCTTTGGCCAAATTCAAGGACACCCTCACCTTTTGTAATTGTTGGAAATGGTTTGTTTAGTTTTGCGGCTTTGCCGAAGAGTTAACTGTTATTTTGTTAGTTATGGTTTCTGTTGACATGACGTTGTTTTGCTGTAATGAAAGACGTTTGTGACAATAAAGAAAAGTTTTAATGTGCTATGGTGCACGTGACTAATTACAGTGATGCTGGCCTTCAGAGGCTTTCAAACATCCAAAGTGCGCAGGAGTTAAGACACTCATCATTCCGCCAGAGGGGCCTCGATACGAGTCCTGATGAGCCTCTGACGGATGGCCCTTCCACTTTCAGGAGCCCTTCCATCTTCCTCCTCCTCCTCCTCCTCCTCCTCCTCGTCCGCATGCTCCTCCTCCTCCTCCTCCTCCGCCTGCTTCTCCAGGGTCAGAGGGAAGGTGATGAATTGACGCCTTCGCCTATAAAGGGCAGATGTAACTTGCCGGATGCAACAGTGCACTGCAACCTGAGAGATATTCGCAATGTCCGCAATGGCTGACTGAAAGGATCCGTTGCCATAAACATTGAGGGCAACAGTCAGTTTAACGGCCACCGACAGAGAGGTCCTGCACCGTAGACGTGGCTGCAGATCCTCAGCAAGCAGTTGGCACAGCTCAGTAACAACGTCCCTCCCGATTCGGAGCCTTCGCACACACTGCTCCTCCGACATGTCAAGGAATGACACCTGCTGCCTAAAGACCCTCGCAGCATACCCTCAGATTGGCCGACCTCCATTGCCCCTCCTCCTTCTGGCCAATCCTGGCCGTCTCTCCCGCCATCTCTCTGCCCCTTCATAGTGTTCGGCCATGAGGCCGTCGCCCTCCAAAGCATCTCCCATTCCGATGCCAGTTGGTCAAAAGGCTGTTAGGTCTAGTGCTCCAACTGCTCCGGACAGGTTTGAGGGTCCCAAGTACTCTAATGCTAAATTCCAAAAACTCTGCTCCACAGTAGCTCACCAACTCTCTCCACCAACGATCGCAATGAACAGGCCAAGTGGCTGAAGCTTCTATACTAGAGCTGTCCCCTTTAAATAGCGCCCCCCGACTCCAAGAAGGGCCTGCTAACGCTCCTTCGAACTGTCACTAATAGCGCTAGGCGTAAAGGCTCCGGGCGCCACCCAATATCCGCTCAGGCGCCCCTAAAAGGCGTTGCACAATGAAATGATGTCATGATCTGCTTGTGCTCGCAGGCGCGCGCAAACACTTAGCGCAGGCGTTAAATGTATAGTCAATATGGGAGTTGTCGCTATCTTCATTGCGCCTGCCCCAACATTAGATAACGCCCCAATTCTCGGTCTCTTTAGGTGCTAACCGCTGGCGCAAACAACCGAATTTCTAGACCTTAGAGTTATACAGCACAGAAAGAGGCCCTTCAGCTCATTGTGTCCGTGCCGATCATCAAGCCCTATCTATTCTAATCCCATTTTCCAGCACTTGGTCCGTAGCCTTGCATGCTATGGCGTTTCAAGTGCTCATCTAAGCGCTTCTTGATTGTTGTGAGTGTTCCTGCCTCTACCAACCTTTCAGGCAGTGAGTTCCAGATTCCAACCACCCTCTGGGTGAAAAAGTTTTTCCTCAAATCCCCTCTAAACCTCCTGCCCCTTACCTTGAAACTGTGCCCCCTGGTTATTGACCCCTCTACTAAGGGGGAAAGTTAATTTCTATCTATCCTATCTATGCCCCTCATAATTTTGTACACCTCAATCAGTTCCCCCCTCAGCCTTCTCTGCTCCAAGGAAAACAACCCCAGCCTGTCCAGTCTCTCCTCATAGCTGAAGCGTTCCAGCCCAGGTAACATCCTGGTGAATCTCCTCTGCATCCTCTCCAATGCAATTACATCCTTCCTATAGTGTGGCAACCAGAACTGCACACAGTATTCCAACTGTGGCCTAACTAGCGTTTTGTACAGCTCCATCATAACCTCCCTGCTCTTATATTCTATGCCTCGGCTAATGAAGGCAAGTATCACATATGCCTTCTTAACCACCTTATCTACCTGTCCTGCTGCCTTCAGGGATCTATGTACATGCACACCAAGATCCCTCTGATCCTCTGTCCTTCCTAGGGTCCTACCATTCATTGTGTATTGCCTTGCCTTGTTAGTCCTCCCAAAATGCATCACCTCACACTTTATGTCTCACCATTCACTGCAACTCACTAAGTCACATCCAAAGGTGCACACAAATCTGTCCAAGAATGCAAAGTGTTGAAAATAAAGGTTTCAATGTTTGACCACATTAACAGAAACTTTACATGAACATTGCATAAAACACCCAAGTGCCTACCCTTGTTTGTTGTTAGTTGGTATGATTGCACTAGGATGAGGGTGAGTGTGAGGGGTGACTAGTGAAATGGGGATGTGATAATGTAGATAGAGATGGATGGGTGGAGGTGCAAGGTAAGTTGGTGTGAGTAAGAATGTACAGGAGTAGGGTAGGGAAGGCAGAGTGATGGGGATGTGATAATGTAGATGGAGAGGGATGGGTGGACATGCAAGGTAAGTTGGTGTGAATAAGAATGTACAGGAGTAGGGTAGAGAAGGCAGAGTGATGGGGATGTGATTGGCACAGCAGGATGAGGTTGAGTGTGGCTTTGTACTAACGTTTTGTAATCTACTGAGATCATTGAAAGGTTTGCGCCACTGCACCCAGGTCCTCCTGACCACATCCCTGCTTGTGCCCTCCTCTGCAATGTGCAACTAGGCTGTGTTGATCTCCTGGGGAGGTCTCTTCCGCCCATGGGAAGGGAAGAGAACCTCCCTGCATACTGTGATTCCCTCCATAAGCATATGGAGGGAGTTATAGGAGAACCTGGGTGCAGCTGTGTGCCTTTATGCAGTGATTGTCAGTGTTTGCAGCACTTCAATGCTGTAGAACACTGACAGCACAAATGACAAATTAAATTTGGACATGGTCCCTTTAAGGAAACCGGCTGATGACGCGTCAGCAAATGACATCACCAGACCCGCTTCCTCTAATTGGCCGGGAAACGTGCTTGGCGGGCTTAACAAGCCCCATTACGGTAAATTCATTTCAGAGGCCAGGATGGAGCCAGCAGCGGGGTCGGGACCCGCCACTGACGTCGCCTGCCACAGACCCGCCGAGGTCAGCAAAATCCCAGCCATTAACTCTGTATCTCTCTCCACAGATGCTGCCTGACCTGCTGAGTATTTCCAGCATTTTCTGTTTTTACTTCAAAATTTGCTGTAAAATGCTTTGGAACATCTTGAGATCATGAAAGGCGCTGTATAAATGCAAGTCTTTCTGGCTTTCAGAGTACACAGACTTTACCACATAGGTTACAAGGAACGATTCACATGTACCTTTCAAAAGCAGTTGTTAACTGCATCAAAGTTTTCAGAGGAATGAACAAGCTCTTTATGTCAAAGAAAACCATATTTAAATCAAGGAATCAGTCTGATCAAAGATCAAAGATCACCGTGAATACTGACATCAAGGGAACAAACAATACTGACTTTGTCGTGGTAATTTATAAGATACAGGCAACTCCTGATCTCAACAGAATTCCGATTTCAGCATACTGTTACAAAGTGCCAAACCATATCACATTCATTCCTGTTGGATCAAATTCCTGATCTAAACTTTAACACTTAAGTGAGAAACACTAACTCAAGTATAAAATATTCTATACAATAGCAAAATACTGCAGATGCTGGAAATCTGAAATAACAACAGAAAACGCTGGAAAAACTCAGCAGGCCAGGCAGCATCCGTGGAGAGAGAAACAGAGTTAACGTTTCAGGTCTGGGATCCTTCATCAGAACTGGAAAAAGCTGGAGATGTAACAGGTATTAAGCAGGTGCAGAGACAGGGTGGAGGGAGGAATTGAAGGAACAATCTGTGCTTTTTTAAGAGGCAGGAAAGATAAAATGTTGCAAATGGGAATGGCAAAATCATACAGCATGAAAAATGGGGGCAGGGGTTATAGTTTGAAATTGTTGAACTCAATAGAGAGTCCGGAAGGCTGTAAAGTGCCTAATCGGAAGATGGGGTGCTGTTCCTCGAGCTTACGTTGAGCTGCATTGGAACAATGTAATAGGCCGAGGACAGAGAGATCAGAGTGGGAGTGAAGCGGTGAATTAAAGTGACAGGCGACCGGAAGCTCAGGGTCACCCTTACGGACTGAACGGAGGTGTTCCGCAAAGCGGTCGCCCAATCTGCATTTGGTCTCCCCAGTGTAGAGGAGACCGCATCGTGAGCAGCGAATACAGTATATTAAATTGCAAGAAGTACAAGTAAATCGCTGTTTCACCTGGAAGGGGTGTTTGGGGCCCTGGACAGTGGGAAGGGAGGAGGTAAAAGGGCATGTGTTGCATCTCCTGCGCTTGCACGGGAAGGTGCCAGGTGAAGGAGAAGGGCTGTTGGGGGTGATAGAGGAGTGGACCAGGGTGTCGCGGAGGGAGCGGTCCCTTCGGAATGCTGAAAGGGGAGGTGAGGGGAAGATGTGTTTGGTGGTGGGATCACGTTGGAGGTGGCGGAAATAGCGGATCCTCCCCTGCCCCCCTGTCTCTGCACCTGCTTAATATCTGTTACATCTCCAGCTGTTTCCAGCTCTAATGAAGCACCCAGACCTGAAACGTTAACTCTGTTTCTCTCTCCACGGACGCTGCCTGGCCTGCTGAGTTTTTCCAGCATTTTCTGTTGTTATTATAAAACATTCTAGGCTGATCTTGTTAATGCTCAGCCCATCAGCATAGTGAACCTGTTACCAAATTTCACCAACATGTTTTAAGACACACTTTTATGTAAGATCCAGGTTTATTCAGTGGATGTTGATTTTTGGATTGGGTGGTGGGATGAATGTTTAAAATTCTCATCCTTGTGTTCAAATCCCTCCATGGCTTCACCCCTCCCTATCTCTGTAACCTCCTCCAGTCCTACAGCTCTCCGAGATCTCTGCGCTCCTCCAATACTCGCCTCTTGCACATCCCCGGCTTCCTTCGCCTCACCATATGTGGTCGTGCCTTCAGCTCTGGAATTCCCTCCCTAAACCTCTCCACTTCCCTACCTCTCTCTCCTTCTTTAAGATGCTCCTTAAAACCTACCTCTTTGAGTAAACTTTTGGTTACCTGTCCTGATATCTCCTTCTTTGGCTCAGTGTCAGTTTTATTGTCTGATTATGCTCCTGTGAAGTGCCTTGCAACATATTACTATGTTAAAGGCATTATATAATTGCATGTTCTTGTTCTTCTTGTTGGACTGTTGGACAATATTGGCCAGATTCATTATTTTTGCTTGTCATAGAGTCATAACGGCAGAGAAGGAGGCCATTCAGCCCATCGAGTCCGTGCCAGCTCTCTGTAGAGCAATCCAGTCAGTCCCATTCCCCTGCTCTATCCCTGTAGCCCTGCAAGTTTATTTCCCTCAAGTGCCTATCCAGTCTCCCCTTGAAAACATTGGGGGGTAAAAATTGGGTAGTGCCCCGTTTGGGGTGCTACTTTCACCGGGGCACTAACTTTACCGCCCTGAAAGAGTTAGCGCCCCCACGGCTGATTTTCCAAGGTAGTGCCCTGAGAGGGAGGAGGGGCGCTACTGGAAGCAACCTTCGTCCCTCTTGGGGCGTTGCAAGCCAATAGCATGGTGCTATGTGTCGCGGTACTGCAGGCCTTCCTCCCCTTATTAAAGGGGAGGGGCCTGGCGCAGCGCATCCTGGCACCCAGCTGGGCCACCAGGGATCGGGAGTGCTGGCAAATGAGCCCGGCACTCAAGAGGAGTGCCGGGCTCACGGAGAGCAGCCGGCCCCCCCGCGGGGAGGCTTCACGGGGACCAGGGACAGCAATGGGGGCAGGTGCTGGCAGGTGCTGGCAGGCGGCCAGCAACAAAAATGGCCGCCCGCCACCTCCCCTTTAACTAGCGCTGCCCCAGCTGCAGGTAGGCCCCCCTGACCCCGGTGGACGTAGCGTCCGGCGGTAAGTTGGGGGGCGCCACCCAATATTACAGCCGGGGCGCGAGCGGGACGCTGCTCACGGCTATGATGTTATCGCCGCCGGCAGAGCATCGCACGGCGCTAACGGTTCGTGCTACCGGTAACCTCCCTGAATTTTGCGGGAGGCGTTAGCGGCGCCACGCCCAGGTGCTAGTTGATTTGCACCCCATTAGCGCCCTCTTAGGGCACTAACGGGAGGCACAAATCAACCGAATTTAACCCCCCTGAGTGTGTCCGCTTCCACCATTTCCATCGGCAGTGAATTCCAGGTCCTCACCACTCGCTGCGCAACTTAAAGGGAACATTGAATTGGAGTAGGCCATTCAGCCCCTTGAGCCTGTTCCGCTACTATATTAGATCATGGCTGATTTGTACCTCAACTCCATTTTCCAGCCTTTGCTCCATATCCCTAGAAACCCCTACCTAACAAAAGTCGATCTATTTCAGTCTTGAAAGCTCCAATTGTCCCAGCATCCAGTCTTTTGTGGGAAAGTTCCAGATTTCCACCACCCTTTGTGTGAAAAAGTGTTTCCTGATTTCACTCCTGAATGGCCTGGCTCTAATTTTAAAATTATGTCCCCGTGTTCTTTGAAGGATTTCTCCAATTATTCCCACTCCCCCGCTCTTTCCCCACAGCCCTGCAAATTTTTCCTTTTCATGTATATATCTAATTTCCTTTTGAAAGTTACGATTGAATCTGCTACCACCACTCTTTCAGGCAAAACATTCCCGATCATAACAACTCGCTGCGTAAAAAAATGTCTCCTCATCTTCCCTCTGTTTCTTTTGCCAATGACCTTAAATCTGTGTCCCCTGGTTATTGGCCCTCCTACCAGTGGAAACAGTTTCTCCTTGTGTACTCCATCAAACAACAACAACAACAATTTTGCATTTATATAGTGCCTTTAACATAGTAAAACATCACAAGGCAGTTCACAGGCACATTATCAGACAAAATTTGACACCGAGCCACATAGGGAGACATTAGGACAGGTTGAGGTAGGTTTAAAGGAGTGTGTTAAAGGAGGAGAGAAAGGTAGAGAGGCGGTGAAGTTTAGGGAGCGAATGCCAGAGTTTAGGCCCTAGGCAGCTGAAGACACGGCCATCAATGGCGGAGCGATAAAAATCAGGGGCTAGATTTTCAGTAGCTTGCGCCAGCAGTTAGCGCCTTAAGAGAAGTGATTTCCGGGCGCTATGCGTGTAGCGCCCGGGCGCAGCGCAGTTTGCGCTCCGCCCCAAATTAAGTTGCCCGTTAGCGCCGGCGCAAAGTTTAGCGCCCGCCCGGATGCGCGCGCAGAAAATGACGTCACATCCTCGTGCAACGCCCTTTGGCCGCCCCAATTGCAAACTTCAGTCGGACCGCCCCATTGTGCGGCGGGCGGCCGGAGCGTTTGGAAAAAGGAACGCAACACAACCAGCGCGGGCCCCGGGGGGCGCTAATTAAAGGGAACGTCCTCTCCAGTATAAAGGCCATCCTTTTTTCAGAAAACAGTCTTGTGCAACGCATTTCTGGAGACACAACAAGGAGGATAGCTAACTGGTTTCAAGCAGCAAGAGCCAGGTATTTTTGGACTCAGGCAATAGCGCTGCAAGTGGCCATTTGGAAATTAGACTGTTTGCCAGGATTTGATGGGGGCTGCATGGGGTGCCAACGCGCAGCTGCAGCGCCATATCCGTAGGGCTCGCAGACGCATTGTGAGAGGGGCAGCCCTGGCTAGAGGCAGAGGGGGCTACAGGCGTTAGCCACGTAGGCCTTACCCAGTCAGGCTATACCGCCAGCAGCGCTCCTACCTAAACATGAGTGCCGCGCGATGTGTTAGAAGGCTCCGATTCCGAAAGGAGGTGATTGCAGAGATCTGCCACCTGCTTCGCCGAGATCTGCGGCCAAAGCTCAGGTGCAGGACGTCTCTGTCGGTGGAAGTGAAGGTGACGGTGGCATTGAACTTCTATGCCACCGGCTCCTTCCAATACGCTGCTGGGGACATAGCAAACATCTCCCAGTACGGCGCGCATCGCTGCATCCGCCACGTGACCGAAGCACTGTTCAGAAGGAGAAGCCAATTCATCTCCTTCCCCATGGCCCTCGAGAGCCAGCATCAGCGCGCATTGGGATTTGCCAGACTCGGGGAATTCCCCTTGGTGCAGGGCGCCATTGACTGTACGCATGTGGCTTTGCGGGCCCCTCTGGAGCATGGCGAGCAGTATCGCAACAGGAAGGGCTACCATTCTCTGAATGTGCAGCTGGTATGTGACCACAAGCAGCGCATCATGGCAGTCAATGCCAGCTTCCCAGGCAGCAGCCACGATGCCTTTATCCTGCGGCAGAGTACTGTGCATGACATGTTCCAGGCACAGCCTTCCCCAAGAGGATGGCTCATCGGGGACAAAGGCTATCCTTTGTGCACCTGGCTCATGACCCCGCTTCGCGCGCCCAGGACCGCTGCTGAAGAGGCCTACAACGAGAGCCATCAAACCACCCGCAACATCATCGAGCTAACTATTGGGGTCCTCAAGCAGCGGTTCCGCTGCCTTGATCGCTCCGGAGGAGCTCTCCAGTATTCGGCGGACCGGGTCTCCCAATTTGTGGTGGTTTGCTGCATGCTACACAACCTGGCTATCCGCAGGACTCAGGCACTGCCACCTGACGTTGGACCAGCACCTCAGGAGGAGGAGCAGGAGGAGCATGAGGAGGAGGAGGAGGAGCAGGAGTACGTTCCCAGGAGGGAGCGACCAGGGCCAAGGGCCGCACGACGCCACCTTATTACACGGTACTTCTAAGCCCCCTGTCAGGGAATGGCCAGGGGCCATGAGGGAAGATGAATGCAGCCGCTCCGCAAGCCCTCAGCCGGCGAAGCCAACAAACACTAAGAAGAACAACCATGGAGACTGCATGAATAAAGATAATTTTTTATTGCACAAAAATGAAAAGCCCTTCCCACATGAATCCCCAAAAACAATAAACGGGCCCCACAAAAAGCCCAACAAACGACTCACTCGCACAAACTGGGGAGGAGCCACTCCACCTTTATTGAAACCGGGCCTCAACGTCGGCCTAACGCAAAAAAAAAGCCCTCCAAAAGCACAACCATGGGCAAAATAAAGATGGCCACCGCCATATTAAAGGAAAGCTGGCCACACCCTCTACTGAGTGGCCCGCGAGGGCGAGACCTTGGCCAGCATTTTGCCTCCCCTGCCCTGCCTGCTGCTCCTTCGCAAGCTCTGCCCAGTGGCTGCTGCGAGGCTGGGGGAAGGCGCCTGAGGCTCAGATGCCCTTCCGCCAGATGCCGCTGGGGGGCGGCCTACACGGCGTTTGGGCCTCGAGGGGCCGTCTGCTGAGTGGCGCACCTGAGCCTGGCCACCATCAGCTGCAGCCACTTGCCGTCGACGCCCCAGAGGGGGAATGGCAGCGACGGATGGCGCAATGTGGGCCAGCTGGCGTCTGGGATGCGCTGGCTGGTGCTGTGGCGCGGTGGCACTCGGCCGGGCCCGCACTGCAGGATCCGCAGCAATCAGCCGACGGCCGGCTTGCTGGGATGGTCCAGCGCGGCGCCTGCCCTGGCGATGCCTGCCTGAGACAGCGCGTGTGGCAGCAGTGAGTGGCCCTGTGGTCCTGGTGTGCGCGCGCATCACATCCGACAGGGTCTTGACGGCATCAGTTAGCATGCGGCCAGTCGCGGCAGTTGCTGCCCCGAACTCGCGCACACTGGTCGCCAGCGACTCGATGGCCTCAGGCATGCGCCCCACCACGCTCATGAGCTCCGTGTGGCGCCGGTCCGAGTCGTCGGCCATCTGATCGAGCTTCCGCACCTCCTCCGAAGTGAAGGTGTCCGGACTGGAGTCGCGACTCTCCCGCTGGGGAGGAGGGGGCCGAACTAGGGGACCCTTGCCGCGTTGGTGACGGCGAGTGTGTCGAGCAGCAGCACTCCCCTCTGATCCTTCCCCCCTTTGGGGGGAAGGCCGCGGGCCACGCGCACGGCTGCTGGGTGGCTGGACGCCACTGGTCCCAGAAGCTGCATTGCCCTGCGACAGTTCCTCCAGGCACTCGTCCAGTGAGGAGGTGTCAAGCATTTCCTCCTCTCCTGCGGGACGTGACTGTTCCCCCGAAGGTCCGGCTTGCTCCTCCTCCTCCTCCTGGTCGGAGGTGCTGTCACTGGCAGCCTCAGGGTCCTGGTCGTCACCAGCTGAAAGCAGGAATGCACAAGAGTAGCTTCAGAGTGAGGAGACGGCGTCAGCGAGGGAGTTAGGACTGGTGGGATTCAGCGCATTGGTGGGACAGTGGCAAAGGAGGTAGCTCGGATGGGCCAGTGCGACGCGAGAGGGCCAAAAGGCGAGGTCCTTACCATTGCCGGGCAGTGGAGGGTCGGATACACCGCACGCTGTGGGGACAATCACACGGGCTCCCATGAGCACACACACGCGCTCCTCCAGCCGAGTGAGCTTCTGCAGCTTGGCGCGGCCACCCCTGGCACGGGCCTGGCGATTAAACGCTACTTTAGCCTGCAAGAGAAAGGACGGGCTGTAAGTGCGCAGTGAAGCCCTGATGTAGTGTGCACTGCCTCCCATGGTGGAATAGCTTGGACAGAGTGAAGCCCTGATGTACTGTGCACTGCTTCCCATGGTGGAATAGCTTGGACAGAGTGAAGCCCTGATGTAGTGTGCACTGCCTCCCATGGTGGAATAGCTTGGACAGAGTGAAGCCCTGATGTAGTGTGCACTGCCTCCCATGGTGGAATAGCTTGGACAGAGTGAAGCCCTGATGTACTGTCCACTGCCTCCCATGGTGGAATAGCTTGGCCAAAGTGTAGAGTGCCGAATGGCCATTTGATGCTCATGACTGTCCCAATGCTGCTGGCTGAGGGCTGGCCAATAGGACTTTCAGGTCCCTTTGCCCATCATGTCAGGTGTACATGCAAGAATGAGGAGGAGACTGGAAAGGCTACTCACCCTCACAATCCTGGTCAGATCGTTGTATTTCTTACGGCATTGTTTGTGGGTCCTGGGGGCCTCGCCGGTGAACGTCACCCTCTGGGCGATCTGCTTCCAGGCTTTGGTGTAGTCGTGGTGGGTTGGATTCCTCCCACTCTCTGGAAACAAGATCTTGCGCCTCACCTCCAGAGCTGTGACCATTATGTCCAGATCACCCTCTGAGAAGCGCAGGGCACGCTGACGGGCCTTCTCTGGCGTTGCCATGACTCCCTGGGGCTGAGCAGTAGTGTTGAGGCCTCTTTGCAAGGCTGCAGTGTGCAGGGCGTGGCAGCAGACCAATTCGTCCCTTCCCCCTTTAAGAGCTGGTCGGCACCACGGGGTCTGCTGTCAGTGCAAAAATGACCGCACCCGTGCTGCGCCCCGCCTGGGCGCTATCCCTCTGGACCGCCGGCTTAGCGCCTAAAGAGAGTAGTGGAACGCCTCTTTTAGCGCTCCACCAACCTCTTAGGGCGAAGCCACTGAATTCCCGGCAACGGGGCGCTACTTTGGGGCGGGCGCTAACTTCGGGCGGGCGCTAAAGTTAGCGCCCCAAAACTGCCTATACTGAAAATCTAGCCCCAGGTGTCTTAGGGCTGGAGGAGGTTACAGAGATAGGGAGGGGCGAGGCCATGGATGGATTTGAAAACAAGGATGGAAATTTTAAATTTGATGTGTTGCCGGACCGGGAGCCAATGTAAGTCGATGAGCACAGGGGTGATGGGTGAATGGGACTTGGTACGAGTTAGGATACGGGCAGCAGAATTTTGGATGAACAACTCATAACGATATGTGACCATATTCTTGCACTGAAAGAAGGAACTTGCATTTATATAGCCACTTTCATGCCTTCAGGACATCCAAAGTGCTTCATACACAATGGATATCTTCTGAAGTGTAGTCACTGTTATGTGGGCAAATACAGCAGCTATTTGGACACAGCAAGCTCCAACAGACAGGGACCTTGCTGTATGCAATTGGCTGCCGTGTTTCCCACATTACAACAGTGACTACATTTCAAAGTATTTCATCAGTTGTAAAGCGCTTTGGGACATCTGATCTATAAATGCAAATGTCTTACTGTTCCTTCATTCCTTCCTTCCTTGCTACCTTCCTTCCATCCTTTCTTTTTTAGGGGTCAGAGTGCTTTCAACAGCCAAGTTCCACTATTTTCGGTTGAAGTGAATTGGTCTTGGCTGTGCAGTGGTGCAGAAGGGGCAGTGAGAATATGACTGGATGTTCTGACTCCTGAGCTCACTGAAGGCAATTCTTTTGAGGCTATCTCCAGCAGCCTGCTTCACACCAGCGGGCTTTGCACGGGGTGTAGTGATTTAAGCCAGCGCAAAAATAAGTTGAACAGGTTTTAACGTTGGTGGAGAGTTGAGGCATTATTGCTGCACTCGCCCTTGTCACTGGTGAGAATGTATGAGGTTGGCAGCATAACCCGCGTTGTTTAACAGCGCCCAGTGTGACTCCTGCAACTGTAAGGGTGGCGGTGGTGAAGTGTGGAGCTCACATTTTCCCCCACCTCATTAATCATCCAAAGATAGGAACTCACTTTTGTGTATTTTGCAACCCATTCATTTTGCTCTGGTTAACTCATCTAACTAATGTTGATCTGAAAATCTAGGCCAATGTGTACAGACACTAGCCATTGAAACCAGAATTGTCTAAACTGAGTTATAATTTGTTTATTCTTTAAATAAATCATGAAAACTGATCCATTTTGGGTCACTTAAGAAATTCAATTTCATTTGGCATTCATTTCTACTGATGGTGTCTGGGGTTTTATTATTCAACAACTATATATCTCTGGGGCTTTTCAAAATTTATACTTTGTAATTTTCCAGAAGTTAGTGACATCGACTTAATGGTTCTTCCTTGCCTTCTAAGGCCAAAACAATGAAAGAGATGCGTGAAGGGAGGTTGTGACATGCCAAACTTGGAGCCAAGGGCACCATCCAAGGCACATACTGCCAGAGCTGAAGAAGCCAGAATGAAGGCCAGTGAAATATGGCCTGAAAGGCACAAGAGAGGCAGTGGTCAAATAAATCATGTAGTAAATAGGTTGGGTGTTTTAGAATGATTCAAATAGTATAGCTTCAAAAAGGAACAAACATCCTGGCAAGGTGCCTGAGTCCTATTTGCAACTCCACTCATAACATGACAAAAAGGACACTAGTTCAAGCATTTGAATCAGATCACTTGTCTCATGTAGTTGCTTGTTTGCTCTTGCTTGTTCTATTCAGCAAATAATTGGATCTCTCCATTTTACTATGGTATCTGCTGCCATGGAAGCTGTCAGAGCTATCGGCATAGGTTCAATCATGGTGGGAGCCACTGTTGTGTTTATGGAGCTGATCACTTGGTCCTTGTTGGGCTGAATGGTCTCCATACTCTGCGCAAAGCCTTGACATAAGTTGGAGCTGGACTCCTCCATGCTCTGAGCCATTGTGCGCAAACTCGCTGGCCGGCTGCCCATAGCTCCAAGCATTTCTTGATGTATGCCCATCAGCCTTCTTCGATAGTCTGGGTCTTCCAAGCCAGCATAAGAGTCCTCTGCAGCAGATCTCACTCTCTGGCGAGCTGGCCTCTGTGGTAGCCTATTCCACCGCCCCAGATCCTGCACACTTGTGCCTGGTGATTCATCACATGAAGGCCCCTCCTCTAGCCTGGCCTCTAAAGTGTGCGTGGTGAAAGTATCTGAGCTAGTGCTTGCTAGGGTCAGATCGAGTGATGGCACACCTTCAGGAAGGCTGGCCTCCTCTTCTGAATGGCAAAGGTATCTCCACATTTTCAGCACCTGAAATGAAAAAGAGGGACAAGGGTTAGCTTTTAATGTGAAGGGACAGCAGAGAGAGATGAGTAGCTGCTAAAAGTAACTGCCTTTTGTCTTGCAGAGCGCGCCGGCTCAGCTAGAAATGTAAAGGGAAAAAGAAGATAACCCTGCACAACGTCTTCTCCAGCATTGTCTCTTGTCACAGCCATGACTCTCCCCCTGCTCATGGCAGCCAGCACATTTTCTTCCACAGGGCTCGGCCTCCTGGCACAAGTTGTGTGTGACCTTCTCCTGTAAGAAAGGAGTGTATTAGTGACATCCTTGTGAAGTGTTTAGGGAATGTACCTGTCATGATTGAGTTGTTAGTATATGCAGTGTGTTAGATGTGAGGCGTGGGGAAGCAAGAGCTGCAATAGTGGTGAGTGTGTGAGTATGAGGAGAAGGAGGTGGAGTGAAGTGCGGAGCAGTGATTGTGGGAGAGGGAGGGGAGTATGATGAGCAGTGAGGCTGGAGATGTGAACAGACAGTAAGAGAACAGCATCCTTACTTTGATAACTCTGGTGAGGTCATTGAGCTTCTTTCAACATTGCAGCTATGTCCTGGGATCCAAGGTCCTGGTATTAACCTCCTCAGTAACGTCTTCCTACTGGTGGTGGAGGTGTTGCCTAGAGGGCTTTCTGCCCCTTGGGGGGAAGCATACCTCCCTCCTTTTATCCACTGCCTGGACCAGGCCCATCAACGTGACATCAGAGAACTTGGGTGCCCTGCCTGGACCTCTTCCAGACATTTCTTCAATCTGGGAACGTTTCCTGTTGTTTGCAGCCAGAGTCCACCTCCCCTTTAAGACATACTGGCTGCCTTTAAGTGGTGTCAGAGACACCTGGGAGGAGAAATTCGGTACCTTAGTGCCTCCAGTTAGCGCCTGGCAGGGGTGGTAATGGGGGGCTGAGGCAGTAGCGCTGTGGTGAGGCGAATCCAGCGCCGCACGCCAAATCCAATCCCGCCCCCCCCCCCGTAACGCCACCGCTACGAGTTAGCACTGGGGACTTCAACGGCAGGCAGATCGTGATGTCAGTGAACGTGCAGTGTTCACTGGGCGCCCGATCTGCAAAATTGATTATCGCCCCCTGCCTTAGTGCCTCGCCCCGACAGTGACAGGGAGAGGAGGCGTGAAGCAGTTGGTAGCTGGCTCCAGGGGCGCTACTTAAACGGATCATGAGTAATGAGTCGTAGCTTTCAGGGTGGTGCTGTTTCACTGCTTCCTTGTCAGTTTGACATTGTGCAACAGCTTAATTCAGTAATTTAAAGGTTGTTTAGTCTCCGGAGTATTGTGGCTACTAAAAATTAGTTACATATATTCTCACAAAATTTCAAAGTGCTACACTTTGTTACATTAATGAGGGCTATACTGGCAGTCGACCTCGCCCTCCAGGTTCTACGGCGGAGGGAGCGCAGGCAGCGAGAAAGATTGGAACATGTGGCCAGAGGGAGGAGGAGGGCCCTGAGGGTTCTCAACAGGAGGCCTTACCCTCCAAGAGTCTTCCGGCAGCAATTCTCCTACCTTCAACTAAGCGAGAAGCAGTGCATTAGAAGGCTCTGCTTCACCAAGGAGGTGGTCACAGAACTCTGCCACCTCCTGCAACCAGACCTTGAGCCTCAGATCAGGATGACCACGGCTCACCCAGTGGCAGTCAAGGTCACCATGGCCCTCAATTTCTTCACCAGCAGATCCTTCCAGTCTGCAACAGAGCTATAGGTAACATCTCGCAGTTCGTTGTCCATCGCTGCAGCCGGGAGGTCACAGAGGCTCTTTACAGTAGCAGAAGGGACTACATTTCCTTTCCCATCACCATAGAGAAGCAGGACGAGCATGCATTTGGCATTGCCAGGATAGCGGGCTTCCCCATGGCGCAGGGTGCCATTGACTGCACCCACGTGGCATTGTGGGCACCGCATAACAATCCTGAGATCTTCCGTAACCGCAAAGGCTACCACTCACTTAATGAGCAGTTGGTGTGCGACCACAGCCAGCGACTTCTCAATGTGCATGCCCGCTATCCTGGCAGTAGCCACGATGCCTTCATCCTGCGCCAGACTGGTGTGCCAGCACTCTTCCAGCCGCCACATCAAGCTCATGGCTGGCTGGTCGGAGACAAGGGCTATCCGCTCTCCACCTGGCTCATGACTCCCCTCTGCAACCCTAAAACTCCTGCCCAGCACTCATACAATGAGAGCCATGCTGCCACCAGGAACATCATCGAGCAGACCATTGGGGTGCTCTAGCAACGGTTCCGCCTCCTTGACCACTCGGGAGGAGCCCTCCAGTACTCGGCTGAGCGGGTGTCCCATTTCGTGGTGGTGTGCTGCATGCTGCACAACTTGGCCATCATGAGGGCCCAGCCATTGCCATCAGGGACTGTGGGACCACCTCAGGAGAAGGAAGAGAGAGAGGAGGAGGACAAGGAGGAAGAGGAAGATGAGGAGGATGAGGAGGAGGAGGAGGAGGAACAGGAGCGAGGGAGGAGGCAGCCACTCAATCGGCCTTCTGAAATAATGGTCCATGACCACCTCATCAGACTGCGGTTCCAATAAATTAAACCCCAGATCCCCGTTGCTCACCACATCCCTGTCACTCCATCCCTGTCGCAGGCCATTTCACAGCACAAAGCTGAAATGAGACACACCACAAAATAATCCAAACTGAATTAATAAATTTATCAATAATCAGTTAACACATATTTACAACAACAATATTAACTATTCACCCTTGAGCAATCCCTAGTGCCTCTTGTTACTGTGCCTTTGCCTACTCTAGAGCTCCTATGAAGTGTTGGCCCAGTGGCTGCAGTAGGGCTGATGAAAGGCTGCTGAGTGTCCATGCGAGAGACTTCAGCTGGCCTTGCAGGATGCCCTCGAACAGCTCTGGGCCTGGAAGGCTCGGCTGTAGACTGCACCACCTCGGCATGGGCAGCAGCAGTCTGGGCTGGCTGGATGACAGGCAGCGACAAGGGCAATGGTGGAGTGGCAGTGGTGGGAGCAGGAATGCTGTCATCCTGAGAGAGGACAGCAGGTTCCTGCTCCACTGACCGGCTGCCACTCCCCCGGGGCAGCACCTCAGCATTCCTAGCAATCTGTTGCTGCGACACTGTGAAAGCCCCGGTTGACGGTGGTAGACTCAGCCAAGATGGCAGTAGGCAGAGCTTGAGTGGCATCAAGCTGAGACTACATGAGAGCAGTCTGAGATTGAATGGCACCAACCATAGACTACATTACAGCACTAAGACACTGCGTTGCTTCCGCCTGTGCTGCAATGGAAGCTGCCAGATCGCCCATCACACGTGGTATCAGGTCTGGGTCACCATAGTCTCTCTGGGAATCAACTATCCTTTGCAGACTGGAAATGATGGGCTCCATGGTTGGCGCAGAGCTTTGTGCAATGTTGGAGGTGGACTCCTCCATGCTCCTTACCATTGCTGAGAGGCTCTTGGGCACCCTTGCCTTTGCATCTATCATCTCCATGTGCATGCCCATCACTCTTCTTCTAAAGACCTCCCTATCGAGGTCCTCATCTGAGTCCTGTGCAGCAGAACACACGCGCAACCTCGCCCTCCGGCGTGCTGGCCCCCGAGCTACCTTTTCCCCTTGGCCTTGCTGCAGCCCGCTCGTTCCCGGTGCATCACCCTGTGCAGATCCCACTACTATTCTAGCCTCTAAAGAACGCATAGTGCCAGTATCTGAGCTGGAGTCTGCGGGTGAGACATGCAGTGCGGTGTGTTCTTCCTCCTCCTCTTCTCTCGCCTCGCTCTCAACGGTGCCCTCAGGGACAGGCTGCTCAGGTGCTTGCTCATTACCTGAAAGCATAAAGGCACAAGAGTTGGTTTAAGGTGAGGGGAGGGGGGCAGGAAGGGAGAAATGCATGTATAAAGCATGATTAGCTGGAAAATGCGAAAGGTTTGTGGGGTGAGAGGGAAGTGGGATGTGAGAAAAAGGAGTAGGGATGAACATATCGTTGTTGTCCCCAAGGGTGCCAGCGTCACCGGTGGCCACAGTGCCCACCACCTGGTGCCCAATAATCTGCAGCACTCTATTTTCCAGCGCAGACAGTGGTTGGGTGTCGGCTTGTCCCCCTGACTGTGCGCTCCTGCTCCATCCTGTTGTGAGCCACCTTGGCCTGCAAGAGAAAGGAAAGTGTGTGAGTGAGTGTGGAGCAATGTGTTTGGGTGATGTGCCTGCCATAGTTGAATAACTGTCATTGTGTGCAAGGTGTGAGATGTGAGTGTGAGTGTTGGTAGGTAGAGATTCTTGGTGGGTAAGTGCTGGGGGTGTGGTGCTTTGGCCAGTGTGTGCAAACTATGGTTCAGATGGTGGTATGTAACATTTGTTGAGGCATTGACTCACCCTGAGCACCTGAGTGAGGCCATTAAATTTCTTCCTGCACTGTGTGGGGGTTCTGTTGACCACAGTGCTGCCCGAGACATGCTGGACATCCTCCCTCCACATGGCACGCAGGACTTACGACGAGGGCCTCCTGCTACTTGCCTGGTAGCGCATCGCCCTTCGTCTCTCCTCCAATGCTTGGTCCGAAAATCTGCGGGCTCTCTCCCTGGGGCATGGATCTGCCATCATGACACCTGCTTGAGTCGTCTGGCTCCTTGGGCTTGGCCTACCCCTGCTTGCTGACACACGTTCACAGCCAATGATGCTGGGAAAGAGGTTCTGCAGCATCAATGAACCTCCCCTTTAAGTACTGGAAAGAGCCTGTGGCAACGATGACTTGTGATTAGACTGCACCTGATATTGGTTCGCGTTTTGAGTGTAGCGCCATTGAGGTAGACCATTAGCACTTTATTTAGCGCTCCAATCCTTTCTTTGTGCAACGAAACTGAATTTTGCGTGCAGCGTGATTTATTAGCGCCTGGCGCTAAATCTCAATGGCCTAGAAATTCAGTTGGCGCCGCGCCAGGGCTTTAGCGCCGGAAAGTTAGCGCCGGCGCTAAGTCCCCCTGCGCGCGCCAAAAATTCAGTAGCGCTGCGCCCAAACGGCTGCCGGCGCTACTGAAGGGTGTTTGCGCCTGAAAATGGGCGCTACCTGCCGCATTGCGGCGCTATTCCGGCGCTGCGGCGCCCGATGCGGTGCGGCAGGCTCGGGAAGTGCAGGCCTCCTGCTTCAGTTAAGGAGGAGCTGCCTGCACCCGCCCGCTGGCCGGTAAAATCTTCACAAAAATGAGCCCGGCACCTCGGGGAAGTGCCGGGCTCGCAGCCCAGAAGCATCTGTTCCGCGGGGGGGGGGTGGAGGACTCCGGGGAGGAAGGTGCGGGCAGGCGGCCGGCGGGAAAGCGGCCGGCCGCCGCGCGACCTTAATGCGCCGGCGCAAACTCCTGTAAGACTCGGTTGCCAGAGTCTTAGTTGCGGCTGCCACGGGCGAGGCGGCCGCAACTCAATTTCGGCGCTGGGGCCCGTCACCATGGCAACCGGGACGCTGCGCACACCGATGACGTCATCGGTGCCGGCGCAGCGCAACCGGTCTACCGCCGATGGTAGGGCCCCAGGGAATTTCTGAACCGGCTGTAAGTCCAGCGCAATGACCTCTAGCGCCGCAAAATGGGCGCAAAGCCCACTCAATTTCTAGGCCAATATTTCTAAAGTTACTGCCCATTCCTGGGCTTTAATGAATTTCTCCCCCCGAGATCCCTTCCCCCACAACCCCCCACCCCAATCCCCCCAATCAGGCGTGCAACCAATGAATAGCGCAGGTAGCACTGCCTGCATGCCTGAATCATTTTAATGAGATCCCAGCATGAATTTAACATGGTGCCTAGGACCACATGAACAGGCGTGCGCATTGTGCGATCGGCCCCCTGTGCCCCTGTTTTCATGCACAATCAAATGTCTAGGCCTATATCTTGGCCCAGTGATTAAATGCCTTGGACAAGAAATTCTGGAAATTCATTATAGCCCAGGAATGGGCAGTATCTTTAGAAAAGTTTGAGAATTAGCGCCAGGCACTAATGCTTTAGACTGCATGCAAAATTCATTCTCACTGCTCAAAGAAATGATTGGGGTCCTAATTCAAATCCTAAAGGCCTAGCTCAGTGGCGTAGCACTCAAAGGGTGGACCAATATCGGGTGCAGTCTAATCTCAACTCATCATTGCCACAGGCTTTTCCCAGTACTTAAAGGGGAGGTTCATTGATACTGCAGCTCCTCAATCTCAGCAATGCTAGCTGTGCAGCTGCCTCAGCAAGGAGAAGCATAACAAAGAGAAGGAGCCGGAGGACTGAAGCAGGTGTGTTCATGGCAGATCCACCTCAGTCGGGTGGTCAGGGTGATTGAATGCTTCAACAAATGCCACATACCACCATCTGTGCCACAAGCTTCACACACTGCCCAAAGCACCACACCCCCAGCACTCACCCACCAACAATCTCTACCTACCAACACTCACACCCACATCTCACACCTTGCACACAATGACAGCTATTCAACTATGGGAGGCACAAGGGCCATTAGTTATTAGAATGAATGTGATATGTGTGATATGTTTATACATAAATTTATTAATGAAGTTTGCAATATTTTGTGGTCTCTCTCATTTCACTTTTGTGCCCAGGAGGACGCTGTGATATGGCATAACACAGGGATGGTATGATGGGCATGTGGTGAGCAAAAGGGATCTGGGGTTTAAGTCATCCTGGTTTGAGGCTGGAGGTCTGTTTGGAGGAGGTGGCAGAGTTCTGTGACCACCACCTTGGTGATGCGGAGCCATCTAATACACTGCTCGTCGCTTAATTGAAGGTAGGAGAGGTGCTGTTGGAATACCCTCGAAGGGTAAGGCCTCCTGGTGAGAGCCCTGATGTCCCTCCTCATCCCTCTGAGCACATGTTCCCGTATTTCTCGCTGCCTTCGCTCCCTCTGCCATTGATCCTGGAGGGTGAGGTGACATGCCAGTACAGCCCCCATTAATGTTGCCAAGTGTAGCAGTTTGAATCTTTGAACAACACCTTGTACTTGCCAGAAGACTGCTGATAAAAAAGAGGCTTGAAATTACTCATACAAACTCATCCACTGGGTGAAACTGACAAGGAACCATTGAAAGTAACATACCCTGACAGCTGCGAGTGATTAATGCTGATGCCCTTAAATAACGTCGCTGGAGCCGGCTTCCTGCAGCTGTGCACCTGCTCTCCCTGTCGCTATCTGGCTGAGGCGCTAAGATAAGTGGCGACAATGAATTTTCCAGATTGGGCGCCCACTGACGTCATGATCTGCCTGGCGTTGAAGTCCTCGGTGGTACCTTGTACCAGCGGCGCAAGGGGGGGGGCGGATTCGCCGTACGCCGCTGGATTCGCCTCGCCTCGGTGCTACTGCATCAGCGCCCAATTACCGCCCTCTGCAGGTGCTAATGGGAGGTGCTAACCTACCAAATTTCTCCCCCCATGACTTTGGCTGTGACGTTTAGCCAGATCTAATTGCAGTCTTTCCCGAAGCCGTAACTGGTCCCAACTGAAGATCTATTCCTGCTGACTGGGGACCTCATTTATAAGGACATTCACCTTAATAATGTTGAAGTTCTTTTTGTATGTCTGTCTCTCCTCAGTCATAATAGCCATTTTGGTAACTTCAAAAACAACAACAACTTGCATTTATGTAGCTCCATTAAGGAAGTAAACCATCCCAAGGCGTTTCGCAGGAGCGTTATCAGACAAAAATTGACCCTGAGTCACATAAGAAGATAGGACAAGTGACCAAAAGCTTGGAGGAATGAGAGAGGTAGAGAGGCAGAGAAGTTAAGGGAGGGAATGCTAGAGCTTAGGGCCTAGACAGCTGAAAACATGGTCGCCAATGGTGGGGTGAAGCAAGTCGGGAATGCACAAGAGAAATACAACTTTGGTAAAACTATCTCGGAGAACTGTCATTTATTCTTTTGTTTTTAATAATGTCCAACTGCTGATTAGAATTTCCAGGAATAGCTTTTTAA
The DNA here is from genome assembly GCF_052327205.1 of Somniosus microcephalus. Taxonomy (NCBI): domain Eukaryota; kingdom Metazoa; phylum Chordata; class Chondrichthyes; order Squaliformes; family Somniosidae; genus Somniosus; species Somniosus microcephalus. The sequence goes on from NC_140991.1 coordinate 270,309,044, forward strand.
CTACTGACTTGGAAATATCCTGCAAATTTTACAGAAAGGGAAGAATTTAATGTTAGTGGTGGGAAAACTACTTGAGACCATTGTCAAGGATAAATTAATTCTCACTTGGAGAAGATTGGGTTAATAAGGGACAGCCAATACGGATTAGCTACAAGCAAATCGTGTCTGACTAACCTGATTGAATTCTTTGATAAAGTAACAGAGAGGATTGATGAAGGTAGTGCAGTAGATGTTGTCTATATGAACTTTCAAAAGAGATTTGATAAAGTACCACGTAACAGACGTATTTGGAAAATAGAAGCCCTTGGTATTAAATGGACAGTGGTAACTTAGGTACGTAATTGGCTAAGGGATAGGAGGCAGAGAGTAATGGTGAATGGATATCTGACTGGAGAGAAGTATGCAGTGGGGTCAGTATTAAGACCATTGCTTTTCTTGTTATATATAAATGACCTGGATTTGGGGATAGGGAGTACAATTTAGAAGTTTGCGGATGATACAAAACTTGGCAATGTAGTAAATAGTGAGCAGGATAGTAGCAGACTTCAGGAGGACATAGACAGCCTGGTGAAATGGGCAGACACGTGGCAGATGCAATTTAATATGGATAAGTGTGAAGTGATGCACTTTGGGAGAAACAACATGGAGAGTATAATCTAAATGTTACCATTTTGAGGGGGACGCAAGAGCAGAGGGACCTGGGGGTGCATAATCAGAAATCCTTGAAGGTGGCAGGGCAAGTTGATAAGGCAGTTATGGGATACTTGGCTTTGTAAATAGTGGCATTGAATACAAAAACAAGGAAGCCATGCTAAACCTTTACAAATCACTGGTTGGGCCTCAGCTGGCCTTACCAGGATGATACCAGGGACTTCAGTTATGTGGAGAGATTGGAGAAGCTCTCCTTAAAGCAGAGCAGGTTAAGGGGAGATCTAATAGAGGTATTCAAAATTATGAGGGGTTTTGATAGAACAAATAGGGAGAAACTGTTTCCTCTGTCAAGTGGGTCAGTAATCAAAGTTCATAGATTTAAAATAATTGGCAAAAGAACTAGAGGGAAAATGAGGAGAAATTATTTTACACAGAGGGCTGTTATGATCTGGATCGCACTACCTGCAAGGGTGGTGGAATCAGATTCCATAGGAACTTCCAAAAGGTAATTGGACATGTATTTGAAGAGAACTAGTTTGCAGGGTTATGGGGGAAAAGCTGGGCTGTGGGAATAAATTGGACAGCTCATTCAAAGAGCCGGCACAGGCATGGCGGGCGAATGGCTCTTCTGTGCTGTAAGATTCTATGATTCTATGTTATCTGTGGGGAGGAAAATTGCCAACCAGCATCAAACATCCAGTGAACTTTTAGAGGCCTTGGTTGATACTGTACATGGCATAAGAGGTCTTAATTGGCCTAGGGATCAGTGACTGACAAGGGTTTGTCTTGCTGTTAGCAGATGGTTTGGCTGTTACAATAACATGGTTATGGTTTTTAAATGAAAGCTTTCAGCACAGGCTGGAGACATCTGATAAGTGAGTTTTTATAGTAAAGATTTTGCTGATTGCTTCGCTGCCCTGGGTATCCCAGGCCTCCAAGCACAGAAATAAAATGAAACGGCCTGATATCTAGACGGGCGTCTAGATGGCGGCTCAAACATGCATGTTTAAAAATGAAGAGTTTGCATTAATGTAGTGTCTTATCAGAAACATCGCAGAGCACCTTACATACAATGACTTACTTTGAAGTGCAGTGACTGTTTATATGTAGGCAAATGCAGCTGCCATTTGGGGGCAGAGCAAGATCCCATAAACAATGAGATGAATGACCAGTTAATCTATATTTTTTTTGCTGGAGGGAAAAATGTTGGCCAAGATACAGAAACAATGTAATGCTTACACCTAGAAGGACAAGGGCAGTAGGTAAATGGGAACACCATTGCATCAAGTCGCACCCTATCCTGACTTGGACCTATATCGGTGTTCCTTCATTGTCACTGGGTCAAAATCTTGTAACTCCCTATCTAATGGCATTGTGGGAGTTCAATCCCCATATGGACTGCAGCAGTTGAAGAAGAACCACCTTTCTCAAGGGCAACTTGGGATGGACAATAAATGTCAGCTTTGCCAGCGATGCCCACATCCTGAGAATGAATTAAAAAAATTAATTTCTTTTTGTTCTCACTGTTGTGTACAGATGAACAAATCTGATCCAAGAATCCTAAACTGTGGTCAAATATATTTTGAGTAGACATTCCCTTATACTTCTCTCTCACTCCTCAGCAGACTACCAGCTTTCCTTATTTGACTATCGTATTTGTACACAAGTAACTTGTCCTGTGAGATACAAAGGCCTAGAAATTTGATTAAGCCGGAAAATGGCCGGTGGTTAACGGACACCTGCAAAAGGAGCGCAGGTGGGCGGGCAGGTATTCTGGTGCTGCCTGCTGATTTACATGAGCGGAGCGCAGAATCTCTTGTGCAATGCCCTCTTTCCAGTGGTAACCTCAGCAGGAGGTTGAAGGTCGTGTCTGAAGGATCAGTGCGACATTCTCGGGCAATGTACTGCTACAGATCATTTGGTGATGGCTCCTGGGTTTTGCTGGGTCAGGAGGTATCAAGTCCGCTGAGGGCCCGTGTAGGGTTGGAGCATTCTCCATTGTGGCACATTACGAGACATTTGTTTGCTGACCACCCAGCTTCCTTTTCTGGCTCCCATGTTAGCTGAAATTGCCAACGAATCTCTCCTCAGATACTGTCCTCCCCTCCCTCAAATCTGCCATCATCACCCCTCTCCTTAAAAAACCAACCCTTAACCCCACCGTCCTTGCAAACTACTGCCCCATCTCCAACCTCCCTTTCCTCTCCAAAGTCCTGGAACGTGTTGTCGCCTCCCAAATCCGTGCTCATCTTTCCCGCAATACCATGTTTGAATCCCTCCAATCAGGTTTCCGCCCTTGCCACAGTACCGAAACGACTCTCATCAAAGTCACAAATAACATTCATTGTGACTGTGACAAAGTTAAACTATCCCTCCTTGGCCTTCTTGACTTGTCTGCAGCCTTTGACACGGTTGATCACTCCATCCTTCTCCAACGCCTCTCCACCGTCGTCCAGCTGTGTGGGACTGCACTCGCCTGGTTCCATTCTTATCTATCTAATCGTAGCCAGAGAATCACCTGCAATGGCTTCTCTTCCTGCTCCCACATTGTTACCTTTGGTATCCCCCAAGGATTTATCCTTGGCCCCCTCCTATTTCTCATCTACAAGCTTCCCCTTGGCGACATCATCCGAAATAACAGTGTCAGTTTCCACATGTACGATGACGAAACCCAGCTCTACTTCACTACCTCTTCCCTTGACCCCTCCATGGTCTCTAAATTGTCAGACTGCTTGTCCGACATACAGTTCTGGATGAGCAGAAACTTTCTCCAATTAAATATTGGGAAAACCAAAGCCATTGTTTTCAGTCCCCATCACAAACTCTGTTCCCGAGCCACTGACTCTATCCCCTCCCCATTATCTGTCTGAGGCTGAACCACTTTGGTGTCATATTTGACCCTGAAATGAGTTTCCGACCACATATCCGTAGCATAAAAAGACCGGCTATTTCCAACTCCATAATATTGCCCATCATCTCCCTTGCCTCAGCTCATCTGCTGCTGAAACCCTCATCCAAGTCTTTGTTACCTCTAGACTTGACTATTCCAACGCACTCCTGGCTGGCAGCCCACATTCTACCCTACGTAAACTTGAGGTGATCCAAAACGCAGCTGTCCCTGTCCGAACTTGCACCAAGCCCCGTTCACCCATCACTCCTGTGCTCGCAGACCTACATTGGCTCCCAGTTAAGCAGCGCATCGATTTCAAAATTCTCATCTTTGTTTTCAAATCCCCCCATGGCCTCACCCCTCGCTAACTCAGTAATCTCCCTCAACCCCACAACCTCCCGTGATATCAGGCCAACTGATGTGGAGTGACTCCTGACCAACTGATGTGGAGTGACTCCAGACTAACTGATGTGGAGTGACTCCAGACTAACTGATGTGGAGTGAATCCAGGCCAACTGATGTGGAGAGACACCGACTAAATGATGTGTAGTGACACCAGACTAACTGATGTGGAGTGATTTCAGACTAACTGATGTGGAGTGACTCCAGACTAACTCATGTGGAGTGACTCCAGACTAACTGATGTGGAGTGACTCCAGACTAACTGATGTAGAGTGACTCCAGACTAACTGATGTGGAGTGACACCAGACCAACTGATGTGGAGTGACTCCAGACTAACTGATGTGGAGTGACTCCAGACTAACCGATGTGGAGTGACTCCAGACTAACTGATGTGGAGTGACTCCAGACTAACTGATGTGGAGTGACTCCAGACTAACTGATGTGGAGTGACTCCAGACCAACTGATGTGGAGTGACTCCAGACCAACTGATGTGGAGTGACTGCAGACTAACTGTTGTGGAGTGACTCTCGGCCAACTGATGTGGAGTGACTCCAGGCCAACTGATGTGGAGTGACTCCAGACCAACTAATGTGGAGTGACACCAGGCCAACTGATGTGCAGTGACTCCAGACTAACTGATGTGGAGTGACTCCAGACTAACTGATGTGGAGTGACTCCAGACTAACCGATGTGGAGTGCCTCCAGACCAACTGATGTGGAGTGACTCCAGACTAACTGATGTAGAGTGACTCCAGACTAACTGATGTGGAGTGACTCCAGACTAACTGATGTGAAGTGACACCAGACTAACTGATGTGGAGTGACTCCAGACTAACTGATGTGGAGTGACTCCAGACTAACTGATGTGGAGTGACTCCAGACTAACTGATGTGGAGTGACTCCAGATTAACTGACGTGGAGTGACTCCAGACTAACTGATGTGGAGTGACACCAGACCAACTGATGTCGAGTGATTCCAGGCTAACTGATGTGGAGTGACTCCAGACTAACTGACATAGAGTGACTCCAGACTAACTGACGAAGAGTGACTCCAGACTAACTGATGTGGAGTGACTCCAGACTAACTGATGTGGAGTGACTCCAGGCCAACTGATGTGGAGTGACTCCAGACTAACTGATGTGGAGTAACTCCAGACTAACTGATGTGGAGTGACTCCAGACTAACTGATGTTGAGTGACTCCAGACTAACTGATGTGGAGTGACTCCAGACCAACTGATGTGGAGTGACTCCAGACTAACTGATGTGGAGTGACTCCAGGCCAACTGATGTGGAGTGCCTCCAGACTAACTGATGTGGAGTGACTCCAGACTAACTGATGTGGAGTGACTCCAGACTAACTGATGTGGAGTGACTCCAGACCAACCGATGTGGAGTGACTCCAGACCAACTGATGTGGAGTGACTCCAGACTAACTGATGTAGAGTGACTCCAGACTAACTGATGTGGAGTGACTCCAGACTAACTGATGTGGAGTGACACCAGGCTAACTGATGTGGAGTGACTCCAGACTAACTGATGTGGAGTGACTCCTGACTAACTGATGCGGAGTGACTCCAGACTAACTGATGTGGAGTGACTCCAGACTAACTGATGTAGAGTGAATCCAGGCCAACTGATGTGGAGAGACACCGACTAAATGATGTGTAGTGACACCAGACTAACTGATGTGGAGTGATTTCAGACTAACTGATGTGGAGTGACTCCAGACTAACTGATGTGGAGTGACTCCAGACTAACTGACGTGGAGTGACTCCAGACTAACTGATGTGGAGTGACACCAGACCAACTGATGTCGAGTGATTCCAGACTAACTGATGTGGAGTGACTCCAGACTAACTGACATAGAGTGACTCCAGACTAACTGACGTAGAGTGACTCCAGACTAACTGATGTGGAGTGACTCCAGACTAACTGATGTGGAGTGACTCCAGGCCAACTGATGTGGAGTGACTCCAGACTAACTGATGTGGAGTAACTCCAGACTAACTGATGTGGAGTGACTCCAGACTAACTGATGTTGAGTGACTTCAGACTAACTGATGTGGAGTGACTCCAGACCAACTGATGTGGAGTGACTCCAGACTAACTGATGTGGAGTGACTCCAGGCCAACTGATGTGGAGTGCCTCCAGACTAACTGATGTGGAGTGACTCCAGACAAACTGATGTGGAGTGACTCCAGACTAACTGATGTGGAGTGACTCCAGACCAACCGATGTGGAGTGACTCCAGACCAACTGATGTGGAGTGACTCCAGACTAACTGATGTAGAGTGACTCCAGACTAACTGATGTGGAGTGACTCCAGACTAACTGATGTGGAGTGACACCAGGCTAACTGATGTGGAGTGACTCCAGACTAACTGATGTGGAGTGACTCCTGACTAACTGATGCGGAGTGACTCCAGACTAACTGATGTGGAGTGACTCCAGACTAACTGATGTAGAGTGACTCCAGACTAACTGATGTGGAGTGACACCAGACCAACTGATGTGGAGTGACTCCAGACTAACTGATGTGGAGTGACTCCAGACTAACTGATGTGGAGAGACTCCAGACTAACTGATGTGCAGTGACACCAGACTAACTGATGTGGAATGACTCCAGATCAACTGATGTGGAGTGACTCCAGACTAACTGATGTGGAGTGATTCCAGGCCAACTGATGTGGAGTGACTCCAGACTAACCGGTGTGGAGTGACTCCAGACTAACTGATGTGGAGTGACTCCAGACTAACTGATGTGGAGTGACTCCAGACCAACTGATGTGGAGTGACTGCAGACTAACTGTTGTGGAGTGACTCTCGGCCAACTGATGTGGAGTGACTCCAGGCCAACTGATGTGGAGTGACTCCAGACCAACTAATGTGGAGTGACAACAGGCCAACTGATGTGCAGTGACTCCAGACTAACTGATGTTGAGTGACTCCAGACTAACCGATGTGGAGTGCCTCCAGACCAACTGATGTGGAGTGGCTCCAGACTAACTGATGTAGAGTGACTCCAGACTAACTGATGTGGAGTGACTCCAGACTAACTGATGGGAAGTGACACCAGACTAACTGATGTGGAGTGATTCCAGACTAACTGATGTGGAGTGACTCCAGACTAACTGATGTGGAGTGACTCCAGACTAACTGACGTGGAGTGACTCCAGACTAACTGATGTGCAGTGACACCAGACCAACTGATGTCGAGTGACTCCAGACTAACTGATGTGGAGTGACTCCAGACTAACTGACATAGAGTGACTCCAGACTAACTGACGTAGAGTGACTCCAGACTAACTGATGTGGAGTGACTCCAGACCAACTGATGTGGAGTGACTCCAGACTAACTGATGTGGAGTGACTCCAGATTAACTGATGTAGAGTGACTCCAGACCAACTGAGGTGGAGTGAATCCAGACTAACTGATGTGGAGTGACTCCAGACCAACTGATGTGGAGTGACACCAGACTAACTGATGTGGAGTGACTCCAGACTAACTGATGTGGAGTGACTCCACAGTAACTGATGTAGAGTGAATCCAGGCCAACTGATGTGGAGAGACACCGACTAAATGATGTGTAGTGACACCAGACTAACTGATGTGGAGTGATTTCCGACTAACTGATGTGGAGTGACTCCAGACTAACTCATGTGGAGTGACTCCAGACTAACTGATGTGGAGTGACTCCAGACTAACTGATGTGGAGTGACTCCAGGCCAACTGATGTGGAGTGACTCCAGACTAACTGATGTGGAGTAACTCCAGACTAACTGATGTGGAGTGACTCCAGACTAACTGATGTTGAGTGACTTCAGACTAACTGATGTGGAGTGACTCCAGACCAACTGATGTGGAGTGACTCCAGACTAACTGATGTGGAGTGACTCCAGGCCAACTGATGTGGAGTGCCTCCAGACTAACTGATGTGGAGTGACTCCAGACAAACTGATGTGGAGTGACTCCAGACTAACTGATGTGGAGTGACTCCAGACCAACCAATGTGGAGTGACTCCAGACCAACTGATGTGGAGTGACTCCAGACTAACTGATGTAGAGTGACTCCAGACTAACTGATGTGGAGTGACTCCAGACTAACTGATGTGGAGTGACACCAGGCTAACTGATGTGGAGTGACTCCAGACTAACTGATGTGGAGTGACTCCTGACTAACTGATGCGGAGTGACTCCAGACTAACTGATGTGGAGTGACTCCAGACTAACTGATGTAGAGTGACTCCAGACTAACTGATGTGGAGTGACACCAGACCAACTGATGTGGAGTGACTCCAGACTAACTGATGTGGAGTGACTCCAGACTAACTGATGTGGAGAGACTCCAGACTAACTGATGTGCAGTGACACCAGACGAACTGATGTGGAATGACTCCAGATCAACTGATGTGGAGTGACTCCAGACTAACTGATGTGGAGTGATTCCAGGCCAACTGATGTGGAGTGACTCCAGACTAACCGATGTGGAGTGACTCCAGACTAACTGATGTGGAGTGACTCCAGACTAACTGATGTGGAGTGACTCCAGACTAACTGATGTGGAGTGACTCCAGACTAACTGATGTGGAGTGACTCCAGACCAACTGATGTGGAGTGACTCCAGAACAACTGATGTGGAGTGACTGCAGACTAACTGTTGTGGAGTGACTCTCGGCCAACTGATGTGGAGTGACTCCAGGCCAACTGATGTGGAGTGACTCCAGACCAACTAATGTGGAGTGACAACAGGCCAACTGATGTGCAGTGACTCCAGACTAACTGATGTTGAGTGACTCCAGACTAACCGATGTGGAGTGCCTCCAGACCAACTGATGTGGAGTGACTCCAGACTAACTGATGTAGAGTGACTCCAGACTAACTGATGTGGAGTGACTCCAGACTAACTGATGGGAAGTGACACCAGACTAACTGATGTGGAGTGATTCCAGACTAACTGATGTGGAGTGACTCCAGACTAACTGATGTGGAGTGACTCCAGACTAACTGACGTGGAGTGACTCCAGACTAGCTGATGTGGAGTGACACCAGACCAACTGATGTCGAGTGACTCCAGACTAACTGATGTGGAGTGACTCCAGACTAACTGACATAGAGTGACTCCAGACTAACTGACGTAGAGTGACTCCAGACTAACTGATGTGGAGTGACTCCAGACCAACTGATGTGGAGTGACTCCAGACTAACTGATGTGGAGTGACTCCAGACAAACTGATGTGGAGTGACACTGGACCAACTGATGTGGAGCGACTCCAGACTAACTGATGTGGAGTGACTCCAGATTAACTGATGTAGAGTGACTCCAGACCAACTGAGGTGGAGTGAATCCAGACTAACTGATGTGGAGTGACTCCAGACCAACTGATGTGGAGTGACACCAGACTAACTGATGTGGAGTGACTCCAGACTAACTATTGTGGAGTGACTCCACAGTAACTGATGTAGAGTGAATCCAGGCCAACTGATGTGGAGAGACACCGACTAAATGATGTGTAGTGACACCAGACTAACTGATGTGGAGTGATTTCCGACTAACTGATGTGGAGTGACTCCAGACTAACTCATGTGGAGTGACTCCAGACTAACTGATGTGGAGTGACTCCAGACTAACTGATGTAGAGTGACTCCAGACTAACTGATGTGGAGTGACACCAGACCAACTGATGTGGAGTGACTCCAGACTAACTGATGTGGAGTGACTCCAGACTAACTGATGTGGAGAGACTCCAGACTAACTGATGTGCAGTGACACCAGACTAACTGATGTGGAATGACTCCAGATCAACTGATGTGGAGTGACTCCAGACTAACTGATGTGGAGTGACTCCAGGCCAACTGATGTGGAGTGACTCCAGACTAACTGATGTGGAGTGACTCCAGACTAACTGATGTGGAGTGACTCCAGACTAACTGATGTGGAGTGACTCCAGACTAACTGATGTGGAGTGACTCCAGACTAACTGATGTGGAGTGACTCCAGACCAACTGATGTGGAGTGACTCCAGACCAACTGATGTGGAGTGACTGCAGTCTAACTGTTGTGGAGTGACTCTCGGCCAACTGATGTGGAGTGACTCCAGGCCAACTGATGTGGAGTGACTCCAGACCAACTAATGTGGAGTGACACCAGGCCAACTGATGTGCAGTGACTCCAGACTAACTGATGTGGAGTGACTCCAGACTAACTGATGTGGAGTGACTCCAGACTAACCGATGTGGAGTGCCTCCAGACCAACTGATGTGGAGTGACTCTGGACTAACTGATGTAGAGTGACACCAGACTAACTGATGTGGAGTGACTCCAGACTAACTGATGTGAAGTGAGACCAGACTAACTGATGTGGAGTGATTCCAGACTAACTGATGTGGAGTGACTCCAGACTAACTGATGTGGAGTGACTCCAGACTAACTGATGTGGAGTGACTCCAGACTAACTGACGTGGAGTGACTCCAGACTAACTGATGTGGAGTGACACCAGACCAACTGATGTCGAGTGACTCCAGACTAACTGATGTGGAGTGACTCCAGACTAACTGACATAGAGTGACTCCAGACTAACTGACGTAGAGTGACTCCAGACTAACTGATGTGGAGTGACTCCAGACCAACTGATGTGGAGTGACTCCAGACTAACTGATGTGGAGTGACTCCAGACAAACTGATGTGGAGTGACACTGGACCAACTGATGTGGAGCGACTCCAGACTAACTGATGTGGAGTGACTCCAGATTAACTGACGGAGAGTGACTCCAGACCAACTGAGGTGGAGTGAATCCAGACTAACTGATGTGGAGTGACTCCAGACCAACTGATGTGGAGTGACTCCAGACTAACTGATGTGGAGTGACTCCAGACTAACTGATGTGGAGTGACTCCAGACTAACTGATGTGGAGTGACTCCAGGCCAACTGATGTGGAGTGACTCCAGACTAACTGATGTGGAGTAACTCCAGACTAACTGATGTGGAGTGACTCCAGACTAACTGATGTTGAGTGACTACAGACTAACTGATGTGGAGTGACTCCAGACCAACTGATGTGGAGTGAATCCAGACTAACTGATGTGGAGTGACTCCAGGGCAACTGATGTGGAGTGCCTCCAGACTAACTGATGTGGAGTGACTCCAGACTAATTGATGTGGAGTGACTCCAGACTAACTGATGTGGAGTGACTCCAGACCAACCGATGTGGAGTGCCTCCAGACCAACTGATGTGGAGTGACTCCAGACTAACTGATGTAGAGTGACTCCAGACTAACTGATGTGGAGTGACTCCAGACTAACTGATGTGGAGTGACACCAGGCTAACTGATGTGGAGTGACTCCAGACTAACTGATGTGGAGTGACTCCAGACTAACTGATGTGGAGTGACTCCAGACTAACTGATGTAGAGTGACTCCAGACTAACTAATGTGGAGTGACTCCAGACTAACTGATGTGGAGTGACTCCAGACTAACTGATGTGGAGTGACTCCAGACTAACTGATGTAGAGTGACTTCAGACTAACTGATGTGGAGTGACTCCAGACTAACTGATGTAGAGTGACTCCTGACTAACTGATGTGGAGTGACTCCAGACTAACTGATGTGGAGTGACTCCAGACTAACTGATGTAGAGTGACTCCAGACTAACTAATGTGGAGTGACTCCAGACTAACTGATGTGGAGTGACTCCAGACCAACTGATGTGGAGTGACTCCAGACTAACTGATGTAGAGTGACTTCAGACTAACTGATGTGGAGTGACTCCAGACTAACTGATGTAGAGTGACTCCTGACGAACTGATGTGGAGTGACTCCAGACTAACTGATGTGGAGCGACTCCAGACTAACTGATGTAGAGTGACTCCAGACTAACTAATGTGGAGTGACTGCAGACTAACAGATGTGGAGTGACTCCAGACAAACTGACGTGGAGTGACTCCAGACTAACTGATGTGGAGTGACTCCAGACTAACTGATGTGGAGTGACTCCAGATTAACTGATATGGAGTGACACCAGACTAACTGATGTGGAGTGACTCCAGACTAACTGTTGTGGAGTGACTCCAGACTAACTGTTGTGGAGTGACTCCAGACTAACTGATGTGGAGTGACTCCAGACCAACTGATGTGGAGTGACTCCAGACTAAAGGATGTGGAGTGACTCCAGGCTAACTGATGTGGAGTGACTCCAGACTAACTGATGTGGAGTGACACCAGACTAACTGATGCGGAGTGACACCAGACTAACTGATGTGGAGTGACTCCAGACTAACTGATGTAGAGTGAATTCAGACTAACTGATGTGGAGTGACTCCAGACTAACTGATGTGGAGTGACTCCAGACTAACTGATGTAGAGTGACTCCAGACTAACTGATGTGGAGTGACTCCAGACTAACTGATGTGGAGTGACACCAGACCAACTGATGTGGAGTGACTCTAGACTAACTGATGTGGAGTGACTCCAGACTAACTGATGTGGAGTGACTCCAGACTAACTGATGTGGAGTTACTCCAGACCAACTGATGTGGAGTGACTTCAGACCAACTGATGTGGAGTGACTCCAGACTAACTGTTGTGGAGTGACTCCAGGCGAACTGATGTGGAGTGACTCCAGGCCAACTGATGTGGAGTGACTCCAGACCAACTAATGTGGAGTGACACCAGGCCAACTGATGTGGAGTGAGTCCAGACTAACTGATGTGGAGTGACTCCAGACTAACTGATGTGGAGTGACTCCAGACTAACCGATGTGGAGTGCCTCCAGACCAACTGATGTGGAGTGACTCCAGACTAACTGATGTAGAGTGACTCCAGACTAACTGATGTGGAGTGACTCCAGACTAACTGATGTGGAGTGACACCAGACTAATTGATGTGGAGTGACTCCAGACTAACTGATGTGGAGTGACTCCAGACTAATTAATGTGGAGTGACTCCAGACTAAATGATGTGGAGTGACTCCAGACTAACGGACGTGGAGTGACTCAAGACTAATTGATGTGGAGTGACACCAGACCAACTGATGTCGAGTGACACCAGACTAACTGATGTGGAGTGACTCCAGACTAACTGACGTAGAGTGACTCCAGACTAACTGATGTGGAGTGACTCCAGCCCATCTGATGTGGAGTGACTCCAGACTAACTGATGTGGATTAACTCCAGACTAACTGATGTGGAGTGACTCCAGACTAACTGATGTGGAGTGACTCCAAACTAACTGATGTGGTGTGACTCCAGACCAACTGATGTGGAGTGACTCCAGACTAACTGATGTGGAGTGACTCCAGGCCAACTGATGTGGAGTGCCACCAGACTAACTGATGTGAAGGGACTCCAGACTAACTGATGTGGAGTGACTCCAGACCAACCGATGTGGAGTGACTCCAGACCAACTGATGTGGAGTGACTCCAGACTAACTGATGTAGAGTGACTCCAGACTAACTGATGTAGAGTGACTCCAGACTAACTGATGTGGAGTGACACCAGGCTAACTGATGTGGAGTGACTCCAGGCTAACTGATGTGGAGTGACTCCAGACTAACTGATGTGGAGTGACTCCAGACTAAATGATGTAGAGTGACTCCAGACTAACTAATGTGGAGTGACTCCAGACGACCTGATGTGGAGTGACTCCAGACTAACTGATGTGGAGTGACTCCAGACTAACTGATGTAGAGTGACTTCAGACTAACTGATGTGGAGTGACTCCAAACTAACTGATGTAGAGTGAGTCCTGACTAACTGATGTGGAGTGACTCCAGACTAACTGATGTGGAGCGACTCCAGACTAACTGATGTAGAGTGACTCCAGACTAACAAATGTGGAGTGACTCCAGACTAACTGATGTGGAGTGACTCCAGACCAACTGATGTGTAGTGACTCCAGACTAACTGATGTGGAGTGACTCCAGACTAACTGATGTGGAGTGACTCCAGACTAACAGATGTGGAGTGACTCCAGACTAACTGACGTGGAGTGACTCCAGACTAACTGATGTGGAGTGACTCCAGAGTAACTGATGTGGAGTGACTCCAGATTAACTGATATGGAGTGACACCCGACTATCTGATGTGGAGTGACTCCAGACAAACTGTTGTGGAGTGACTCCAGCCTAACTGTTGTGGAGTGACTCCAGACTAACTGATGTAGAGTGAATTCAGACTAACTGATGTGAAGTGACTCCAGACTAACTGATGTGGAGTGACTCCAGACTAACTGATGTAGAGTGACTCCAGACTAACTGATGTGGAGTGACTCCAGACTAACTGATGTGGAGTGACACCAGACCAACTGATGTGGAGTGACTCTAGACTAACTGATGTGGAGTGACTCCAGACTAACTGATGTGGAGTGACTCCAGACTAACTGATGTGGAGTTACTCCAGACCAACTGATGTGGAGTGACTTCAGGCCAACTGATGTGGAGTGACTCCAGACTAACTGTTGTGGAGTGACTCCAGGCGAACTGATGTGGAGTGACTCCAGGCCAACTGATGTGGAGTGACTCCAGACCAACTAATGTGGAGTGACACCAGGCCAACTGATGTGGAGTGAGTCCAGACTAACTGATGTGGAGTGACTCCAGACTAACTGATGTGGAGTGACTCCAGACTAACCGATGTGGAGTGCCTCCAGACCAACTGATGTGGAGTGACTCCAGACTAACTGATGTAGAGTGACTCCAGACTAACTGATGTGGAGTGACTCCAGACTAACTGATGTGGAGTGACACCAGACTAATTGATGTGGAGTGACTCCAGACTAACTGATGTGGAGTGACTCCAGACTAATTAATGTGGAGTGACTCCAGACTAAATGATGTGGAGTGACTCCAGACTAACGGACGTGGAGTGACTCAAGACTAATTGATGTGGAGTGACACCAGACCAACTGATGTCGAGTGACGCCAGACTAACTGATGTGGAGTGACTCCAGACTAACTGACGTAGAGTGACTCCAGACTAACTGACGTAGAGTGACTCCAGACTAACTGATGTGGAGTGACTCCAGACCAACTGATGTGGAGTGACTCCAGACTAACTGATGTGGAGTGACTCCAGATTAAGTGACGTAGAGTGACTCTAGACCAGCTGAGGTGGAGTGAATCCAGACTAACTAATGTGGAGTGACTCCAGACCAACCGATGTGGAGTGACTCCAGACTAACTGATGTGGAGTGACTCCAGACTAACTGATGTGGAGTGACTCCAGAGTAACTGATGTGGAGTGACTCCAGACTAACTGATGTGGAGTGACTCCAGCCCATCTGATGTGGAGTGACTCCAGACTAACTGATGTGGAGTAACTCCAGACTAACTGATGTGGAGTGACTCCAGACTAACTGATGTGGAGTGACTCCAAACTAACTGATGTGGTGTGACTCCAGACCAACTGATGTGGAGTGACTCCAGACTAACTGATGTGGAGTGACTCCAGGCCAACTGATGTGGAGTGCCACCAGACTAACTGATGTGGAGGGACTCCAGACTAACTGATGTGGAGTGACTCCAGACCAACCGATGTGGAGTGACTCCAGACCAACTGATGTGGAGTGACTCCAGACTAACTGATGTAGAGTGACTCCAGACTAACTGATGTAGAGTGACTCCAGACTAACTGATGTGGAGTGACACCAGGCTAACTGATGTGGAGTGACTCCAGGCTAACTGATGTGGAGTGACTCCAGACTAACTGATGTGGAGTGACTCCAGACTAAATGATGTAGAGTGACTCCAGACTAACTAATGTGGAGTGACTCCAGACGACCTGATGTGGAGTGACACCAGACTAACTGATGTGGAGTGACTCCAGACTAACTGATGTAGAGTGACTTCAGACTAACTGATGTGGAGTGACTCCAAACTAACTGATGTAGAGTGAGTCCTGAATAACTGATGTGGAGTGACTCCAGACTAACTGATGTGGAGCGACTCCAGACTAACTGATGTAGAGTGACTCCAGACTAACAAATGTGGAGTGACTCCAGACTAACTGATGTGGAGTGACTCCAGACCAACTGATGTGTAGTGACTCCAGACTAACTGATGTGGAGTGACTCCAGACTAACTGATGTGGAGTGACTCCAGACTAACAGATGTGGAGTGACTCCAGACTAACTGACGTGGAGTGACTCCAGACTAACTGATGTGGAGTGACACCCGACTATCTGATGTGGAGTGACTCCAGACAAACTGTTGTGGAGTGACTCCAGCCTAACTGTTGTGGAGTGACTCCAGACTAACTGATGTGGAGTGACTACAGACAAACTGATGTGTAGTGACTCCAGACTAACTGATGTGGAGTGACTCCAGGCTAACTGATGTGGAGTGACTCCAGACTAACTGATGTGGAGTGACACCAGACTAACTGATGTGGAGTGACACCAGACTAACTGATGTGGAGTGACTCCAGATTAACTGATGTGGCGTGACTCCAGACTAACTGATGTAGAGTGACTTCAGACTAACTGATGTGGAGTGACTCCAGACTAACTGATGTTGAGTGACTCCAGACTAACTGACGTAGAGTGACTCCAGACTACCTGATGTGGAGTGACACCAGATTAACTGATGTGGAGTGACTCCAGACTAACTGATGTGTAGTGACTCCAGACTAACTGAAGTGGAGTGACTCCAGACTAACTGATGTGGAGTGACTCCAGAGTAACTGATGTGGAGTGACTCCAGACTAACTGATGTGGAGTGACTCTAGCCCATCTGATGTGGAGTGACTCCAGACTAACTGATGTGGAGTAACTCCAGACTAACTGATGTGGAGTGACTCCAGACTAACTGATGTGGAGTGACTCCAAACTAACTGATGTGGTGTGACTCCAGACCAACTGATGTGGAGTGACTCCAGACTAACTGATGTGGAGTGACTCCAGGCCAACTGATGTGGAGTGCCACCAGACTAACTGATGTGGAGGGACTCCAGACTAACTGATGTGGAGTGACTCCAGACCAACCGATGTGGAGTGACTCCAGACCAACTGATGTGGAGTGACTCCAGACTAACTGATGTAGAGTGACTCCAGACTAACTGATGTAGAGTGACTCCAGACTAACTGATGTGGAGTGACACCAGGCTAACTGATGTGGAGTGACTCCAGGCTAACTGATGTGGAGTGACTCCAGACTAACTGATGTGGAGTGACTCCTGACTAAATGATGTAGAGTGACTCCAGACTAACTAATGTGGAGTGACTCCAGACGACCTGATGTGGAGTGACTCCAGACTAACTGATGTGGAGTGACTCCAGGCTAACTGATGTGGAGTGACACCAGACTAACTGATGTGGAGTGACTCCAGATTAACTGATGTGGAGTGACTCCAGACTAACTGATGTAGAGTGACTTCAGACTAACTGATGTGGAGTGACTCCAGACTAACTGATGTTGAGTGACTCCAGACTAACTGACGTAGAGTGACTCCAGACTACCTGATGTGGAGTGACACCAGATTAACTGATGTGGAGTGACTCCAGACTAACTGATGTGTAGTGACTCCAGACTAACTGATGCGGAGTGACTCCTGACTAACTGATGTGGAGTGACTCCACACCAACTGATGTGGAGTGACACCAGACTAACTGATGTGGAGTGACTCCAGACTAACTGATGTGGAGTGACTCCAGGCCAACTGATGTCGAGTGCCTCCAGACTAACTGATGTGGAGTGACTCCAGACGTACTGATGTGGAGTGACTCCAGACTAACTGATGTTGAGTGACTCCAGACCAACCGATGTGGAGTGACTCCAGACCAACTGATGTGGAGTGACTCCAGACTAACTGATGTAGAGTGACTCCAGACTAACTGATGTGGAGTGACTCCAGACTAGCTGATGTGGAGTGACACCAGGCTAACTGATGTGGAGTGACTCCAGACTAACTGATGTGGAGTGACTCCAGACTAACTGATGTGGAGTGACTCCAGACAAACTGATGTGGAGTGACTCCAGACTAACTGATGTGGAGTGACTCCAGACTAATTAATGTGGAGTGACTCCAGACTAACTGCTGTGGGGTGACTCCAGACTAACTGATGTGGAGTGACTCCAGACAAACTGATTTAGAGTGACTCCAGACTAACTGATGTGGGGTGACTCCAGACTAACTAATGTAGAGTGACTCCTGACTAACTGATGTGGAGTGACTCCAGACTAACTGATGTGGAGCGACTCCAGACTAACTGATGTAGAGTGACTCCAGACTAACTAATGTGGAGTGACTCCAGACTAACTGATGTGGAGTGACTGCAGACTAACTGATGTGGAGTGATTCCAGACTGACTGATGTGGAGTGACTCCAGACTAACTGACGTAGAGTGACTCCAGACTAACTGATGTGGAGTGACGCCAGACTAACTGATGTGGAGTGACTCCAGACTAACTGATGTGGAGCGACTCCAGACTAACTGATGTAGAGTGACTCCAGACTAACTGACATGGAGTGACTCCAGACTAACTGACGTGGAGTGACTCCAGACTAACTGATGTGGAGTGACTCCAGATTAACTGATATGGAGTGACACCAGATTAACTGATGTGGAGTGACTCCAGACTAACTGTTGTGGAGTGACTCCAGACTAACTGTTGTGGAGTGACTCCAGACTAACTGATGTGGAGTGACTCCAGACCAACTGATGTGTAGTGACTCCAGACTAACTGATGTGGAGTGACTCCAGGCTAACTGATGTGGAGTGACTCCAGACTAAGTGATGTGGAGTGACACCAGACTAACTGATGTGGAGTGACACCAGACTAACTGATGTGGAGTGACTCCAGATTAACTGATGTGGAGTGACTCCAGACGAACTGATGTAGAGTGACTTCAGACTAACTGATGTGGAGTGACTCCAGACTAATTGATGTGGACTGACTCCAGACTAACTGCTGTAGAGTGACTCCAGACTAACTGATGTGGAGTGACTGCAGACTAACTGATGTAGAGAGAATTCAGACTAACTGATGTGGAGTGACTCCAGACTAACTGATGTGGAGTGACTCCAGACTAACTGATGTAGAGTGACTCCAGACTAACTGATGTGCAGTGACTCCAGACTAACTGATGTGGAGTGACACCAGACCAACTGATGTGGAGTGACTCTAGACTAACTGATGTGGAGTGACTCCAGACTAACTGATGTGGAGTGACTCCAGACTAACTGATGTGGAGTTACTCCAGACCAACTGATGTGGAGTGACTTCAGACCAACTGATGTGGAGTGACTCCAGACTAACTGTTGTGGAGTGACTCCAGGCGAACTGATGTGGAGTGACTCCAGGCCAACTGATGTGGAGTGACTCCAGACCAACTAATGTGGAGTGACACCAGGCCAACTGATGTGGAGTGACTCCAGACTAACTGATGTGGAGTGACTCCAGACTAACTGATGTGGAGTGACTCCAGACTAACCGATGTGGAGTGCCTCCAGACCAACTGATGTGGAGTGACTCCAGACTAACTGATGTAGAGTGACTCCAGACTAACTGATGTGGAGTGACTCCAGACTAACTGATGTGGAGTGACACCAGACTAATTGATGTGGAGTGACTCCAGACTAACTGATGTGGAGTGACTCCAGACTAATTAATGTGGAGTGACTCCAGACTAAATGATGTGGAGTGACTCCAGACTAACGGACGTGGAGTGACTCAAGACTAATTGATGTGGAGTGACACCAGACCAACTGATGTCGAGTGACGCCAGACTAACTGACGTGGAGTGACTCCAGACTAACTGACGTAGAGTGACTCCAGACTAACTGACGTAGAGCGACTCCAGACTAACTGATGTGGAGTGACTCCAGACCAACTGATGTGGAGTGACTCCAGACTAACTGATGTGGAGTGACTCCAGATTAAGTGACATAGAGTGACTCTAGACCAGCTGAGGTGGAGTGAATCCAGACTAACTAATGTGGAGTGACTCCAGACCAACCGATGTGGAGTGACTCCAGACTAACTGATGTGGAGTGACTCCAGACTAACTGATGTGGAGTGACTCCAGAGTAACTGATGTGGAGTGACTCCAGACTAACTGATGTGGAGTGACTCCAGCCCATCTGATGTGGAGTGACTCCAGACTAACTGATGTGGAGTAACTCCAGACTAACTGATGTGTAGTGACTCCAGACTAACTGATGTGGAGTGACTCCAAACTAACTGATGTGGTGTGACTCCAGACCAACTGATGTGGAGTGCCTCCAGACTAACTGATGTGGAGGGACTCCAGACTAACTGATGTGGAGTGACTCCAGACCAACCGATGTGGAGTGACTCCAGACCAACTGATGTGGAGTGACTCCAGACTAACTGATGTAGAGTGACTCCAGACTAACTGATGTAGAGTGACGCCAGACTAACTGATGTGGAGTGACACCAGGCTAACTGATGTGGAGTGACTCCAGGCTAACTGATGTGGAGTGACTCCAGACTAACTGATGTGGAGTGACTCCAGACTAAATGATGTAGAGTGACTCCAGACTAACTAATGTGGAGTGACTCCAGACTACCTGATGTGGAGTGACTCCAGACTAACTGATGTGGAGTGACTCCAGACTAACTGATGTAGAGTGACTTCAGACTAACTGATGTGGAGTGACTCCAAACTAACTGATGTAGAGTGAGTCCTGACTAACTGATGTGGAGTGACTCCAGACTAACTGATGTGGAGCGACTCCAGATTAACTGATGTAGAGTGACTCCAGACTAACAAATGTGGAGTGACTCCAGACTAACTGATGTGGAGTGACTCCAGACCAACTGATGTGTAGTGACTCCAGACTAACTGATGTGGAGTGACTCCAGACTAACTGATGTGGAGTGACTCCAGACTAACAGATGTGGAGTGACTCCAGACTAACTGACGTGGAGTGACTCCAGACTAAGTGATGTGGAGTGACTCCAGAGTAACTGATGTGGAGTGACTCCAGATTAACTGATATGGAGTGACACCCGACTATCTGATGTGGAGTGACTCCAGACAAACTTTTGTGGAGTGACTCCAGCCTAACTGTTGTGGAGTGACTCCAGACTAACTGATGTGGAGTGACTACAGACCAACTGATGTGTAGTGACTCCAGACTAACTGATGTGGAGTGACTCCAGGCTAACTGATGTGGAGTGACTCCAGACTAACTGATGTGGAGTGACACCAGACTAACTGATGTGGAGTGACACCAGACTAACTGATGTGGAGTGACTCCAGATTAACTGATGTGGAGTGACTCCAGACTAACTGATGTGTAGTGACTCCAGACTACCTGATGTGGAGTGACACCAGATTAACTGATGTGGAGTGACTCCAGACTAACTGATGTGTAGTGACTCCAGACTAACTGATGCGGAGTGACTCCTGACTAACTGATGTGGAGTGACTCCACACCAACTGATGTGGAGTGACACCAGACTAACTGATGTGGAGTGACTCCAGACTAACTGATGTGGAGTGACTCCAGGCCAACTGATGTCGAGTGCCTCCAGACTAACTGATGTGGAGTGACTCCAGACTAACTGATGTGGAGTGACTCCAGACTAACTGATGTTGAGTGACTCCAGACCAACCGATGTGGAGTGACTCCAGACCAACTGATGTGGAGTGACTCCAGACTAACTGATGTAGAGTGACTCCAGACTAACTGATGTGGAGTGACTCCAGACTAGCTGATGTGGAGTGACACCAGGCTAACTGATGTGGAGTGACTCCAGACTAACTGATGTGGAGTGACTCCAGACTAACTGATGTGGAGTGACTCCAGACAAACTGATGTGGAGTGACTCCAGACTAACTGATGTGGAGTGACTCCAGACTAATTAATGTGGAGTGACTCCAGACTAACTGCTGTGGGGTGACTCCAGACTAACTGATGTGGAGTGACTCCAGACGAACTGATTTAGAGTGACTCCAGACTAACTGATGTGGGGTGACTCCAGACTAACTAATGTAGAGTGACTCCTGACTAACTGATGTGGAGTGACTCCAGACTAACTGATGTGGAGCGACTCCAGACTAACTGATGTAGAGTGACTCCAGACTAACTAATGTGGAGTGACTCCAGACTAACTGATGTGGAGTGACTGCAGACCAACTGATGTGTAGTGACTCCAGACTAACTGATGTGGAGTGATTCCAGACTGACTGATGTGGAGTGACTCCAGACTAACTGACGTAGAGTGACTCCAGACTAACTGTGGTGGAGTGACGCCAGACTAACTGATGTGGAGTGAATCCAGACTAACTGATGTGTAGTGACTCCAGACCAACTGATGCGGAGTGACTCCTGACTAACTGATGTGGTGTGACTCCAGACCAACTGATGTGGAGTGACACCAGACGAACTGATGTGGAGTGACTCCAGACAAACTGATGTGGAGTGACTCCAGGCCAACTGATGTGGAGTGCCTCCAGACTAACTGATGTGGAGTGTCTCCAGACTAACTGATGTAGAGTGACTCCAGACTAACTGATGTGGAGTGACTCCAGACTAACGGACGTGGAGTGACTCAAGACTAATTGATGTGGAGTGACACCAGACCAACTGATGTCGAGAGACGCCAGACTAACTGATGTGGAGTGACTCCAGACTAACTGACGTAGAGTGACTCCAGACTAACTGACGTAGAGTGACTCCAGACTAACTGATGTGGAGTGACTCCAGACCAACTGATGTGGAGTGACTCCAGACTAACTGATGTGGAGTGACTCCAGATTAAGTGACGTAGAGTGACTCTAGACCAGCTGAGGTGGAGTGAATCCAGACTAACTAATGTGGAGTGACTCCAGACCAACCGATGTGGAGTGACTCCAGACTAACTGATGTGGAGTGACTCCAGACTAACTGATGTGGAGTGACTCCAGAGTAACTGATGTGGAGTGACTCCAGACTAACTGATGTGGAGTGACTCCAGCCCATCTGATGTGGAGTGACTCCAGACTAACTGATGTGGAGTAACTCCAGACTAACTGATGTGGAGTGACTCCAGGCCAACTGATGTGGAGTGCCTCCAGACTAACTGATGTGGAGGGACTCCAGACTAACTGATGTGGAGTGACTCCAGACCAACCGATGTGGAGTGACTCCAGACCAACTGATGTGGAGTGACTCCAGACTAACTGATGTAGAGTGACTCCAGACTAACTGATGTAGAGTGACGCCAGACTAACTGATGTGGAGTGACACCAGGCTAACTGATGTGGAGTGACTCCAGGCTAACTGATGTGGAGTGACTCCAGACTAACTGATGTGGAGTGACTCCAGACTAAATGATGTAGAGTGACTCCAGACTAACTAATGTGGAGTGACTCCAGACTACCTGATGTGGAGTGACTCCAGACTAACTGATGTGGAGTGACTCCAGACTAACTGATGTAGAGTGACTTCAGACTAACTGATGTGGAGTGACTCCAAACTAACTGATGTAGAGTGAGTCCTGACTAACTGATGTGGAGTGACTCCAGACTAACTGATGTGGAGCGACTCCAGACTAACTGATGTAGAGTGACTCCAGACTAACAAATGTGGAGTGACTCCAGACTAACTGATGTGGAGTGACTCCAGACCAACTGATGTGTAGTGACTCCAGACTAACTGATGTGGAGTGACTCCAGACTAACTGATGTGGAGTGACTCCAGACTAACAGATGTGGAGTGACTCCAGACTAACTGACGTGGAGTGACTCCAGACTAACTGATGTGGAGTGACTCCAGAGTAACTGATGTGGAGTGACTCCAGATTAACTGATATGGAGTGACACCCGACTATCTGATGTGGAGTGACTCCAGACAAACTGTTGTGGAGTGACTCCAGCCTAACTGTTGTGGAGTGACTCCAGACTAACTGATGTGGAGTGACTACAGACCAACTGATGTGTAGTGACTCCAGACTAACTGATGTGGAGTGACTCCAGGCTTACTGATGTGGAGTGACTCCAGACAAACTGATGTGGAGTGACACCAGACTAACTGATGTGGAGTGACACCAGACTAACTGATGTGGAGTGACTCCAGATTAACTGATGTGGAGTGACTCCAGACTAACTGATGTAGAGTGACTTCAGACTAACTGATGTGGAGTGACTCCAGACTAACTGATGTTGAGTGACTCCAGACTAACTGACGTAGAGTGACTCCAGACTACCTGATGTGGAGTGACACCAGATTAACTGATGTGGAGTGACTCCAGACTAACTGATGTGTAGTGACTCCAGACTAACTGATGCGGAGTGACTCCTGACTAACTGATGTGGAGTGACTCCACACCAACTGATGTGGAGTGACACCAGACTAACTGATGTGGAGTGACTCCAGACTAACTGATGTGGAGTGACTCCAGGCCAACTGATGTCGAGTGCCTCCAGACTAACTGATGTGGAGTGACTCCAGACTAACTGATGTGGAGTGACTCCAGACAAACTGATGTTGAGTGACTCCAGACCAACCGATGTGGAGTGACTCCAGACCAACTGATGTGGAGTGACTCCAGACTAACTGATGTAGAGTGACTCCAGACTAACTGATGTGGAGTGACTCCAGACTAGCTGATGTGGAGTGACACCAGGCTAACTGATGTGGAGTGACTCCAGACTAACTGATGTGGAGTGACTCCAGACTAACTGATGTGGAGTGACTCCAGACAAACTGATGTGGAGTGACTCCAGACTAACTGATGTGGAGTGACTCCAGACTAATTAATGTGGAGTGACTCCAGACTAACTGCTGTGGGGTGACTCCAGACTAACTGATGTGGAGTGACTCCAGACGAACTGATTTAGAGTGACTCCAGACTAACTGATGTGGGGTGACTCCAGACTAACTAATGTAGAGTGACTCCTGACTAACTGATGTGGAGTGACTCCAGACTAACTGATGTGGAGCGACTCCAGACTAACTGATGTAGAGTGACTCCAGACTAACTAATGTGGAGTGACTCCAGACTAACTGATGTGGAGTGACTGCAGACCAACTGATGTGTAGTGACTCCAGACTAACTGATGTGGAGTGATTCCAGACTGACTGATGTGGAGTGACTCCAGACTAACTGACGTAGAGTGACTCCAGACTAACTGATGTGGAGTGACGCCAGACTAACTGATGTGGAGTGAATCCAGACTAACTGATGTGTAGTGACTCCAGACCAACTGATGCGGAGTGACTCCTGACTAACTGATGTGGTGTGACTCCAGACCAACTGATGTGGAGTGACACCAGACGAACTGATGTGGAGTGACTCCAGACAAACTGATGTGGAGTGACTCCAGGCCAACTGATGTGGAGTGCCTCCAGACTAACTGATGTGGAGTGACTCCAGACTAACTGATGTGGAGTGACTCCAGACTTACTGATCTGGAGTGACTCCAGACCAACCGATGTGGAGTGACTCCAGACCAACTGATGTGGAGTGTCTCCAGACTAACTGATGTAGAGTGACTCCAGACTAACTGATGTGGAGTGACTCCAGACTAACTGATGTGGAGTGACTCCAGACTAGCTGATGTGGAGTGACACCAGACTAACTGATGTGGAGTGACTCCAGACTAACTGATGTATAGTGACTCCAGACTAACTAATGTGGAGTGACTCCAGACTAACTGATGTGGAGTGACTCCAGACTAACTGATGTGGAGTGACTACAGACTAACTGATTTAGAGTGACTCCAGACTAACTACTGTAGAGTGACTCCTGACTAACTGATGTGGATTGACTCCAGGCTAACTGATGTGGAGTGACTCCAGACTAACTGATGTGGAGTGACTCCAGACCAGCTGACGTAGAGTGACTCCAGACTAACTGATGTGGAGTGACTCCAGACCAACTGATGTGGAGTGACTCCATACTAACTGATGTGGAGTGACTCCAGACTAACGGATGTGGAGTGAATCCAGTCTAACTGATGTGGAGTGACTCCAGACTAACTGATGTGGAGTGACTCCATGCCAACTGATGTGGAGTGACTCCAGACTAACTGATGTGGAGTAACTCCAGACTAACTTATGTGGAGTGACTCCAGACTAACTAATGTAGAGTGACTCCTGACTAACTGATGTGGAGTGACTCCAGACTAACTGATGTGGAGCGACTCCAGACTAACTGATGTAGAGTGACTCCAGACTAACTAATGTGGAGTGACTCCAGACTAACTGATGTGGAGTGACTGCAGACCAACTGATGTGTAGTGACTCCAGACTAACTGATGTGGAGTGATTCCAGACTGACTGATGTGGAGTGACTCCAGACTAACTGACGTAGAGTGACTCCAGACTAACTGATGTGGAGTGACGCCAGACTAACTGATGTGGAGTGAATCCAGACTAACTGATGTGTAGTGACTCCAGACCAACTGATGCGGAGTGACTCCTGACTAACTGATGTGGTGTGACTCCAGACCAACTGATGTGGAGTGACACCAGACGAACTGATGTGGAGTGACTCCAGACAAACTGATGTGGAGTGACTCCAGGCCAACTGATGTGGAGTGCCTCCAGACTAACTGATGTGGAGTGACTCCAGACTAACTGATGTGGAGTGACTCCAGACTTACTGATGTGGAGTGACTCCAGACCAACCGATGTGGAGTGACTCCAGACCAACTGATGTGGAGTGTCTCCAGACTAACTGATGTAGAGTGACTCCAGACTAACTGATGTGGAGTGACTCCAGACTAACTGATGTGGAGTGACTCCAGACTAGCTGATGTGGAGTGACACCAGACTAACTGATGTGGAGTGACTCCAGACTAACTGATGTATAGTGACTCCAGACTAACTAATGTGGAGTGACTCCAGACTAACTGATGTGGAGTGACTCCAGACTAACTGATGTGGAGTGACTACAGACTAACTGATTTAGAGTGACTCCAGACTAACTACTGTAGAGTGACTCCTGACTAACTGATGTGGATTGACTCCAGGCTAACTGATGTGGATTGACTCCAGACTAACTGATGTGGAGTGACTCCAGACCAGCTGACGTAGAGTGACTCCAGACTAACTGATGTGGAGTGACTCCAGACCAACTGATGTGGAGTAACTCCATACTAACTGATGTGGAGTGACTCTAGACTAACGGATGTGGAGTGAATCCAGTCTAACTGATGTGGAGTGACTCCAGACTAACTGATGTGGAGTTACTCCATGCCAACTGATGTGGAGTGACTCCAGACTAACTGATGTGGAGTAACTCCAGACTAACTTATGTGGAGTGACTCCAGAGTAACTGATGTGGAGTGACTCCAGACTAACTGATGTGGAGTGACTCCAGACCAACTGATGTGGAGTGACTCCAGACTAACTGATGTGGATTGACTCCAGGCTAACTGATGTGGAGTGACTCCAGACTAACTGATGTGGAGTGACTCCAGACCAGCTGACGTAGAGTGACTCCAGACTAACTGATGTGGAGTGACTCCAGACCAACTGATGTGGAGTGACTCCATACTAACTGATGTGGAGTGACTCCAGACTAACGGATGTGGAGTGAATCCAGTCTAACTGATGTGGAGTGACTCCAGACTAACTGATGTGGAGTGACTCCATGCCAACTGATGTGGAGTGACTCCAGACTAACTGATGTGGAGTAACTCCAGACTAACTTATGTGGAGTGACTCCAGACTAACTAATGTAGAGTGACTCCTGACTAACTGATGTGGAGTGACTCCAGACTAACTGATGTGGAGCGACTCCAGACTAACTGATGTAGAGTGACTCCAGACTAACTAATGTGGAGTGACTCCAGACTAACTGATGTGGAGTGACTGCAGACCAACTGATGTGTAGTGACTCCAGACTAACTGATGTGGAGTGATTCCAGACTGACTGATGTGGAGTGACTCCAGACTAACTGACGTAGAGTGACTCCAGACTAACTGATGTGGAGTGACGCCAGACTAACTGATGTGGAGTGAATCCAGACTAACTGATGTGTAGTGACTCCAGACCAACTGATGCGGAGTGACTCCTGACTAACTGATGTGGTGTGACTCCAGACCAACTGATGTGGAGTGACACCAGACGAACTGATGTGGAGTGACTCCAGACAAACTGATGTGGAGTGACTCCAGGCCAACTGATGTGGAGTGCCTCCAGACTAACTGATGTGGAGTGACTCCAGACTAACTGATGTGGAGTGACTCCAGACTTACTGATGTGGAGTGACTCCAGACCAACCGATGTGGAGTGACTCCAGACCAACTGATGTGGAGTGTCTCCAGACTAACTGATGTAGAGTGACTCCAGACTAACTGATGTGGAGTGACTCCAGACTAACTGATGTGGAGTGACTCCAGACTAGCTGATGTGGAGTGACACCAGACTAACTGATGTGGAGTGACTCCAGACTAACTGATGTATAGTGACTCCAGACTAACTAATGTGGAGTGACTCCAGACTAACTGATGTGGAGTGACTCCAGACTAACTGATGTGGAGTGACTACAGACTAACTGATTTAGAGTGACTCCAGACTAACTACTGTAGAGTGACTCCTGACTAACTGATGTGGATTGACTCCAGGCTAACTGATGTGGAGTGACTCCAGACTAACTGATGTGGAGTGACTCCAGACCAGCTGACGTAGAGTGACTCCAGACTAACTGATGTGGAGTGACTCCAGACCAACTGATGTGGAGTGACTCCATACTAACTGATGTGGAGTGACTCTAGACTAACGGATGTGGAGTGAATCCAGTCTAACTGATGTGGAGTGACTCCAGACTAACTGATGTGGAGTGACTCCATGCCAACTGATGTGGAGTGACTCCAGACTAACTGATGTGGAGTAACTCCAGACTAACTTATGTGGAGTGACTCCAGAGTAACTGATGTGGAGTGACTCCAGACTAACTGATGTGGAGTGACTCCAGACCAACTGATGTGGAGTGACTCCAGACTAACTGATGTGGAGTGACTCCAGACTAACTGATGTGGAGTGACTCCAGACCAGCCGATGTGGAATGACTCCAGACCAACTGATGTGGAGTGACTTCAGAGTAACTGATGTAGAGTGACTCCAAACTAACTGATGTGGAGCGACTCCAGACTAGCTGATGTAGAGTGACTCCAGACTAACTAATGTGGAGTGACTCCAGACTAACTGATGTGGACTGACTCCAGACCAACTGATGGGTAGTGACTGCAGACTAACTGATGTGGAGTGACTCCAGACTAACTGATGTGGAGTGACTCCAGACTAACTGATGTGGAGTGACTCCAGACTAACTGATGTGGAGTGACTCCAGACCAACCGATGTGGAATGACTCCAGACCAACTGATGTGGAGTGACTTCAGACTAACTGATGTAGAGTGACTCCAGACAAACTGATGTGGAGGGACTCCAGACTAACTGATGTGGAGTGACACCAGGCTAACTGATGTATAGTGACTCCAGACTAACTGATGTGGTGTGACTCCAGACTAACTAATGTGGAGTGACTCCAGACTAACTGATGTGGAGTGACTCCAGACTAACTGATGTGGAGTGAGTCCAGACAAACTGATGTGGAGTGACTCCAGACTAACTGATGTAGAGTGACTCCAGACTAACGGATGTGGAGTGACTCCAGACTAACTGATGTGGGGTGACTCCAGACTAACTGATGTGGAGTGACTCCAGACTAACTGATTTAGAGTGACTCCAGACTAACTGATGTGGAGTGACTCCAGACTAACTAATGTAGAGTGACTCCTGACTAACTGATGTGGAGTGACTCCAGACTAACTGATGTGGACTGACTCCAAACTAACTGATGTGGAGCGACTCCAGACTAGCTGATGTTGAGTGACTCCAGACTAACTAATGTGGAGTGACTCCAGACTAACTGATGTGGAGTGACTCCAGACCAACTGATGTGTAGTGACTGCAGACTAACTGATGTGGAGTGACTCCAGACTAACTGATGTGGAGTGACTCCAGACTAACTGATGTGGAGTGACTCCAGACTAACTGATGTGGAGTGACTCCAGACCAACCGATGTGGAATGACTCCAGACCAACTGATGTGGAGTGACTTCAGACTAACTGATGTAGAGTGACTCCAGACAAACTGATGTGGAGTGACTCCAGACTAACTGATGTGGAGTGACACCAGGCTAACTGATGTATAGTGACTCCAGACTAACTGATGTGGTGTGACTCCAGCCTAACTAATGTGGAGTGACTCCAGACTAACTGATGTGGAGTGACTCCAGTCTAACAGATGTAGAGTGACTCCAGACTAACTAATGTGGAGTGACTCCAGACTAACTGATGTGGAGTGACTCCAGACTAACTCATGTGGAGTGACTCCAGACTAACTGATTTAGAGTGACTCCAGACTAACTGATGTGGAGTGACTCCAGACCAACTAATGTAGAGTGACTCCTGAATAACTGATGTGGACTGACTCCAGGCTAACTGATGTGGAGTGACTCCAGACTAACTGATGTGGAGTGACTCCAGACTAACTGATGTGGAGTGACTCCAGACTAACAGATGTGGAGTGACTCCAGACTAACTGACGTGGAGTGACTCCAGACTAACTGATGAGGAGTGACTCCAGACTAACTGATGTGGAGTGACTCCAGACTAACTGATGTGGAGTGACACCAGTCTAACTGATGTGGAGTGAGTCCAGACTAACTGTTGTGGAGTGACTCCAGACTAACTGATGTAGAGTGACTCCAGACCAACTGATGTGTAGTGACTCCAGACTAACTGATGTGGAGTGACTCCAGACTAACTGATGTGGAGAGACTCCAGACTAACTGATGTGGAGTGACACCAGACTAACTGATGTGGTGTGACACCAGACTAACTGATGTGGAGTGACTCCAGACTAACTGATTTAGAGTGACTCCAGACTAACTGATGTGGAGTGACTCCAGACTAACTAATGTAGAGTGACACCTGACTAACTGATGTGGAGCGACTCCAGACTAACTGATGTAGAGTGACTCCAGACTAACTGACGTGGAGTGACTCCAGACCAACTGACGTGGAGTGACTCCAGACTAACTGATGTGGAGTGACTCCAGATTAACTGATATGGAGTGACACCAGATTAACTGACGTGGAGTGACTCCAGACTAACTGTTGTGGAGTGACTCCAGACTAACTGTTGTGGAGTGACTCCAGACTAACTGATGTGGAGTGACTCCAGACCAACTGATGTGTAGTGACTCCAGACTAACTGATGTGGAGTGACTCCAGGCTAACTGATGTGGAGTGACTCCAGACTAACTGATGTGGAGTGACACCAGACTAACTGATGTGGAGTGACACCAGACTAACTGATGTGGAGTGACTCCAGATTAACTGATGTGGAGTGACTCCAGACGAACTGATGTAGAGTGACTTCAGACTAACTGATGTGGAGTGACTCCAGACTAATTGATGTGGACTGACTCCAGACTAACTGCTGTAGAGTGACTCCAGACTACCTGATGTGGAGTGACACCAGACTAACTGATGTGGAGTGACTCCAGACTAACTGATGTGTAGTGAATCCAGACTAACTGATGCGGAGTGACTCCTGATTAACTGATGTGGAGTGACTCCAGACCAACTGATGTGGACTGACACCAGACTAACTGATGTGGAGTGTATCCAGACGAACTGATGTGGAGTGACTCCAGGCCAACTGATGTCGAGTGCCTCCAGACTAACTGATGTGGAGTGACTCCAGACTAACTGATGTGGAGTGACTCCAGACTAACTGATGTTGAGTGACTCCAGACCAACCGATGGGGAGTGACTCCAGACCAACTGATGTGGAGTGACTCCAGACTAACTGATGTAGAGTGACTCCAGACTAACTGATGTGGAGTGACTCCAGACTAGCTGATGTGTAGTGACACCAGGCTAACTGATGTGGAGTGACTCCAGACTAACTGATGTGGAGTGACTCCAGACTAACTGATGTGGAGTGAGTCCAGACAAACTGATGTGGAATGACTCCAGACTAACTGATGTAGAGTGACTCCAGACTAACGGATGTGGAGTGACTCCAGACTAACTGATGTGGGGTGACTCCAGACTAACTGATGTGGAGTGACTCCAGACTAACTGATTTAGAGTGACTCCAGACTAACTGATGTGGAGTGACTCCTGACTAACTAATGTAGAGTGACTCCTGACTAACTGATGTGGAGTGACTCCAGACTAACTGATGTGGACTGACTCCAAACTAACTGATGTGGAGCGACTCCAGACTAGCTGATGTAGAGTGACTCCAGACTAACTAATGTGGAGTGACTCCAGACTAACTGATGTGGAGTGACTCCAGACCAACTGATGTGTAGTGACTGCAGACTAACTGATGTGGAGTGACTCCAGACTAACTGATGTGGAGTGACTCCAGACTAACTGACGTGGAGTGACTCAAGACTAACTGATGTGGAGTGACGCCAGACTAACTGATGTGGAGTGACTCCAGACTAACTGATGTGTAGTGACTCCAGACTAACTGATGCGGAGTGACTCCTGACTAACTGATGTGGAGTGACTCCAGACCAACTGATGTGGTGTGACACCAGACTAACTGATGTGGAGTGACTCCAGAATAACTGATGTGGAGTGACTCCAGGCCAACTGATGTGGAGTGCCTCCAGACTAACTGATGTGGAGTGACTCCAGACTAACTGATGTGGAGTGACTCCAGACTAACTGATGTGGAGTGACTCCAGACCAACCGATGAGGAGTGACTCCAGACCATCTGATGTGGAGTGACTCCAGACTAACTGATGTAGAGTGACTCCAGACTAACTAATGTGGAGTGACTCCAGACTAACTGATGTGGAATGACTCCAGACTAACTGATGTGGAGTGACTCCAGACTAACTAATGTGGAGTGACTCCAGACTAACTGATGTGGAATGACTCCAGACTAACTGATGTATAGTGACTCCAGACTAACTAATGTGGAGTGACTCCAGACTAACTGCTGTGGAGTGACTTCAGACTAACTGATGTGGAGTGACTCCAGACTAACTACTGTAGAGTGACTCCTGACGAACTGATGTGGACTGACTCCAGACTAACTGATGTGGAGTGACTCCAGACTAACTGATGTGGAGTGACTCCAGGCTCACTGACGTAGAGTGTCTCCAGACTAACTGATGTGGAGTGACTCCAGGCCAACTGATGTGGAATGACTCCAGACTAACTGATGTGGAGTGACTCCAGACTAACTGATGTGGAGTGACACCAGACCAACTGATGTGGAGTGACTCCAGACTAACTGACGTAGAGTGACTCCAGACTAACTGATGTGGAGTGAATCCAGACTAACTGATGTGGAGTGACTCCAGACCAACTGAGGTGGAGTGACTCCTGAGTAACTGACGTAGAGTGACTCCAGACTTACTGATGTGGAGTGACTCCAGAGTAACTGATGTGGAGTGACTCCAGACTAACTGATGTGGAGTGACTCCAGGCCAACTGATGTGGAGTGACTCCAGACTAACTGATGTGGAGTGACTCCAGACTAACTGATGTGGATGACTCCAGACTAACTGATGTGGAGTGACTCCAGACCAACCGATGTGGAGTGACTCCAGACCAACTGATGTGGAGTGACTCCAGAGTAACTGATGTAGAGTGACTCCAGACAAACTGATGTGGAATGACTCCAGACTAACTGGTGTGGAGTGACACCAGGCTAACTGATGTGGAGTGACTCCAGACTAACTGATGTGGAGTGACTCCAGACTAACTAATGTGGAGTGACTTCAGACTAACTGATGTGGAGTGACTCCAGACTAACTGATGTGGAGTGACTCCAGACTAACTAATGTGGAGTGACTTCAGACTAACTGATGTGGAGTGACTCCAGACTAACTGATGTGGAGTGACTCCAGACCAACCGATGTGGAATGACTCCAGACCAACTGATGTGGAGTGACTTCAGACTAACTGATGTAGAGTGACGCCAGACAAACTGATGTGGAGGGACTCCAGACTAACTGATGTGGAGTGACACCAGGCTAACTGATGTATAGTGACTCCAGACTAACTGATGTGGTGTGACTCCAGACTAACTAATGTGGAGTGACTCCAGACTAACTGATGTGGAGTGACTCCAGACTAACTGATGTGGAGTGAGTCCAGACAAACTGATGTGGAGTGACTCCAGACTAACTGATGTAGAGTGACTCCAGACTAACGGATGTGGAGTGACTCCAGACTAACTCATGTGGGGTGACTCCAGACTAACTGATGTGGATTGACTCCAGACTAACTGATGTGGAGTGACACCAGGCTAACTGATGTATAGTGACTCCAGACTAACTGATGTGGTGTGACTCCAGACTAACTAATGTGGAGTGACTCCAGACTAACTGATGTGGAGTGACTCCAGACTAACTGAGGTGGAGTGACTCCAGACTAACTAATGTAGAGTGACTCCTGACTAACTGATGTGGAGTGACTCCAGACTAACTGATGTGGACTGACTCCAAACTAACTGATGTGGAGCGACTCCAGACTAGCTGATGTTGAGTGACTCCAGACTAACTAATGTGGAGTGACTCCAGACTAACTGATGTGGAGTGACTCCAGACCAACTGATGTGTAGTGACTGCAGACTAACTGATGTGGAGTGACTCCAGACTAACTGATGTGGAGTGACTCCAGACTAACTGATGTGGAGTGACTCCAGACTAACTGATGTGGAGTGACTCCAGACCAACCGATGTGGAATGACTCCAGACCAACTGATGTGGAGTGACTTCAGACTAACTGATGTAGAGTGACTCCAGACAAACTGATGTGGAGTGACTCCAGACTAACTGATGTGGAGTGACACCAGGCTAACTGATGTATAGTGACTCCAGACTAACTGATGTGGTGTGACTCCAGACTAACTAAAGTGAAGTGACTCCAGACTAACTGATGTGGAGTGACTCCAGTCTAACAGATGTAGAGTGACTCCAGACTAACTAATGTGGAGTGACTCCAGACTAACTGATGTGGAGTGACTCCAGACTAACTCATGTGGAGTGACTCCAGACTAACTGATTTAGAGTGACTCCAGACTAACTGATGTGGAGTGACTCCAGACCAACTAATGTAGAGTGACTCCTGAATAACTGATGTTGACTGACTCCAGGCTAACTGATGTGGAGTGACTCCAGACTAACTGATGTGGAGTGACTCCAGACTAACTGATGTGGAGTGACTCCAGACTAACAGATGTGGAGTGACTCCAGACTAACTGACGTGGAGTGACTCCAGACTAACTGATGAGGAGTGACTCCAGACTAACTGATGTGGAGTGACTCCAGACTAACTGATGTGGAGTGACACCAGACTAACTGATGTGGAGTGAGTCCAGACTAACTGTTGTGGAGTGACTCCAGACTAACTGATGTAGAGTGACTCCAGACCAACTGATGTGTAGTGACTCAAGACTAACTGATGTGGAGTGACTCCAGACTAACTGATGTGGAGAGACTCCAGACTAACTGATGTGGAGTGACACCAGACTAACTGATGTGGAGTGACACCAGACTAACTGATGTGGAGTGACTCCAGACTAACTGATTTAGAGTGACTCCAGACTAACTGATGTGGAGTGACTCCAGACTAACTAATGTAGAGTGACACCTGACTAACTGATGTGGAGTGACTCCAGACTAACTGATGTGGAGCGACTCCAGACTAACTGATGTAGAGTGACTCCAGACTAACTGACGTGGAGTGATTCCAGACCAACTGACGTGGAGTGACTCCAGACTAACTGATGTGGAGTGACTCCAGATTAACTGATATGGAGTGACACCAGATTAACTGACGTGGAGTGACTCCAGACTAACTGTTGTGGAGTGACTCCAGACTAACTGTTGTGGAGTGACTCCAGACTAACTGATGTGGAGTGACTCCAGACCAACTGATGTGTAGTGACTCCAGACTAACTGATGTGGAGTGACTCCAGGCAAACTGATGTGGAGTGACTCCAGACTAACTGATGTGGAGTGACACCAGACTAACTGATGTGGAGTGACTCCAGATTAACTGATGTGGAGTGACTCCAGACGAACTGATGTAGAGTGACTTCAGACTAACTGATGTGGAGTGACTCCAGACTAATTGATGTGGACTGACTCCAGACTAACTGCTGTAGAGTGACTCCAGACAAACTGATGTGGAATGACTCCAGACTAACTGGTGTGGAGTGACACCAGGCTAACTGATGTGGAGTGACTCCAGACTAACTGATGTGGAGTGACTCCAGACTAACTAATGTGGAGTGACTTCAGACTAACTGATGTGGAGTGACTCCAGACTAACTGATGTGGAGTGACTCCAGACTAACTAATGTGGAGTGACTTCAGACTAACTGATGTGGAGTGACTCCAGACTAACTGATGTGGAGTGACTCCAGACCAACCGATGTGGAATGACTCCAGACCAACTGATGTGGAGTGACTTCAGACTAACTGATGTAGAGTGACTCCAGACAAACTGATGTGGAGGGACTCCAGACTAACTGATGTGGAGTGACACCAGGCTAACTGATGTATAGTGACTCCAGACTAACTGATGTGGTGTGACTCCAGACTAACTAATGTGGAGTGACTCCAGACTAACTGATGTGGAGTGACTCCAGACTAACTGATGTGGAGTGAGTCCAGACAAACTGATGTGGAGTGACTCCAGACTAACTGATGTAGAGTGACTCCAGACTAACGGATGTGGAGTGACCCAAACTAACTCATGTGGGGTGACTCCAGACTAACTGATGTGGATTGACTCCAGACTAACTGATGTGGAGTGACACCAGGCTAACTGATGTATAGTGACTCCAGACTAACTGATGTGGTGTGACTCCAGACTAACTAATGTGGAGTGACTCCAGACTAACTGATGTGGAGTGACTCCAGACTAACTGAGGTGGAGTGACTCCAGACTAACTAATGTAGAGTGACTCCTGACTAACTGATGTGGAGTGACTCCAGACTAACTGATGTGGACTGACTCCAAACTAACTGATGTGGAGCGACTCCAGACTAGCTGATGTTGAGTGACTCCAGACTAACTAATGTGGAGTGACTCCAGACTAACTGATGTGGAGTGACTCCAGACCAACTGATGTGTAGTGACTCCAGACTAACTGATGTGGAGTGACTCCAGACTAACTGATGTGGAGTGACTCCAGACTAACTGATGTGGAGTGACTCCAGACTAACTGATGTGGAGTGACTCCAGACCAACCGATGTGGAATGACTCCAGACCAACTGATGTGGAGTGACTTCAGACTAACTGATGTAGAGTGACTCCAGACAAACTGATGTGGAGTGACTCCAGACTAACTGATGTGGAGTGACACCAGGCTAACTGATGTATAGTGACTCCAGACTAACTGATGTGGTGTGACTCCAGACTAACTAAAGTGAAGTGACTCCAGACTAACTGATGTGGAGTGACTCCAGTCTAACAGATGTAGAGTGACTCCAGACTAACTAATGTGGAGTGACTCCAGACTAACTGATGTGGAGTGACTCCAGACTAACTCATGTGGAGTGACTCCAGACTAACTGATTTAGAGTGACTCCAGACTAACTGATGTGGAGTGACTCCAGACCAACTAATGTAGAGTGACTCCTGAATAACTGATGTTGACTGACTCCAGGCTAACTGATGTGGAGTGACTCCAGACTAACTGATGTGGAGTGACTCCAGACTAACTGATGTGGAGTGACTCCAGACTAACAGATGTGGAGTGACTCCAGACTAACTGACGTGGAGTGACTCCAGACTAACTGATGAGGAGTGACTCCAGACTAACTGATGTGGAGTGACTCCAGACTAACTGATGTGGAGTGACACCAGACTAACTGATGTGGAGTGAGTCCAGACTAACTGTTGTGGAGTGACTCCAGACTAACTGATGTAGAGTGACTCCAGACCAACTGATGTGTAGTGACTCAAGACTAACTGATGTGGAGTGACTCCAGACTAACTGATGTGGAGAGACTCCAGACTAACTGATGTGGAGTGACACCAGACTAACTGATGTGGAGTGACACCAGACTAACTGATGTGGAGTGACTCCAGACTAACTGATTTAGAGTGACTCCAGACTAACTGATGTGGAGTGACTCCAGACTAACTAATGTAGAGTGACACCTGACTAACTGATGTGGAGTGACTCCAGACTAACTGATGTGGAGCGACTCCAGACTAACTGATGTAGAGTGACTCCAGACTAACTGACGTGGAGTGATTCCAGACCAACTGACGTGGAGTGACTCCAGACTAACTGATGTGGAGTGACTCCAGATTAACTGATATGGAGTGACACCAGATTAACTGACGTGGAGTGACTCCAGACTAACTGTTGTGGAGTGACTCCAGACTAACTGTTGTGGAGTGACTCCAGACTAACTGATGTGGAGTGACTCCAGACCAACTGATGTGTAGTGACTCCAGACTAACTGATGTGGAGTGACTCCAGGCTAACTGATGTGGAGTGACTCCAGACTAACTGATGTGGAGTGACACCAGACTAACTGATGTGGAGTGACTCCAGATTAACTGATGTGGAGTGACTCCAGACGAACTGATGTAGAGTGACTTCAGACTAACTGATGTGGAGTGACTCCAGACTAATTGATGTGGACTGACTCCAGACTAACTGCTGTAGAGTGACTCCAGACAAACTGATGTGGAATGACTCCAGACTAACTGGTGTGGAGTGACACCAGGCTAACTGATGTGGAGTGACTCCAGACTAACTGATGTGGAGTGACTCCAGACTAACTAATGTGGAGTGACTTCAGACTAACTGATGTGGAGTGACTCCAGACTAACTGATGTGGAGTGACTCCAGACTAACTAATGTGGAGTGACTTCAGACTAACTGATGTGGAGTGACTCCAGACTAACTGATGTGGAGTGACTCCAGACCAACCGATGTGGAATGACTCCAGACCAACTGATGTGGAGTGACTTCAGACTAACTGATGTAGAGTGACTCCAGACAAACTGATGTGGAGGGACTCCAGACTAACTGATGTGGAGTGACACCAGACTAACTGATGTGGAGTGACACCAGACTAACTGATGTGGAGTGACTCCAGACTAACTGATTTAGAGTGACTCCAGACTAACTGATGTGGAGTGACTCCAGACTAACTAATGTAGAGTGACACCTGACTAACTGATGTGGAGTGACTCCAGACTAACTGATGTGGAGCGACTCCAGACTAACTGATGTAGAGTGACTCCAGACTAACTGACGTGGAGTGATTCCAGACCAACTGACGTGGAGTGACTCCAGACTAACTGATGTGGAGTGACTCCAGATTAACTGATATGGAGTGACACCAGATTAACTGACGTGGAGTGACTCCAGACTAACTGTTGTGGAGTGACTCCAGACTAACTGTTGTGGAGTGACTCCAGACTAACTGATGTGGAGTGACTCCAGACCAACTGATGTGTAGTGACTCCAGACTAACTGATGTGGAGTGACTCCAGGCAAACTGATGTGGAGTGACTCCAGACTAACTGATGTGGAGTGACACCAGACTAACTGATGTGGAGTGACTCCAGATTAACTGATGTGGAGTGACTCCAGACGAACTGATGTAGAGTGACTTCAGACTAACTGATGTGGAGTGACTCCAGACTAATTGATGTGGACTGACTCCAGACTAACTGCTGTAGAGTGACTCCAGACAAACTGATGTGGAATGACTCCAGACTAACTGGTGTGGAGTGACACCAGGCTAACTGATGTGGAGTGACTCCAGACTAACTGATGTGGAGTGACTCCAGACTAACTAATGTGGAGTGACTTCAGACTAACTGATGTGGAGTGACTCCAGACTAACTGATGTGGAGTGACTCCAGACTAACTAATGTGGAGTGACTTCAGACTAACTGATGTGGAGTGACTCCAGACTAACTGATGTGGAGTGACTCCAGACCAACCGATGTGGAATGACTCCAGACCAACTGATGTGGAGTGACTTCAGACTAACTGATGTAGAGTGACTCCAGACAAACTGATGTGGAGGGACTCCAGACTAACTGATGTGGAGTGACACCAGGCTAACTGATGTATAGTGACTCCAGACTAACTGATGTGGTGTGACTCCAGACTAACTAATGTGGAGTGACTCCAGACTAACTGATGTGGAGTGACTCCAGACTAACTGATGTGGAGTGAGTCCAGACAAACTGATGTGGAGTGACTCCAGACTAACTGATGTAGAGTGACTCCAGACTAACGGATGTGGAGTGACCCAAACTAACTCATGTGGGGTGACTCCAGACTAACTGATGTGGATTGACTCCAGACTAACTGATGTGGAGTGACACCAGGCTAACTGATGTATAGTGACTCCAGACTAACTGATGTGGTGTGACTCCAGACTAACTAATGTGGAGTGACTCCAGACTAACTGATGTGGAGTGACTCCAGACTAACTGAGGTGGAGTGACTCCAGACTAACTAATGTAGAGTGACTCCTGACTAACTGATGTGGAGTGACTCCAGACTAACTGATGTGGACTGACTCCAAACTAACTGATGTGGAGCGACTCCAGACTAGCTGATGTTGAGTGACTCCAGACTAACTAATGTGGAGTGACTCCAGACTAACTGATGTGGAGTGACTCCAGACCAACTGATGTGTAGTGACTGCAGACTAACTGATGTGGAGTGACTCCAGACTAACTGATGTGGAGTGACTCCAGACTAACTGATGTGGAGTGACTCCAGACTAACTGATGTGGAGTGACTCCAGACCAACCGATGTGGAATGACTCCAGACCAACTGATGTGGAGTGACTTCAGACTAACTGATGTAGAGTGACTCCAGACAAACTGATGTGGAGTGACTCCAGACTAACTGATGTGGAGTGACACCAGGCTAACTGATGTATAGTGACTCCAGACTAACTGATGTGGTGTGACTCCAGACTAACTAAAGTGAAGTGACTCCAGACTAACTGATGTGGAGTGACTCCAGTCTAACAGATGTAGAGTGACTCCAGACTAACTAATGTGGAGTGACTCCAGACTAACTGATGTGGAGTGACTCCAGACTAACTCATGTGGAGTGACTCCAGACTAACTG
Organism: Somniosus microcephalus; assembly: GCF_052327205.1. NCBI lineage: Eukaryota > Metazoa > Chordata > Chondrichthyes > Squaliformes > Somniosidae > Somniosus > Somniosus microcephalus. Next base: position 270,350,071 of record NC_140991.1, read on the forward strand.
ATTTAGAGTGACTCCAGACTAACTGATGTGGAGTGACTCCAGACCAACTAATGTAGAGTGACTCCTGAATAACTGATGTTGACTGACTCCAGGCTAACTGATGTGGAGTGACTCCAGACTAACTGATGTGGAGTGACTCCAGACTAACTGATGTGGAGTGACTCCAGACTAACAGATGTGGAGTGACTCCAGACTAACTGACGTGGAGTGACTCCAGACTAACTGATGAGGAGTGACTCCAGACTAACTGATGTGGAGTGACTCCAGACTAACTGATGTGGAGTGACACCAGACTAACTGATGTGGAGTGAGTCCAGACTAACTGTTGTGGAGTGACTCCAGACTAACTGATGTAGAGTGACTCCAGACCAACTGATGTGTAGTGACTCAAGACTAACTGATGTGGAGTGACTCCAGACTAACTGATGTGGAGAGACTCCAGACTAACTGATGTGGAGTGACACCAGACTAACTGATGTGGAGTGACACCAGACTAACTGATGTGGAGTGACTCCAGACTAACTGATTTAGAGTGACTCCAGACTAACTGATGTGGAGTGACTCCAGACTAACTAATGTAGAGTGACACCTGACTAACTGATGTGGAGTGACTCCAGACTAACTGATGTGGAGCGACTCCAGACTAACTGATGTAGAGTGACTCCAGACTAACTGACGTGGAGTGATTCCAGACCAACTGACGTGGAGTGACTCCAGACTAACTGATGTGGAGTGACTCCAGATTAACTGATATGGAGTGACACCAGATTAACTGACGTGGAGTGACTCCAGACTAACTGTTGTGGAGTGACTCCAGACTAACTGTTGTGGAGTGACTCCAGACTAACTGATGTGGAGTGACTCCAGACCAACTGATGTGTAGTGACTCCAGACTAACTGATGTGGAGTGACTCCAGGCTAACTGATGTGGAGTGACTCCAGACTAACTGATGTGGAGTGACACCAGACTAACTGATGTGGAGTGACTCCAGATTAACTGATGTGGAGTGACTCCAGACGAACTGATGCAGAGTGACTTCAGACTAACTGATGTGGAGTGACTCCAGACTAATTGATGTGGACTGACTCCAGACTAACTGCTGTAGAGTGACTCCAGACAAACTGATGTGGAATGACTCCAGACTAACTGGTGTGGAGTGACACCAGGCTAACTGATGTGGAGTGACTCCAGACTAACTGATGTGGAGTGACTCCAGACTAACTAATGTGGAGTGACTTCAGACTAACTGATGTGGAGTGACTCCAGACTAACTGATGTGGAGTGACTCCAGACTAACTAATGTGGAGTGACTTCAGACTAACTGATGTGGAGTGACTCCAGACTAACTGATGTGGAGTGACTCCAGACCAACCGATGTGGAATGACTCCAGACCAACTGATGTGGAGTGACTTCAGACTAACTGATGTAGAGTGACTCCAGACAAACTGATGTGGAGGGACTCCAGACTAACTGATGTGGAGTGACACCAGGCTAACTGATGTATAGTGACTCCAGACTAACTGATGTGGTGTGACTCCAGACTAACTAATGTGGAGTGACTCCAGACTAACTGATGTGGAGTGACTCCAGACTAACTGATGTGGAGTGAGTCCAGACAAACTGATGTGGAGTGACTCCAGACTAACTGATGTAGAGTGACTCCAGACTAACGGATGTGGAGTGACTCCAGACTAACTCATGTGGGGTGACTCCAGACTAACTGATGTGGATTGACTCCAGACTAACTGATGTGGAGTGACACCAGGCTAACTGATGTATAGTGACTCCAGACTAACTGATGTGGTGTGACTCCAGACTAACTAATGTGGAGTGACTCCAGACTAACTGATGTGGAGTGACTCCAGACTAACTGAGGTGGAGTGACTCCAGACTAACTAATGTAGAGTGACTCCTGACTAACTGATGTGGAGTGACTCCAGACTAACTGATGTGGACTGACTCCAAACTAACTGATGTGGAGCGACTCCAGACTAGCTGATGTTGAGTGACTCCAGACTAACTAATGTGGAGTGACTCCAGACTAACTGATGTGGAGTGACTCCAGACCAACTGATGTGGAGTGACTCCAGACCAACCGATGTGGAATGACTCCAGACCAACTGATGTGGAGTGACTTCAGACTAACTGATGTAGAGTGACTCCAGACAAACTGATGTGGAGTGACTCCAGACTAACTGATGTGGAGTGACACCAGGCTAACTGATGTATAGTGACTCCAGACTAACTGATGTGGTGTGACTCCAGACTAACTAAAGTGAAGTGACTCCAGACTAACTGATGTGGAGTGACTCCAGTCTAACAGATGTAGAGTGACTCCAGACTAACTAATGTGGAGTGACTCCAGACTAACTGATGTGGAGTGACTCCAGACTAACTCATGTGGAGTGACTCCAGACTAACTGATTTAGAGTGACTCCAGACTAACTGATGTGGAGTGACTCCAGACCAACTAATGTAGAGTGACTCCTGAATAACTGATGTGGAGTGACTCCAGACTAATTGATGTGGAGTGACTCCAGACTAACTGATGTGGAGTGACTCCAGACCAACCGATGTGGAGTGCCTCCAGACCAACTGATGTGGAGTGACTCCAGACTAACTGATGTGGAGTGACTCCAGACTAACTGATGTGGAGTGACTCCAGACCAACCGATGTGGAGTGAATCCAGACTAACTGATGTGGAGTGACTCCAGGGCAACTGATGTGGAGTGCCTCCAGACTAACTGATGTGGAGTGACTCCAGACTAATTGATGTGGAGTGACTCCAGACTAACTGATGTGGAGTGACTCCAGACCAACCGATGTGGAGTGCCTCCAGACCAACTGATGTGGAGTGACTCCAGACTAACTGATGTAGAGTGACTCCAGACTAACTGATGTGGAGTGACTCCAGACTAACTGATGTGGAGTGACTCCAGACTAACAGATGTGGAGTGACTCCAGACTAACTGACGTGGAGTGACTCCAGACTAACTGATGAGGAGTGACTCCAGACTAACTGATGTGGAGTGACTCCAGACTAACTGATGTGGAGTGACACCAGACTAACTGATGTGGAGTGAGTCCAGACTAACTGTTGTGGAGTGACTCCAGACTAACTGATGTAGAGTGACTCCAGACCAACTGATGTGTAGTGACTCAAGACTAACTGATGTGGAGTGACTCCAGACTAACTGATGTGGAGAGACTCCAGACTAACTGATGTGGAGTGACACCAGACTAACTGATGTGGAGTGACACCAGACTAACTGATGTGGAGTGACTCCAGACTAACTGATTTAGAGTGACTCCAGACTAACTGATGTGGAGTGACTCCAGACTAACTAATGTAGAGTGACACCTGACTAACTGATGTGGAGTGACTCCAAACTAACTGATGTGGAGCGACTCCAGACTAACTGATGTAGAGTGACTCCAGACTAACTGACGTGGAGTGATTCCAGACCAACTGACGTGGAGTGACTCCAGACTAACTGATGTGGAGTGACTCCAGATTAACTGATATGGAGTGACACCAGATTAACTGACGTGGAGTGACTCCAGACTAACTGTTGTGGAGTGACTCCAGACTAACTGTTGTGGAGTGACTCCAGACTAACTGATGTGGAGTGACTCCAGACCAACTGATGTGTAGTGACTCCAGACTAACTGATGTGGAGTGACTCCAGGCTAACTGATGTGGAGTGACTCCAGACTAACTGATGTGGAGTGACACCAGACTAACTGATGTGGAGTGACTCCAGATTAACTGATGTGGAGTGACTCCAGACGAACTGATGTAGAGTGACTTCAGACTAACTGATGTGGAGTGACTCCAGACTAATTGATGTGGACTGACTCCAGACTAACTGCTGTAGAGTGACTCCAGACAAACTGATGTGGAATGACTCCAGACTAACTGGTGTGGAGTGACACCAGGCTAACTGATGTGGAGTGACTCCAGACTAACTGATGTGGAGTGACTCCAGACTAACTAATGTGGAGTGACTTCAGACTAACTGATGTGGAGTGACTCCAGACTAACTGATGTGGAGTGACTCCAGACTAACTAATGTGGAGTGACTTCAGACTAACTGATGTGGAGTGACTCCAGACTAACTGATGTGGAGTGACTCCAGACCAACCGATGTGGAATGACTCCAGACCAACTGATGTGGAGTGACTTCAGACTAACTGATGTAGAGTGACTCCAGACAAACTGATGTGGAGGGACTCCAGACTAACTGATGTGGAGTGACACCAGGCTAACTGATGTATAGTGACTCCAGACTAACTGATGTGGTGTGACTCCAGACTAACTAATGTGGAGTGACTCCAGACTAACTGATGTGGAGTGACTCCAGACTAACTGATGTGGAGTGAGTCCAGACAAACTGATGTGGAGTGACTCCAGACTAACTGATGTAGAGTGACTCCAGACTAACGGATGTGGAGTGACCCAAACTAACTCATGTGGGGTGACTCCAGACTAACTGATGTGGATTGACTCCAGACTAACTGATGTGGAGTGACACCAGGCTAACTGATGTATAGTGACTCCAGACTAACTGATGTGGTGTGACTCCAGACTAACTAATGTGGAGTGACTCCAGACTAACTGATGTGGAGTGACTCCAGACTAACTGAGGTGGAGTGACTCCAGACTAACTAATGTAGAGTGACTCCTGACTAACTGATGTGGAGTGACTCCAGACTAACTGATGTGGACTGACTCCAAACTAACTGATGTGGAGCGACTCCAGACTAGCTGATGTTGAGTGACTCCAGACTAACTAATGTGGAGTGACTCCAGACTAACTGATGTGGAGTGACTCCAGACCAACTGATGTGTAGTGACTGCAGACTAACTGATGTGGAGTGACTCCAGACTAACTGATGTGGAGTGACTCCAGACTAACTGATGTGGAGTGACTCCAGACTAACTGATGTGGAGTGACTCCAGACCAACCGATGTGGAATGACTCCAGACCAACTGATGTGGAGTGACTTCAGACTAACTGATGTAGAGTGACTCCAGACAAACTGATGTGGAGTGACTCCAGACTAACTGATGTGGAGTGACACCAGGCTAACTGATGTATAGTGACTCCAGACTAACTGATGTGGTGTGACTCCAGACTAACTAAAGTGAAGTGACTCCAGACTAACTGATGTGGAGTGACTCCAGTCTAACAGATGTAGAGTGACTCCAGACTAACTAATGTGGAGTGACTCCAGACTAACTGATGTGGAGTGACTCCAGACTAACTCATGTGGAGTGACTCCAGACTAACTGATTTAGAGTGACTCCAGACTAACTGATGTGGAGTGACTCCAGACCAACTAATGTAGAGTGACTCCTGAATAACTGATGTTGACTGACTCCAGGCTAACTGATGTGGAGTGACTCCAGACTAACTGATGTGGAGTGACTCCAGACTAACTGATGTGGAGTGACTCCAGACTAACAGATGTGGAGTGACTCCAGACTAACTGACGTGGAGTGACTCCAGACTAACTGATGAGGAGTGACTCCAGACTAACTGATGTGGAGTGACTCCAGACTAACTGATGTGGAGTGACACCAGACTAACTGATGTGGAGTGAGTCCAGACTAACTGTTGTGGAGTGACTCCAGACTAACTGATGTAGAGTGACTCCAGACCAACTGATGTGTAGTGACTCAAGACTAACTGATGTGGAGTGACTCCAGACTAACTGATGTGGAGAGACTCCAGACTAACTGATGTGGAGTGACACCAGACTAACTGATGTGGAGTGACACCAGACTAACTGATGTGGAGTGACTCCAGACTAACTGATTTAGAGTGACTCCAGACTAACTGATGTGGAGTGACTCCAGACTAACTAATGTAGAGTGACACCTGACTAACTGATGTGGAGTGACTCCAGACTAACTGATGTGGAGCGACTCCAGACTAACTGATGTAGAGTGACTCCAGACTAACTGACGTGGAGTGATTCCAGACCAACTGACGTGGAGTGACTCCAGACTAACTGATGTGGAGTGACTCCAGATTAACTGATATGGAGTGACACCAGATTAACTGACGTGGAGTGACTCCAGACTAACTGTTGTGGAGTGACTCCAGACTAACTGTTGTGGAGTGACTCCAGACTAACTGATGTGGAGTGACTCCAGACCAACTGATGTGTAGTGACTCCAGACTAACTGATGTGGAGTGACTCCAGGCTAACTGATGTGGAGTGACTCCAGACTAACTGATGTGGAGTGACACCAGACTAACTGATGTGGAGTGACTCCAGATTAACTGATGTGGAGTGACTCCAGACGAACTGATGTAGAGTGACTTCAGACTAACTGATGTGGAGTGACTCCAGACTAATTGATGTGGACTGACTCCAGACTAACTGCTGTAGAGTGACTCCAGACAAACTGATGTGGAATGACTCCAGACTAACTGGTGTGGAGTGACACCAGGCTAACTGATGTGGAGTGACTCCAGACTAACTGATGTGGAGTGACTCCAGACTAACTAATGTGGAGTGACTTCAGACTAACTGATGTGGAGTGACTCCAGACTAACTGATGTGGAGTGACTCCAGACTAACTAATGTGGAGTGACTTCAGACTAACTGATGTGGAGTGACTCCAGACTAACTGATGTGGAGTGACTCCAGACCAACCGATGTGGAATGACTCCAGACCAACTGATGTGGAGTGACTTCAGACTAACTGATGTAGAGTGACTCCAGACAAACTGATGTGGAGGGACTCCAGACTAACTGATGTGGAGTGACACCAGGCTAACTGATGTATAGTGACTCCAGACTAACTGATGTGGTGTGACTCCAGACTAACTAATGTGGAGTGACTCCAGACTAACTGATGTGGAGTGACTCCAGACTAACTGATGTGGAGTGAGTCCAGACAAACTGATGTGGAGTGACTCCAGACTAACTGATGTAGAGTGACTCCAGACTAACGGATGTGGAGTGACTCCAGACTAACTCATGTGGGGTGACTCCAGACTAACTGATGTGGATTGACTCCAGACTAACTGATGTGGAGTGACACCAGGCTAACTGATGTATAGTGACTCCAGACTAACTGATGTGGTGTGACTCCAGACTAACTAATGTGGAGTGACTCCAGACTAACTGATGTGGAGTGACTCCAGACTAACTGAGGTGGAGTGACTCCAGACTAACTAATGTAGAGTGACTCCTGACTAACTGATGTGGAGTGACTCCAGACTAACTGATGTGGACTGACTCCAAACTAACTGATGTGGAGCGACTCCAGACTAGCTGATGTTGAGTGACTCCAGACTAACTAATGTGGAGTGACTCCAGACTAACTGATGTGGAGTGACTCCAGACCAACTGATGTGGAGTGACTCCAGACCAACCGATGTGGAATGACTCCAGACCAACTGATGTGGAGTGACTTCAGACTAACTGATGTAGAGTGACTCCAGACAAACTGATGTGGAGTGACTCCAGACTAACTGATGTGGAGTGACACCAGGCTAACTGATGTATAGTGACTCCAGACTAACTGATGTGGTGTGACTCCAGACTAACTAAAGTGAAGTGACTCCAGACTAACTGATGTGGAGTGACTCCAGTCTAACAGATGTAGAGTGACTCCAGACTAACTAATGTGGAGTGACTCCAGACTAACTGATGTGGAGTGACTCCAGACTAACTCATGTGGAGTGACTCCAGACTAACTGATTTAGAGTGACTCCAGACTAACTGATGTGGAGTGACTCCAGACCAACTAATGTAGAGTGACTCCTGAATAACTGATGTGGAGTGACTCCAGACTAATTGATGTGGAGTGACTCCAGACTAACTGATGTGGAGTGACTCCAGACCAACCGATGTGGAGTGCCTCCAGACCAACTGATGTGGAGTGACTCCAGACTAACTGATGTGGAGTGACTCCAGACTAACTGATGTGGAGTGACTCCAGACCAACCGATGTGGAGTGAATCCAGACTAACTGATGTGGAGTGACTCCAGGGCAACTGATGTGGAGTGCCTCCAGACTAACTGATGTGGAGTGACTCCAGACTAATTGATGTGGAGTGACTCCAGACTAACTGATGTGGAGTGACTCCAGACCAACCGATGTGGAGTGCCTCCAGACCAACTGATGTGGAGTGACTCCAGACTAACTGATGTAGAGTGACTCCAGACTAACTGATGTGGAGTGACTCCAGACTAACTGATGTGGAGTGACTCCAGACTAACAGATGTGGAGTGACTCCAGACTAACTGACGTGGAGTGACTCCAGACTAACTGATGAGGAGTGACTCCAGACTAACTGATGTGGAGTGACTCCAGACTAACTGATGTGGAGTGACACCAGACTAACTGATGTGGAGTGAGTCCAGACTAACTGTTGTGGAGTGACTCCAGACTAACTGATGTAGAGTGACTCCAGACCAACTGATGTGTAGTGACTCAAGACTAACTGATGTGGAGTGACTCCAGACTAACTGATGTGGAGAGACTCCAGACTAACTGATGTGGAGTGACACCAGACTAACTGATGTGGAGTGACACCAGACTAACTGATGTGGAGTGACTCCAGACTAACTGATTTAGAGTGACTCCAGACTAACTGATGTGGAGTGACTCCAGACTAACTAATGTAGAGTGACACCTGACTAACTGATGTGGAGTGACTCCAAACTAACTGATGTGGAGCGACTCCAGACTAACTGATGTAGAGTGACTCCAGACTAACTGACGTGGAGTGATTCCAGACCAACTGACGTGGAGTGACTCCAGACTAACTGATGTGGAGTGACTCCAGATTAACTGATATGGAGTGACACCAGATTAACTGACGTGGAGTGACTCCAGACTAACTGTTGTGGAGTGACTCCAGACTAACTGTTGTGGAGTGACTCCAGACTAACTGATGTGGAGTGACTCCAGACCAACTGATGTGTAGTGACTCCAGACTAACTGATGTGGAGTGACTCCAGGCTAACTGATGTGGAGTGACTCCAGACTAACTGATGTGGAGTGACACCAGACTAACTGATGTGGAGTGACTCCAGATTAACTGATGTGGAGTGACTCCAGACGAACTGATGTAGAGTGACTTCAGACTAACTGATGTGGAGTGACTCCAGACTAATTGATGTGGACTGACTCCAGACTAACTGCTGTAGAGTGACTCCAGACAAACTGATGTGGAATGACTCCAGACTAACTGGTGTGGAGTGACACCAGGCTAACTGATGTGGAGTGACTCCAGACTAACTGATGTGGAGTGACTCCAGACTAACTAATGTGGAGTGACTTCAGACTAACTGATGTGGAGTGACTCCAGACTAACTGATGTGGAGTGACTCCAGACTAACTAATGTGGAGTGACTTCAGACTAACTGATGTGGAGTGACTCCAGACTAACTGATGTGGAGTGACTCCAGACCAACCGATGTGGAATGACTCCAGACCAACTGATGTGGAGTGACTTCAGACTAACTGATGTAGAGTGACTCCAGACAAACTGATGTGGAGGGACTCCAGACTAACTGATGTGGAGTGACACCAGGCTAACTGATGTATAGTGACTCCAGACTAACTGATGTGGTGTGACTCCAGACTAACTAATGTGGAGTGACTCCAGACTAACTGATGTGGAGTGACTCCAGACTAACTGATGTGGAGTGAGTCCAGACAAACTGATGTGGAGTGACTCCAGACTAACTGATGTAGAGTGACTCCAGACTAACGGATGTGGAGTGACCCAAACTAACTCATGTGGGGTGACTCCAGACTAACTGATGTGGATTGACTCCAGACTAACTGATGTGGAGTGACACCAGGCTAACTGATGTATAGTGACTCCAGACTAACTGATGTGGTGTGACTCCAGACTAACTAATGTGGAGTGACTCCAGACTAACTGATGTGGAGTGACTCCAGACTAACTGAGGTGGAGTGACTCCAGACTAACTAATGTAGAGTGACTCCTGACTAACTGATGTGGAGTGACTCCAGACTAACTGATGTGGACTGACTCCAAACTAACTGATGTGGAGCGACTCCAGACTAGCTGATGTTGAGTGACTCCAGACTAACTAATGTGGAGTGACTCCAGACTAACTGATGTGGAGTGACTCCAGACCAACTGATGTGTAGTGACTGCAGACTAACTGATGTGGAGTGACTCCAGACTAACTGATGTGGAGTGACTCCAGACTAACTGATGTGGAGTGACTCCAGACTAACTGATGTGGAGTGACTCCAGACCAACCGATGTGGAATGACTCCAGACCAACTGATGTGGAGTGACTTCAGACTAACTAATGTGGAGTGACTTCAGACTAACTGATGTGGAGTGACTCCAGACTAACTGATGTGGAGTGACTCCAGACTAACTAATGTGGAGTGACTTCAGACTAACTGATGTGGAGTGACTCCAGACTAACTGATGTGGAGTGACTCCAGACCAACCGATGTGGAATGACTCCAGACCAACTGATGTGGAGTGACTTCAGACTAACTGATGTAGAGTGACTCCAGACAAACTGATGTGGAGGGACTCCAGACTAACTGATGTGGAGTGACACCAGGCTAACTGATGTATAGTGACTCCAGACTAACTGATGTGGTGTGACTCCAGACTAACTAATGTGGAGTGACTCCAGACTAACTGATGTGGAGTGACTCCAGACTAACTGATGTGGAGTGAGTCCAGACAAACTGATGTGGAGTGACTCCAGACTAACTGATGTAGAGTGACTCCAGACTAACGGATGTGGAGTGACTCCAGACTAACTCATGTGGGGTGACTCCAGACTAACTGATGTGGATTGACTCCAGACTAACTGATGTGGAGTGACACCAGGCTAACTGATGTATAGTGACTCCAGACTAACTGATGTGGTGTGACTCCAGACTAACTAATGTGGAGTGACTCCAGACTAACTGATGTGGAGTGACTCCAGACTAACTGAGGTGGAGTGACTCCAGACTAACTAATGTAGAGTGACTCCTGACTAACTGATGTGGAGTGACTCCAGACTAACTGATGTGGACTGACTCCAAACTAACTGATGTGGAGCGACTCCAGACTAGCTGATGTTGAGTGACTCCAGACTAACTAATGTGGAGTGACTCCAGACTAACTGATGTGGAGTGACTCCAGACCAACTGATGTGTAGTGACTGCAGACTAACTGATGTGGAGTGACTCCAGACTAACTGATGTGGAGTGACTCCAGACTAACTGATGTGGAGTGACTCCAGACTAACTGATGTGGAGTGACTCCAGACCAACCGATGTGGAATGACTCCAGACCAACTGATGTGGAGTGACTTCAGACTAACTGATGTAGAGTGACTCCAGACAAACTGATGTGGAGTGACTCCAGACTAACTGATGTGGAGTGACACCAGGCTAACTGATGTATAGTGACTCCAGACTAACTGATGTGGTGTGACTCCAGACTAACTAAAGTGAAGTGACTCCAGACTAACTGATGTGGAGTGACTCCAGTCTAACAGATGTAGAGTGACTCCAGACTAACTAATGTGGAGTGACTCCAGACTAACTGATGTGGAGTGACTCCAGACTAACTCATGTGGAGTGACTCCAGACTAACTGATTTAGAGTGACTCCAGACTAACTGATGTGGAGTGACTCCAGACCAACTAATGTAGAGTGACTCCTGAATAACTGATGTTGACTGACTCCAGGCTAACTGATGTGGAGTGACTCCAGACTAACTGATGTGGAGTGACTCCAGACTAACTGATGTGGAGTGACTCCAGACTAACAGATGTGGAGTGACTCCAGACTAACTGACGTGGAGTGACTCCAGACTAACTGATGAGGAGTGACTCCAGACTAACTGATGTGGAGTGACTCCAGACTAACTGATGTGGAGTGACACCAGACTAACTGATGTGGAGTGAGTCCAGACTAACTGTTGTGGAGTGACTCCAGACTAACTGATGTAGAGTGACTCCAGACCAACTGATGTGTAGTGACTCAAGACTAACTGATGTGGAGTGACTCCAGACTAACTGATGTGGAGAGACTCCAGACTAACTGATGTGGAGTGACACCAGACTAACTGATGTGGAGTGACACCAGACTAACTGATGTGGAGTGACTCCAGACTAACTGATTTAGAGTGACTCCAGACTAACTGATGTGGAGTGACTCCAGACTAACTAATGTAGAGTGACACCTGACTAACTGATGTGGAGTGACTCCAGACTAACTGATGTGGAGCGACTCCAGACTAACTGATGTAGAGTGACTCCAGACTAACTGACGTGGAGTGATTCCAGACCAACTGACGTGGAGTGACTCCAGACTAACTGATGTGGAGTGACTCCAGATTAACTGATATGGAGTGACACCAGATTAACTGACGTGGAGTGACTCCAGACTAACTGTTGTGGAGTGACTCCAGACTAACTGTTGTGGAGTGACTCCAGACTAACTGATGTGGAGTGACTCCAGACCAACTGATGTGTAGTGACTCCAGACTAACTGATGTGGAGTGACTCCAGGCTAACTGATGTGGAGTGACTCCAGACTAACTGATGTGGAGTGACACCAGACTAACTGATGTGGAGTGACACCAGACTAACTGATGTGGAGTGACTCCAGATTAACTGATGTGGAGTGACTCCAGACGAACTGATGTAGAGTGACTTCAGACTAACTGATGTGGAGTGACTCCAGACTAATTGATGTGGACTGACTCCAGACTAACTGCTGTAGAGTGACTCCAGACTACCTGATGTGGAGTGACACCAGACTAACTGATGTGGAGTGACTCCAGACTAACTGATGTGTAGTGAATCCAGACTAACTGATGCGGAGTGACTCCTGATTAACTGATGTGGAGTGACTCCAGACCAACTGATGTGGAGTGACACCAGACTAACTGATGTGGAGTGTCTCCAGACGAACTGATGTGGAGTGACTCCAGGCCAACTGATGTCGAGTGCCTCCAGACTAACTGATGTGGAGTGACTCCAGACTAACTGATGTGGAGTGACTCCAGACTAACTGATGTTGAGTGACTCCAGACCAACCGATGGGGAGTGACTCCAGACCAACTGATGTGGAGTGACTCCAGACTAACTGATGTAGAGTGACTCCAGACTAACTGATGTGGAGTGACTCCAGACTAGCTGATGTGTAGTGACACCAGGCTAACTGATGTGGAGTGACTCCAGACTAACTGATGTGGAGTGACTCCAGACTAACTGATGTGGAGTGAGTCCAGACAAACTGATGTGGAGTGACTCCAGACTAACTGATGTAGAGTGACTCCAGACTAACGGATGTGGAGTGACTCCAGACTAACTGATGTGGGGTGACTCCAGACTAACTGATGTGGAGTGACTCCAGACTAACTGATTTAGAGTGACTCCAGACTAACTGATGTGGAGTGACTCCAGACTAACTAATGTAGAGTGACTCCTGACTAACTGATGTGGAGTGACTCCAGACTAACTGATGTGGACTGACTCCAAACTAACTGATGTGGAGCGACTCCAGACTAGCTGATGTAGAGTGACTCCAGACTAACTAATGTGGAGTGACTCCAGACTAACTGATGTGGAGTGACTCCAGACCAACTGATGTGTAGTGACTGCAGACTAACTGACGTGGAGTGACTCAAGACTAACTGATGTGGAGTGACGCCAGACTAACTGATGTGGAGTGACTCCAGACTAACTGATGTGTAGTGACTCCAGACTAACTGATGCGGAGTGACTCCTGACTAACTGATGTGGAGTGACTCCAGACCAACTGATGTGGTGTGACACCAGACTAACTGATGTGGAGTGACTCCAGAATAACTGATGTGGAGTGACTCCAGGCCAACTGATGTGGAGTGCCTCCAGACTAACTGATGTGGAGTGACTCCAGACTAACTGATGTGGAGGGACTCCAGACTAACTGATGTGGAGTGACTCCAGACGAACTGATGTAGAGTGACTCCAGACTAACTGATGTGGAGTGACTCCAGACCAACTGATGTGGAGTGACTCCAGACTAACTGATGTGGAGTGACTCCAGACTAACTAATGTGGAGTGACTCCAGACTAACTGATATGGAATGACTCCAGACTAACTGATGTATAGTGACTCCAGACTAACTAATGTGGAGTGACTCCAGACTAACTGCTGTGGAGTGACTCCAGACTAACTGATGTGGAGCGACTACAGACTAACTGATTTAGAGTGACTTCAGACTAACTGATGTGGAGTGACTCCAGACTAACTACTGTAGAGTGACTCCTGACGAACTGATGTGGACTGACTCCAGACTAACTGATGTGGAGTGACTCCACACTAACTGATGTGGAGTGACTCCAGGCTCACTGACGTAGAGTGTCTCCAGACTAACTGATGTGGAGTGACTCCAGACCAACTGATGTGGAATGACTCCAGACTAACTGATGTGGAGTGACTCCAGACTAACTGATGTGGAGTGACACCAGACCAACTGATGTGGAGTGACTCCAGACTAACTGACGTAGAGTGACTCCAGACTAACTGATGTGGAGTGAATCCAGACTAACTGATGTGGAGTGACTCCAGACCAACTGAGGTGGAGTGACTCCTGAGTAACTGACGTAGAGTGACTCCAGACTTACTGATGTGGAGTGACTCCAGAGTAACTGAAGTGGAGTGACTCCAGACTAACTGATGTGGAGTGACTCCAGGCCAACTGATGTGGAGTGACTCCAGACTAACTGATGTGGAGTGACTCCAGACTAACTGATGTGGAGTGACTCCAGACTAACTGATGTGGAGTGACTCCAGACCAACCGATGTGGAGTGACTCCAGACCAACTGATGTGGAGTGACTCCAGACTAACTGATGTAGAGTGACTCCAGACAAACTGATGTGGAATGACTCCAGACTAACTGATGTGGAGTGACACCAGGCTAACTGATGTGGAGTGACTCCAGACTAACTGATGTGGAGTGACTCCAGACTAACTAATGTGGAGTGACTTCAGACTAACTGATGTGGAGTGACTCCAGACTAACTGATGTAGAGTGACTCCAGACTAACTAATGTGGAGTGACTCCAGACTAA
The DNA here is from genome assembly GCF_052327205.1 of Somniosus microcephalus. Lineage (NCBI taxonomy): Eukaryota > Metazoa > Chordata > Chondrichthyes > Squaliformes > Somniosidae > Somniosus > Somniosus microcephalus. The sequence goes on from NC_140991.1 coordinate 270,365,166, forward strand.
CTGATGTGGAGTGACTCCAGACTAACTGATGTGGAGTGACTCCAGACTAACTGATTTAGAGTGACTCCAGACTAACTGATGTGAAGTGACTCCAGACTAACTAATGTAGAGTGACTCCTGACTAACTGATGTGGACTGACTCCAGACTAACTGATGTGGAGTGACTCCAGACTAACTGATGTGGAGTGACTCCAGACTAACTGACGTGGAGTGACTCCAGACTAACTCATGTGGAGTGACTCCAGACTAACTGATGTGGAGTGACTCCAGACTAACTGATGTGGAGTGACACCAGACTAACTGATGTGGAGTGAGTCCAGACTAACTGCTGTGGAGTGACTCCAGACTAACTGATGTAGAGTGACTCCAGGCCAACTGATGTGGAGTGCCTCCAGACTAACTGATGTGGAGTGACTCCAGACTAACTGATGTGGAGTGACTCCAGACTAACTGATGTGGAGTGACTCCAGACCAACCGATGTGGAGTGACTCCAGACCAACTGATGTGGAGTGACTCCAGACTAACTGATGTAGAGTGACTCCAGACTAACTGATGTGGAGCGACTCCAGACTAACTGATGTGGAGTGACTCCAGACTAACTGATGTGGAGTGACTCCAGACTAACTAATGTGGAGTGACTCCAGACTAACTGATGTGGAATGTCTCCAGACTAACTGATGTATAGTGACTCCAGACTAACTAATGTAGAGTGACTCCTGACTAACTGATGTGGAGTGACTCCAGACTAACTGATGTGGACTGACTCCAGACTAACTGATGTGGAGCGACTCCAGACTAGCTGATGTAGAGTGACTCCAGACTAACTAATGTGGAGTGACTCCAGACTAACTGATGTGGAGTGACTCCAGACCAACTGATGTGTAGTGACTGCAGACTAACTGATGTGGAGTGACTCCAGACTAACTGATGTGGAGTGACTCCAGACTAACTGACGTGGAGTGACTCAAGACTAACTGATGTGGAGTGACGCCAGACTAACTGATGCGGAGTGACTCCTGACTAACTGATGTGGAGTGACTCCAGACCAACTGATGTGGTGTGACACCAGACTAACTGATGTGGAGTGACTCCAGACTAACTGATGTGGAGTGACTCCAGGCCAACTGATGTGGAGTGCCTCCAGACAAACTGATGTGGAGTGACTCCAGACTAACTGATGTGGAGTGACTCCAGACTAACTGATGTGGAGTGACTCCAGACCAACCGATGTGGAGTGACTCCAGACCAACTGATGTTCTGTGACTCCAGACTAACTGATGTAGAGTGACTCCAGACCAACTGATGTGGAGTGACTCCAGACTAACTGATGTGGAGTGACTCCAGACTAACTGCTGTGGAGTGACTCCAGACTAACTGATGTGGAGCGACTACAGACTAACTGATTTTGAGTGACTTCAGACTAACTGATGTGGAGTGACTCCAGACTAACTACTGTAGAGTGACGCCTGACGAACTGATGTGGACTGACTCCAGACCAACTGATGTGGAGTGACTCCAGACTAACTGATGTGGAGTGACTCCAGGCTCACTGATGTAGAGTGTCTCCAGACTAACTGATGTGGAGTGACTCCAGACCAACTGATGTGGAATGACTCCAGACTAACTGATGTGGAGTGACTCCAGACTAACTGATGTGGAGTGACACAAGACCAACTGATGTGGAGTGACTCCAGACTAACTGACGTAGAGTGACTCCAGACTAACTGATGTGGAGTGAATCCAGACTAACTGATGTGGAGTGACTCCAGACCAACTGAGGTGGAGTGACTGCTGAGTAACTGACGTAGAGTGACTCCAGACTAACTGATGTGGAGTGACTCCAGAGTAACTGATGTGGAGTGACTCCAGACTAACTGATGTGGAGTGACTCCAGGCCAACTGATGTGGAGTGACTCCAGACTAACTGATGTGGAATAACTCCCGACTAACTGATGTGGAGTGACTCCAGAGTAACTGATGTGGAGTGACTCCAGACTAACTGATGTGGAGTGACTCCAGACCAACTGATGTGGAGTGACTCCAGACTAACTGACGTGGAGTGACTCCAGACTAACTGATGTGGAGTGACTCCAGACTAACTGCTGTGGAGTGACTCCAGACTAACTGATGTGGAGTGACACCAGACTAACTGATGTGGAGTGAGTCCAGACTAACTGTTGTGGAGTGACTCCAGACTAACTGATGTAGAGTGACTCCAGGCTAACTGATGTGGAGTGCCTCCAGACTAACTGACGTGGAGTGACTCCAGACTAACTGATGTGGAGTGACTCCAGACAAACTGATGTGGAGTGACTCCAGACCAACCGATGTGGAGTGACTCCAGACCAACTGATGTGGAGTGACTCCAGACTAACTGATGCAGAGTGACTCCAGACTAACTGATGTGGAGTGACTCCAGACTAACTGATGTGGAGTGACTCCAGACTAACTGATGTGGAGTGACTCCAGACTAACTAATGTGGAGTGACTCCAGACTAACTGATGTGGAATGTCTCCAGACTAACTGATGTATAGTTACTCCAGTCTAACTAATGTGGAGTGACTCCAGACTATCTGCTGTGGAGTGACTCCAGACTAACTGATGTGGAGTGAGTACAGACTAACTGATTTAGAGTGACTTCAGACGAACTGATATGGAGTGACTCCAGACTAACTACTGTAGAGTGACTCCTGACTAACTGATGTGGACTGACTCCAGACTAACTGATGTGGAGTGACTCCAGACTAACTGATGAGGAGTGACTCCAGGCTAACTGACGTAGAGTGTCTCCAGACTAACTGATGTGGAGTGACTCCAGACCAACTGATGTGGAATGACTCCAGACTAACGAATGTGGTGTGACTCCAGACTAACTGATGTGGAGTGACACCAGACCAACTGATGTGGAGTGACTCCAGACTAACTGATGTGGAGTGACTCCAGACTAACTGACGTAGAGTGACTCCAGACCAACTGATGTGGAGTGACTCCAGAGTAACTGACGTGGAGTGACTCCAGACTAACTGATGTGGAGTGACTCCAGAGTAACTGATGTGGAGTGACTCCAGACTAACTGATGTGGAGTGACTCCAGGCCAACTGATGTGGAGTGACTCCAGACTAACTGATGTGGAATAACTCCAGAGTAACTGATGTGGAGTGACCCCAGCGTAACTGATGTGGAGTGACTCCAGACTAACTGATGTGGAGTGACTTCTGACCAACTGATGTGGAGTGACTCCAGACTAACTGATGTGGAGTGACTCCAGACTAACTGATGTGGAGTGACTCCAGACCAACCGATGTGGAGTGACTCCAGACCAACCGATGTGGAGTGACTCCAGACTAACTTATGTAGAGTGACTCCAGACAAATTGATGTGGAGTGACTCCAGACTAACTGATGTGGAGTGACACCAGGCTAACTGATGTGGAGTGAATCCAGACTAACTGATGTGGAGTGACTCCAGACTAACTAATGTGGAGTGACTCCAGACTAACTGATGTGGAGTGACTCCAGACTAACTGATGTAGAGTGACTCCAGACTAACTAATGTGGGGTGACTCCAGACTAACTGATGTGGAGTGACTCCAGACTAACTGATGTGGAGTGACTCCAGACTAACTGATTTAGAGTGACTCCAGACTAACTGAGGTGGAGTGACTCCAGACTAACTAATGTAGAGTGACTCCTGACTAACTGATGTGGACTGACTCCAGACTAACTGATGTGGAGTGACTCCAGACTAACTGATGTGGAGTGGCTCCAGACTAACTGATGTGGAGTGACTCCAGACTAACAGATGTGGAGTGACTCCAGACTAACTGACGTGGAGTGACTCCAGACTAACTGATGTGGAGTGACTCCAGACTAACTGATGTGGAGTGACTCCAGACTAACTGATGTGGAGTGACACCAGACTAACTGATGTGGAGTGAGTCCAGACTAACTGTTGTGGAGTGACTCCAGACTAACTGATGTAGAGTGACTTCAGACCAACTGATGTGTAGTGACTCCAGACTAACTGATGTGGAGTGACTCCAGACTGACTGATGTGGAGTGACACCAGACTAACTGATGTGTAGTGACTCCAGACTAACTGATGTGGAGTGACTCCAGACTAACTGACGTAGAGTGACTCCAGACTAACTGATGTGGAGTGACACCAGACTAACAGATGTGGAGTGACTCCAGACTAACTGATGTGGAGTGACTCCAGACTAACTGATGCGGTGTGACTCCTGACTAACTGATGTGAAGTGACTCCAGACCAACTGATGTGGAGTGACACCAGACTAACTGATGTGGAGTGACTCCAGACTAACTGATGTGGAGTGACTCCAGACTAACTGATGTGGAGTGACTCCAGACTAACTGATGTGGAGTGACTCCAGACTAACTGATGTGGAGTGACTCCAGACTAACTGATGTGGAGTGACTCCAAACTAACTGATGTGGAGTGACTCCAGACTAACTGATGTGGAGTGACTCCAGACTAACTGATGTGGAGTGACACCAGACTAACTGATGTGGCGTGACACCAGGCTAACTGATGCGGTGTGACTCCAGACTAACTGATGTGGTGTGACTCCAGGCTAACTGATGTGGAGTGACACCAGACCAACTGATGTGGAGTGAATCCAGACTCACTGCCGTAAAGTGACTCCAGACTAACTGATGTAGAGTGACTCCAGACTAACTGATGTGGAGTGACTCCAGACTAACTGATGTGGAGTGACTCCAGACTAACTGATACGGTGTGACTCCTGACTAACTGATGTGAAGTGACTCCAGACCAACTGAGGTGGAGTGACACCAGACTAACTGATGTGGAGTGACTCCAGACTAACTGATGTGGAGTGACTCCAGACGAACTGATGTGGAGTGACTCCAGACTAACTGATGTGGAGTGACTGCAGACTAACTGATGTGGAGTGACTCCAGACTAACTGATGTGGAGTGACTCCAAACTAACTGATGTGGAGTGACTCCAGACTAACTGATGTGGAGTGACTCCAGACTAACTGATGTGGAGTGACACCAGACTAACTGATGTGGCGTGACACCAGTCTAACGGATGCGGTGTGACTCCAGACTAACTGATGTGGTGTGACTCCAGACTAACTGATGTGGAGTGACTCCAGACTAGCTGATGTGTAGTGACACCAGGCTAACTGATGTGGAGTGACTCCAGACTAACTGATGTGGAGTGACTCCAGACTAACTGATGTGGAGTGAGTCCAGACAAACTGATGTGGAGTGACTCCAGACTAACTGATGTAGAGTGACTCCAGACTAACTAATGTGGAGTGACTCCAGACTAACTGATGTGGGGTGACTCCAGACTAACTGATGTGGAGTGACTCCAGACTAACTGATTTAGAGTGACTCCAGACTAACTGATCTGGAGTGACTCCAGACTAACTAATGTAGAGTGACTCCTGACTAACTGATGTGGAGTGACTCCAGACTAACTGATGTGGACTGACTCCAAGCTAACTGATGTGGAGCGACTCCAGACTAGCTGATGCAGAGTGACTCCAGACTAACTAATGTGGAGTGACTCCAGACTAACAGATGTGGAGTGACTCCAGACCAACTGATGTGTAGTGACTGCAGACAACTGATGTGGAGTGACTCCAGACTAACTGATGTGGAGTGACTCCAGACTAACTGACGTGGAGTGACTCAAGACTAACTGATGTGGAGTGACGCCAGACTAACTGATGTGGAGTGACTCCAGGCTCACTGACGTAGAGTGTCTCCAGACTAACTGATGTGGAGTGACTCCAGACCAACTGATGTGGAATGACTCCAGACTAACTGATGTGGAGTGACTCCAGACTAACTGATGTGGAGTGACACCAGACCAACTGATGTGGAGTGACTCCAGACTAACTGACGTAGAGTGACTCCAGACTAACTGATGTGGAGTGAATCCAGACTAACTGATGTGGAGTGACTCCAGACCAACTGAGGTGGAGTGACTCCTGAGTAACTGACGTAGAGTGACTCCAGACTAACTGATGTGGAGTGACACCAGACTAACTGATGTGGCGTGACACCAGTCTAACTGATGCGGTGTGACTCCAGACTAACTGATGTGGTGTGACTCCAGACTAACTGATGTGGAGTGACTCCAGACTAGCTGATGTGTAGTTACACCAGGCTAACTGATGTGGAGTGACTCCAGACTAACTGATGTGGAGTGACTCCAGACTAACTGATGTGGAGTGAGTCCAGACAAACTGATGTGGAGTGACTCCAGACTAACTGATGTAGAGTGACTCCAGACTAACTAATGTGGAGTGACTCCAGACTAACTGATGTGGGGTGACTCCAGACTAACTGATGTGGAGTGACTCCAGACTAACTGATTTAGAGTGACTCCAGACTAACTGATCTGGAGTGACTCCAGACTAACTAATGTAGAGTGACTCCTGACTAACTGATGTGGATTGACTCCAGACTAACTGATGTGGACTGACTCCAAACTAACTGATGTGGAGCGACTCCAGACTAGCTGATGCAGAGTGACTCCAGACTAACTAATGTGGAGTGACTCCAGACTAACTGATGTGGAGTGACTCCAGACCAACTGATGTGTAGTGACTGCAGACTAACTGATGTGGAGTGACTCCAGACTAACTGATGTGGAGTGACTCCAGACTAACTGACGTGGAGTGACTCAAGACTAACTGATGTGGAGTGACGCCAGACTAACTGATGTGGAGTGACTCCAGACTAACTGATGTGTAGTGACTCCAGACTAACTGATGCGGAGTGATTCCTGACTAACTGATGTGGAGTGACTCCAGACCAACTGATGTGGTGTGACACCAGACTAACTGATGTGGAGTGACTCCAGAATAACTGATGTGGAGTGACTCCAGACCAACCGATGTGGAGTGACTCCAGACCAACTGATGTGGAGTGACTCCAGACTAACTGATGTAGAGTGACTCCAGACTAACTGATGTGGAGTGACTCCAGACCAACTGATGTGGAGTGACTCCAGACTAACTGATGTGGAGTGACTCCAGACTAACTAATGTGGAGTGACTCCAGACTAACTGACTTGGAATGACTCCAGACTAACTGATGTGGAGTGACTCCAGACTAACTAATGTGGAGTGACTCCAGACTAACTGCTGTGGAATGACTCCAGACTATCTGATGTGGTGCGACTACAGACTAACTGATTTAGAGTGACTTCAGACTAACTGATGTGGAGTGACTCCAGACTAACTACTGTAGAGTGACTCCTGACGAACTGATGTGGACTGACTCCAGACTAACTGATGTGGAGTGACTCCAGACTAACTGAGATGGAGTGACTCCAGGCTCACTGACGTAGAGTGTCTCCAGACTAACTGATGTGGAGTGACTCCAGACCAACTGATGTGGAATGACTCCAGACTAACTGATGTGGAGTGACTCCAGACTAACTGATGTGGAGTGACACCAGACCAACTGATGTGGAGTGACTCCAGACTAACTGACGTAGAGTGACTCCAGACTAACTGATGTGGAGTGAATCCAGACTAACTGATGTGGAGTGACTCCAGACCAACTGAGGTGGAGTGACTCCTGAGTAACTGACGTAGAGTGACTCCAGACTTACTGATGTGGAGTGACTCCAGAGTAACTGATGTGGAGTGACTCCAGACTAACTGATGTGGAGTGACTCCAGGCCAACTGATGTGGAGTGACTCCAGACTAACTGATGTGGAGTGTCTCCAGACTAACTGATGTGGAGTGACTCCAGACTAACCGATGTGGAGTGACTCCAGACCAACCGATGTGGAGTGACTCCAGACCAACTGATGTGGAGTGACTCCAGACTAACTGATGTAGAGTGACTCCAGACAAACTGATGTGGAATGACTCCAGACTAACTGATGTGGAGTGACACCAGGCTAACTGATGTGGAGTGACTCCAGACTAACTGATGTGGAGTGACTCCAGACTAACTAATGTGGAGTGACTTCAGACTAACTGATGTGGAGTGACTCCAGACTAACTGATGTAGAGTGACTCCAGACTAACTAATGTGGAGTGACTCCAGACTAACTGATGTGGAGTGACTCCAGACTAACTGATGTGGAGTGACTCCAGACTAACTGATTTAGAGTGACTCCAGACTAACTGATGTGGAGTGACTCCAGACTAACTAATGTAGAGTGACTCCTGACTAACTGATGTGGACTGACTCCAGACTAACTGATGTGGAGTGACTCCAGACTAACTGATGTGGAGTGACTCCAGACTAACTGATGTGGAGTGACTCCAGACTAACAGCTGTGGAGTGACTCCAGACTAACTGACGTGGAGTGACTCCAGACTAACTGATGTGGAGTGACTCCAGACTAAGTGATGTGGAGTGACTCCAGACTAACTGATGTGGAGTGACACCAGACTAACTGATGTGGAGTGAGTCCAGACTAACTGTTGTGGAGTGACTCCAGACTAACTGATGTAGAGTGACTCCAGGCCAACTGATGTGGAGTGCCTCCAGACTAACTGATGTGGAGTGACTCCAGACTAACTGATGTGGAGTGACTCCAGACCAACCGATGTGGAGTGACTCCAGACCAACTGATGTGGAGTGACTCCAGACTAACTGATGTAGAGTGACTCCAGACTAACTGATGTGGAGTGACTCCAGACTAACTGATGTGGAGTGACTCCAGACTAACTGATGTGGAGTGACTCCAGACTAACTAATGTGGAGTGACTCCAGACTAACTGATGTGGAATGTCTCCAGACTAACTGATGTATAGTGACTCCAGACTAACTAATGTGGAGTGACTCCAGACTAACTGATGTGGAGTGACTCCAGACTAACTAATGTAGAGTGACTCCTGACTAACTGATGTGGAGTGACTCCAGACTAACTGATGTGGACTGACTCCAGACTAACTGATGTGGAGCGACTGCAGACTAGCTGACGTAGAGTGACTCCAGACTAACTAATGTGGAGTGACTCCAGACTAACTGATGTGGAGTGACTCCAGACCAACTGATGTGTAGTGACTGCAGACTAACTGATGTGGAGTGACTCCAGACTAACTGATGTGGAGTGACTCCAGACTAACTGACGTGGAGTGACTCAAGACTAACTGATGTGGAGTGACACCAGACTAACTGATGTGGAGTGACTCCAGACTAACTGATGTGAAGTGACTCCAGACTAACTGATGCGGAGTGACTCCTGACTAACTGATGTGGAGTGACTCCAGACCAACTGATGTGGTGTGACACCAGACTAACTGATGTGGAGTGACTCCAGACTAACTGATGTGGAGTGACTCCAGGCCAACTGATGTGGAGTGCCTCCAGACAAACTGATGTGGAGTGACTCCAGACTAACTGATGTGGAGTGACTCCAGACTAACTGATGTGGAGTGAGTCCAGACTAACTGTTGTGGAGTGACTCCAGACTAACTGATGTAGAGTGACTTCAGACCAACTGATGTGTAGTGACTCCAGACTAACTGATGTGGAGTGACTCCAGACTGACTGATGTGGAGTGACACCAGACTAACTGATGTGTAGTGACTCCAGACTAACTGATGTGGAGTGACTCCAGACTAACTGACGTAGAGTGACTCCAGACTAACTGATGTGGAGTGACACCAGACTAACAGATGTGGAGTGACTCCAGACTAACTGATGTGGAGTGACTCCAGACTAACTGATGCGGTGTGACTCCTGACTAACTGATGTGAAGTGACTCCAGACCAACTGATGTGGAGTGACACCAGACTAACTGATGTGGAGTGACTCCAGACTAACTGATGTGGAGTGACTCCAGACGAACTGATGTGGAGTGACTCCAGACTAACTGATGTGGAGTGACTGCAGACTAACTGATGTGGAGTGACTCCAGACTAACTGATGTGGAGTGACTCCAAACTAACTGATGTGGAGTGACTCCAGACTAACTGATGTGGAGTGACTCCAGACTAACTGATGTGGAGTGACACCAGACTAACTGATGTGGCGTGACACCAGTCTAACGGATGCGGTGTGACTCCAGACTAACTGATGTGGTGTGACTCCAGACTAACTGATGTGGAGTGACTCCAGACTAGCTGATGTGTAGTGACACCAGGCTAACTGATGTGGAGTGACTCCAGACTAACTGATGTGGAGTGACTCCAGACTAACTGATGTGGAGTGAGTCCAGACAAACTGATGTGGAGTGACTCCAGACTAACTGATGTAGAGTGACTCCAGACTAACTAATGTGGAGTGACTCCAGACTAACTGATGTGGGGTGACTCCAGACTAACTGATGTGGAGTGACTCCAGACTAACTGATTTAGAGTGACTCCAGACTAACTGATCTGGAGTGAGTCCAGACTAACTAATGTAGAGTGACTCCTGACTAACTGATGTGGAGTGACTCCAGACTAACTGATGTGGACTGACTCCAAGCTAACTGATGTGGAGCGACTCCAGACTAGCTGATGCAGAGTGACTCCAGACTAACTAATGTGGAGTGACTCCAGACTAACAGATGTGGAGTGACTCCAGACCAACTGATGTGTAGTGACTGCAGACAACTGATGTGGAGTGACTCCAGACTAACTGATGTGGAGTGACTCCAGACTAACTGACGTGGAGTGACTCAAGACTAACTGATGTGGAGTGACGCCAGACTAACTGATGTGGAGTGACTCCAGGCTCACTGACGTAGAGTGTCTCCAGACTAACTGATGTGGAGTGACTCCAGACCAACTGATGTGGAATGACTCCAGACTAACTGATGTGGAGTGACTCCAGACTAACTGATGTGGAGTGACACCAGACCAACTGATGTGGAGTGACTCCAGACTAACTGACGTAGAGTGACTCCAGACTAACTGATGTGGAGTGAATCCAGACTAACTGATGTGGAGTGACTCCAGACCAACTGAGGTGGAGTGACTCCTGAGTAACTGACGTAGAGTGACTCCAGACTAACTGATGTGGAGTGACACCAGACTAACTGATGTGGCGTGACACCAGTCTAACTGATGCGGTGTGACTCCAGATTAACTGATGTGGTGTGACTCCAGACTAACTGATGTGGAGTGACTCCAGACTAGCTGATGTGTAGTTACACCAGGCTAACTGATGTGGAGTGACTCCAGACTAACTGATGTGGAGTGACTCCAGACTAACTGATGTGGAGTGAGTCCAGACAAACTGATGTGGAGTGACTCCAGACTAACTGATGTAGAGTGACTCCAGACTAACTAATGTGGAGTGACTCCAGACTAACTGATGTGGGGTGACTCCAGACTAACTGATGTGGAGTGACTCCAGACTAACTGATTTAGAGTGACTCCAGACTAACTGATCTGGAGTGACTCCAGACTAACTAATGTAGAGTGACTCCTGACTAACTGATGTGGATTGACTCCAGACTAACTGATGTAGACTGACTCCAAACTAACTGATGTGGAGCGACTCCAGACTAGCTGATGCAGAGTGACTCCAGACTAACTAATGTGGAGTGACTCCAGACTAACTGATGTGGAGTGACTCCAGACCAACTGATGTGTAGTGACTGCAGACTAACTGATGTGGAGTGACTCCAGACTAACTGATGTGGAGTGACTCCAGACTAACTGACGTGGAGTGACTCAAGTCTAACTGATGTGGAGTGACGCCAGACTAACTGATGTGGAGTGACTCCAGACTAACTGATGTGTAGTGACTCCAGACTAACTGATGCGGAGTGATTCCTGACTAACTGATGTGGAGTGACTCCAGACCAACTGATGTGGTGTGACACCAGACTAACTGATGTGGAGTGACTCCAGAATAACTGATGTGGAGTGACTCCAGACCAACCGATGTGGAGTGACTCCAGACCAACTGATGTGGAGTGACTCCAGACTAACTGATGTAGAGTGACTCCAGACTAACTGATGTGGAGTGACTCCAGACCAACTGATGTGGAGTGACTCCAGACTAACTGATGTGGAGTGACTCCAGACTAACTAATGTGGAGTGACTCCAGACTAACTGACGTGGAATGACTCCAGACTAACTGATGTATAGTGACTCCAGACTAACTAATGTGGAGTGACTCCAGACTAACTGCTGTGGAGTGACTCCAGACTATCTGATGTGGTGCGACTACAGACTAACTGATTTAGAGTGACTTCAGACTAACTGATGTGGAGTGACTCCAGACTAACTACTGTAGAGTGACTCCTGACGAACTGATGTGGACTGACTCCAGACTAACTGATGTGGAGTGACTCCAGACTAACTGAGATGGAGTGACTCCAGGCTCACTGACGTAGAGTGTCTCCAGACTAACTGATGTGGAGTGACTCCAGACCAACTGATGTGGAATGACTCCAGACTAACTGATGTGGAGTGACTCCAGACTAACTGATGTGGAGTGACACCAGACCAACTGATGTGGAGTGACTCCAGACTAACTGACGTAGAGTGACTCCAGACTAACTGATGTGGAGTGAATCCAGACTAACTGATGTGGAGTGACTCCAGACCAACTGAGGTGGAGTGACTCCTGAGTAACTGACGTAGAGTGACTCCAGACTTACTGATGTGGAGTGACTCCAGAGTAACTGATGTGGAGTGACTCCAGACTAACTGATGTGGAGTGACTCCAGGCCAACTGATGTGGAGTGACTCCAGACTAACTGATGTGGAGTGACTCCAGACTAACTGATGTGGAGTGACTCCAGACTAACCGATGTGGAGTGACTCCAGACCAACCGATGTGGAGTGACTCCAGACCAACTGATGTGGAGTGACTCCAGACTAACTGATGTAGAGTGACTCCAGACAAACTGATGTGGAATGACTCCAGACTAACTGATGTGGAGTGACACCAGGCTAACTGATGTGGAGTGACTCCAGACTAACTGATGTGGAGTGACTCCAGACTAACTAATGTGGAGTGACTTCAGACTAACTGATGTGGAGTGACTCCAGACTAACTGATGTAGAGTGACTCCAGACTAACTAATGTGGAGTGACTCCAGACTAACTGATGTGGAGTGACTCCAGACTAACTGATGTGGAGTGACTCCAGACTAACTGATTTAGAGTGACTCCAGACTAACTGATGTGGAGTGACTCCAGACTAACTAATGTAGAGTGACTCCTGACTAACTGATGTGGACTGACTCCAGACTAACTGATGTGGAGTGACTCCAGACTAACTGATGTGGAGTGACTCCAGACTAACTGATGTGGAGTGACTCCAGACTAACAGCTGTGGAGTGACTCCAGACTAACTGACGTGGAGTGACTCCAGACTAACTGATGTGGAGTGACTCCAGACTAAGTGATGTGGAGTGACTCCAGACTAACTGATGTGGAGTGACACCAGACTAACTGATGTGGAGTGAGTCCAGACTAACTGTTGTGGAGTGACTCCAGACTAACTGATGTAGAGTGACTCCAGGCCAACTGATGTGGAGTGCCTCCAGACTAACTGATGTGGAGTGACTCCAGACTAACTGATGTGGAGTGACTCCAGACCAACCGATGTGGAGTGACTCCAGACCAACTGATGTGGAGTGACTCCAGACTAACTGATGTAGAGTGACTCCAGACTAACTGATGTGGAGTGACTCCAGACTAACTGATGTGGAGTGACTCCAGACTAACTGATGTGGAGTGACTCCAGACTAACTAATGTGGAGTGACTCCAGACTAACTGATGTGGAATGTCTCCAGACTAACTGATGTATAGTGACTCCAGACTAACTAATGTGGAGTGACTCCAGACTAACTGATGTGGAGTGACTCCAGACTAACTAATGTAGAGTGACTCCTGACTAACTGATGTGGAGTGACTCCAGACTAACTGATGTGGACTGACTCCAGACTAACTGATGTGGAGCGACTGCAGACTAGCTGACGTAGAGTGACTCCAGACTAACTAATGTGGAGTGACTCCAGACTAACTGATGTGGAGTGACTCCAGACCAACTGATGTGTAGTGACTGCAGACTAACTGATGTGGAGTGACTCCAGACTAACTGATGTGGAGTGACTCCAGACTAACTGACGTGGAGTGACTCAAGACTAACTGATGTGGAGTGACACCAGACTAACTGATGTGGAGTGACTCCAGACTAACTGATGTGAAGTGACTCCAGACTAACTGATGCGGAGTGACTCCTGACTAACTGATGTGGAGTGACTCCAGACCAACTGATGTGGTGTGACACCAGACTAACTGATGTGGAGTGACTCCAGACTAACTGATGTGGAGTGACTCCAGGCCAACTGATGTGGAGTGCCTCCAGACAAACTGATGTGGAGTGACTCCAGACTAACTGATGTGGAGTGACTCCAGACTAACTGATGTGGAGTGACTCCAGACCAACCGATGTGGAGTGACTCCAGACCAACTGATGTTCAGTGACTCCAGACTAACTGATGTAGAGTGACTCCAGACCAACTGATGTGGAGTGACTCCAGACTAACTGATGTGGAGTGACTCCAGACTAACTGCTGTGGAGTGACTCCAGACTAACTGATGTGGAGCGACTGCAGACTAACTGATTTAGAGTGACTTCAGACTAACTGATGTGGAGTGACTCCAGACTAACTACTGTAGAGTGACGCCTGACTAACTGATGTGGACTGACTCCAGACTAACTGATGTGGAGTGACTCCAGACTAACTGATGTGGAGTGACTCCAGGCTCACTGACGTAGAGTGTCTCCAGACTAACTGATGTGGAGTGACTCCAGACCAACTGATGTGGAATGACTCCAGATTAACTGATGTGGAGTGACTCCAGACTAACTGATGTGGAGTGACACAAGACCAACTGATGTGGAGTGACTCCAGACTAACTGACGTAGAGTGACTCCAGACTAACTGATGTGGAGTGAATCCAGACTAACTGATGTGGAGTGACTCCAGACCAACTGAGGTGGAGTGACTGCTGAGTAACTGACGTAGAGTGACTCCAGACTAACTGATGTGGAGTGACTCCAGAGTAACTGATGTGGAGTGACTCCAGAGTAACTGATGTGGAGTGACTCCAGACTAACTGATGTGGAGTGACTCCAGACCAACTGATGTGGAGTGACTCCAGACTAACTGATGTGGAGTGACTCCAGACTAACTGATGTGGAGTGACTCCAGACCAACCGATGTGGAGTGACTCCAGACCAACTGATGTGGAGTGACTCCAGACTAACTGATGTAGAGTGACTCCAGACAAACTGATGTGGAGTGACTCCAGACTAACTGATGTGGAGTGACACCAGGTTAACTGATGTGGAGTGACTCCAGACTAACTGATGTGGAGTGACTCCAGACTAACTAATGTGGAGTGACTCCAGACTAACTGATGTGGAGTGACTCCAGACTAACTGATGTAGAGTGACTCCAGACTAACTAATGTGGAGTGACTCCAGACTAACTGATGTGGAGTGACTCCAGACTAACTGATGTGGAGTGACTCCAGACTAACTGATGTGGACTGACTCCAGACTAACTGATGTGGAGTGACTCCAGACTAACTGATGTGGAGTGACTCCAGACTAACTGATGTGGAGTGACTCCAGACTAACAGATGTGGAGTGACTCCAGACTAACTGACGTGGAGTGACTCCAGACTAACTGATGTGGAGTGACACCAGACTAACTGATGTGGAGTGAGTCCAGACTAACTGTTGTGGAGTGACTCCAGACTAACTGATGTAGAGTGACTCCAGGCCAACTGATGTGGAGTGCCTCCAGACTAACTGACGTGGAGTGACTCCAGACTAACTGATGTGGAGTGACTCCAGACTAACTGATGTGGAGTGAATCCAGACTAACTGATGTGGAGTGACTCCAGACCAACTGAGGTGGAGTGACTCCTGAGAAACTAACTTAGAGTGACTCCAGACTTACTGATGTGGAGTGACTCCAGAGTAACTGATGTGGAGTGACTCCAGACTAACTGATGTGGAGTGACTCCAGACCAACTGAGGTGGAGTGACTCCTGAGTAACTGACGTAGAGTGACTCCAGACTAACTGATGTGAAGTGACTCCAGACTAACTGATGCGGAGTGACTCCTGACTAACTGATGTGGAGTGACTCCAGACCAACTGATGTGGTGTGACACCAGACTAACTGATGTGGAGTGACTCCAGACTAACTGATGTGGAGTGACTGCAGGCCAACTGATGTGGAGTGCCTCCAGACAAACTGATGTGGAGTGACTCCAGACTAACTGATGTGGAGTGACTCCAGACTAACTGATGTGGAGTGACTCCAGACCAACTGATGTTCAGTGACTCCAGACTAACTGATGTAGAGTGACTCCAGACCAACTGATGTGGAGTGACTCCAGACTAACTGATGTGGAGTGACTCCAGACTAACTGCTGTGGAGTGACTCCAGACTAACTGATGTGGAGCGACTGCAGACTAACTGATTTAGAGTGACTTCAGACTAACTGATGTGGAGTGACTCCAGACTAACTACAGTAGAGTGACGCCTGACTAACTGATGTGGACTGACTCCAGACTAACTGATGTGGAGTGACTCCAGACTAACTGATGTGGAGTGACTCCAGGCTCACTGACGTAGAGTGTCTCCAGACTAACTGATGTGGAGTGACTCCAGACCAACTGATGTGGAATGACTCCAGACTAACTGATGTGGAGTGACTTCAGACTAACTGATGTGGAGTGACACAAGACCAACTGATGTGGAGTGACTCCAGACTAACTGACGTAGAGTGACTCCAGACTAACTGATGTGGAGTGAATCCAGACTAACTGATGTGGAGTGACTCCAGACCAACTGAGCTGGAGTGACTGCTGAGTAACTGACGTAGAGTGACTCCAGACTAACTGATGTGGAGTGACTCCAGAGTAACTGATGTGGAGTGACTCCAGACTAACTGATGTGGAGTGACTCCAGGCCAACTGATGTGGAGTGACTCCAGACTAACTGATGTGGAATAACTCCAGACTAACTGATGTGGAGTGACTCCAGAGTAACTGATGTGGAGTGACTCCAGACTAACTGATGTGGAGTGACTCCAGACCAACTGATGTGGAGTGACTCCAGACTAACTGATGTGGAGTGACTCCAGACTAACTGATGTGGAGTGATTCCAGACCAACCGATGTGGAGTGACTCCAGACCAACTGATGTGGAGTGACTCCAGACTAACTGATGTAGAGTGACTCCAGACAAACTGATGTGGAGTGACTCCAGACTAACTGATGTGGAGTGACACCAGGTTAACTGATGTGGAGTGACTCCAGACTAACTGATGTGGAGTGACTCCAGACTAACTAATGTGGAGTGACTCCAGACTAACTGATGTGGAGTGACTCCAGACTAACTGATGTAGAGTGACTCCAGACTAACTAATGTGGAGTGACTCCAGACTAACTGATGTGGAGTGACTCCAGACTAACTGATGTGGAGTGACTCCAGACTAACTGATTTAGAGTGACTCCAGACTAACTGATGTGGAGTGACTCCAGACTAACTAATGTAGAGTGACTCCTGACCAACTGATGTGGACTGACTCCAGACTAACTGATGTGGAGTGACTCCAGACTAACTGATGTGGAGTGACTCCAGACTAACTGATGTGGAGTGACTCCAGACTAACAGATGTGGAGTGACTCCATACTAACTGATGTGGAGTGACTCCAGACTAACTGATGTGGAGTGACACCAGACTAACTGATGTGGAGTGAGTCCAGACTAACTGTTGTGGAGTGACTCCAGACTAATTGATGTAGAGTGACTCCAGGCCAACTGATGTGGAGTGCCTCCAGACTAACTGACGTGGAGTGACTCCACACTAACTGATGTGGAGTGACTCCAGACTAACTGATGTGGTGTGAATCCAGACTAACTGATGTGGAGTGACTCCAGACCAACTGAGGTGGAGTGACTCCTGAGTAACTGACGTAGAGTGACTCCAGACTTACTGATGTGGAGTGACTCCAGAGTAACTGATGTGGAGTGACTCCAGACTAACTGATGTGGAGTGACTCCAGACCAATTGAGGTGGAGTGACTCCTGAGTAACTGACGTAGAGTGACTCCAGACTTACTGATGTGGAGTGACTCCAGAGTAACTGATGTGGAGTGACTCCAGACTAACTGATGTGGAGTGACTCCAGGCCAACTGATGTGGAGTGACTCCAGACTAACTGATGTGGAGTGACTCCAGACTAACTGATGTGGAGTGACTCCAGACTAACTGATGTGGAGTGACTCCAGACCAACCGATGTGGAGTGACTCCAGACTAACTGATGTGGAGTGACTCCAGACTAACTGATGTGGAGTGACTCCAGACTAACAGATGTGGAGTGACTCCAGATAAACTGACGTGGAGTGACTCCAGACTAACTGATGTGGAGTGACACCAGACTAACTGATGTGGAGTGAGTCCAGACTAACTGTTGTGGAGTGACTCCAGACTAACTGATGTAGAGTGACTCCAGGCCAACTGATGTGGAGTGCCTCCAGACTAACTGACGTGGAGTGACTCCAGACTAACTGATGTGGAGTGACTCTAGACTAACTGATGTGGAGTGAATCCAGACTAACTGATGTGGAGTGACTCCAGACCAACTGAGGTGGAGTGACTCCTGAGTAACTGACGTAGAGTGACTCCAGACTTACTGATGTGGAGTGACTCCAGAGTAACTGATGTGGAGTGACTCCAGACTAACTAATGTGGAGTGACTCCAGACCAACTGAGGTGGAGTGACTCCTGAGTAACTGACGTAGAGTGACTCCAGACTTACTGATGTGGAGTGACTCCAGAGTAACTGATGTGGAGTGACTCCAGACTAACTGATGTGGAGTGACTCCAGGCCAACTGATGTGGAGTGACTCCAGACTAACTGATGTGGAGTGACTCCAGACTAACTGATGTGGAGTGACTCCAGACTAACTGATGTGGAGTGACTCCAGACCAACCAATGTGGAGTGACTCCAGACCAACTGATGTGGAGTGACTCCAGACTAACTGATGTAGAGTGACTCCAGACAAACTGATGTGGAATGACTCCAGACTAACTGATGTGGAGTGACACCAGGCTAACTGATGTGGAGTGACTCCAGACTAACTGATGTGGAGTGACTCCAGACTAACTAATGTGGAGTGACTTCAGACTAACTGATGTGGAGTGACTCCAGACTAACTGATGTAGAGTGACTCCAGACTAACTAATGTGGAGTGACTCCAGACTAACTGATGTGGAGTGACCCCAGACTAACTGATGTGGAGTGACTCCAGACTAACTGATTTAGAGTGACTCCAGACTAACTGTTGTGGAGTGACTCCAGACTAACTAATGTAGAGTGACTCCTGACTAACTGATGTGGACTGACTCCAGACTAACTGATGTGGAGTGACTCCAGACTAACTGATGTGGAGTGACTCCAGACTAACTGATGTGGAATGACTCCAGACTAACAGCTGTGGAGTGACTCCAGACTAACTGACGTGGAGTGACTCCAGACTAACTGATGTGGAGTGACTCCAGACTAACTGATGTGGAGTGACTCCAGACTAACTGATGTGGAGTGACACCAGACTAACTGATGTGGAGTGAGTCCAGACTAACTGTTGTGGAGTGACACCAGACTAACTGATGTAGAGTGACTCCAGGCCAACTGATGTGGAGTGCCTCCAGACTAACTGATGTGGAGTGACTCCAGACTAACTGATGTGGAGTGACTCCAGACTAACTGATGTGGAGTGACTCCAGACCAACCGATGTGGAGTGACTCCAGACCAACTGATGTGGAGTGACTCCAGACTAACTGATGTAGAGTGACTCCAGACTAACTGATGTGGAGTGACTCCAGACTAACTGATGTGGAGTGACTCCAGACTAACTGATGTGGAGTGACTCCAGACTAACTAATGTGGAGTGACTCCAGACTAACTGATGTGGAATGTCTCCAGACTA
The DNA here is from genome assembly GCF_052327205.1 of Somniosus microcephalus. Taxonomy (NCBI): domain Eukaryota; kingdom Metazoa; phylum Chordata; class Chondrichthyes; order Squaliformes; family Somniosidae; genus Somniosus; species Somniosus microcephalus. The sequence continues at coordinate 270,385,113 of NC_140991.1, forward strand.
ACTGATGTATAGTGACTCCAGACTAACTAATGTGGAGTGACTCCAGACTAACTGATGTGGAGTGACTCCAGACTAACTAATGTAGAGTGACTCCTGACTAACTGATGTGGAGTGACTCCAGACTAACTGATGTGGACTGACTCCAGACTAACTGATGTGGAGCGACTCCAGACTAGCTGATGTAGAGTGACTCCAGACTAACTAATGTGGAGTGACTCCAGACTAACTGATGTGGAGTGACTCCAGGCCAACTGATGTGGAGTGACTCCAGACTAACTGATGTGGAGTGACTCCAGACTAACTGATGTGGAGTGACTCCAGACTAACTGATGTGGAGTGACTCCAGACCAACCAATGTGGAGTGACTCCAGACCAACTGATGTGGAGTGACTCCAGACTAACTGATGTAGAGTGACTCCAGACAAACTGATGTGGAATGACTCCAGACTAACTGATGTGGAGTGACACCAGGCTAACTGATGTGGAGTGACTCCAGACTAACTGATGTGGAGTGACTCCAGACTAACTAATGTGGAGTGACTTCAGACTAACTGATGTGGAGTGACTCCAGACTAACTGATGTAGAGTGACTCCAGACTAACTAATGTGGAGTGACTCCAGACTAACTGATGTGGAGTGACCCCAGACTAACTGATGTGGAGTGACTCCAGACTAACTGATTTAGAGTGACTCCAGACTAACTGTTGTGGAGTGACTCCAGACTAACTAATGTAGAGTGACTCCTGACTAACTGATGTGGACTGACTCCAGACTAACTGATGTGGAGTGACTCCAGACTAACTGATGTGGAGTGACTCCAGACTAACTGATGTGGAATGACTCCAGACTAACAGCTGTGGAGTGACTCCAGACTAACTGACGTGGAGTGACTCCAGACTAACTGATGTGGAGTGACTCCAGACTAACTGATGTGGAGTGACTCCAGACTAACTGATGTGGAGTGACACCAGACTAACTGATGTGGAGTGAGTCCAGACTAACTGTTGTGGAGTGACACCAGACTAACTGATGTAGAGTGACTCCAGGCCAACTGATGTGGAGTGCCTCCAGACTAACTGATGTGGAGTGACTCCAGACTAACTGATGTGGAGTGACTCCAGACTAACTGATGTGGAGTGACTCCAGACCAACCGATGTGGAGTGACTCCAGACCAACTGATGTGGAGTGACTCCAGACTAACTGATGTAGAGTGACTCCAGACTAACTGATGTGGAGTGACTCCAGACTAACTGATGTGGAGTGACTCCAGACTAACTGATGTGGAGTGACTCCAGACTAACTAATGTGGAGTGACTCCAGACTAACTGATGTGGAATGTCTCCAGACTAACTGATGTATAGTGACTCCAGACTAACTAATGTGGAGTGACTCCAGACTAACTGATGTGGAGTGACTCCAGACTAACTAATGTAGAGTGACTCCTGACTAACTGATGTGGAGTGACTCCAGACTAACTGATGTGGACTGACTCCAGACTAACTGATGTGGAGCGACTCCAGACTAGCTGATGTAGAGTGACTCCAGACTAACTAATGTGGAGTGACTCCAGACTAACTGATGTGGAGTGACTCCAGACCAACTGATGTGTAGTGACTGCAGACTAACAGGTGTGGAGTGACTCCAGACTAACTGATGTGGAGTGACTCCAGACCAACTGATGTGTAGTGACTGCAGACTAACTGATGTGGAGTGACTCCAGACTAACTGATGTGGAGTGACTCCAGACTAACTGACGTGGAGTGACTCAAGACTAACTGATGTGGAGTGACGCCAGACTAACTGATGTGGAGTGACTCCAGACTAACTGATGTGAAGTGACTCCAGACTAACTGATGCGGAGTGACTCCTGACTAACTGATGTGGAGTGACTCCAGACCAACTGATGTGGTGTGACACCAGACTAACTGATGTGGAGTGACTCCAGACTAACTGATGTGGAGTGACTCCAGGCCAACTGATGTGGAGTGCCTCCAGACAAACTGATGTGGAGTGACTCCAGACTAACTGATGTGGAGTGACTCCAGACCAACCGATGTGGAGTGACTCCAGACCAACTGATGTTCAGTGACTCCAGACTAACTGATGTAGTGTGACTCCAGACCAACTGATGTGGAGTGACTCCAGACTAACTGATGTGGAGTGACTCCAGACTAACTGCTGTGGAGTGACTCCAGACTAACTGATGTGGAGCGACTGCAGACTAACTGATGTGGAGTGACTCCAGACTAACTGATTTAGAGTGACTCCAGACTAACTGATGTGGAGTGACTCCAGACTAACTAATGTAGAGTGACTCCTGACTAACTGATGTGGACTGACTCCAGACTAACTGATGTGGAGTGACTCCAGACTAACTGATGTGGAGTGGCTCCAGACTAACTGATGTGGAGTGACTCCAGACTAACAGATGTGGAGTGACTCCAGACTAACTGACGTGGAGTGACTCCAGACTAACTGATGTGGAGTGACTCCAGACTAACTGATGTGGAGTGACTCCAGACTAACTGATGTGGAGTGACACCAGACTAACTGATGTGGAGTGAGTCCAGACTAACTGTTGTGGAGTGACTCCAGACCAACTGAGGTGGAGTGACTGCTGAGTAACTGACGTAGAGTGACTCCAGACTAACTGATGTGGAGTGACTCCAGAGTAACTGATGTGGAGTGACTCCAGACTAACTGATGTGGAGTGACTCCAGGCCAACTGATGTGGAGAGACTCCAGACTAACTGATGTGGAATAACTCCAGACTAACTGATGTGGAGTGACTCCAGAGTAACTGATGTGGAGTGACTCCAGACTAACTGATGTGGAGTGACTCCAGACCAACTGATGTGGAGTGACTCCAGACTAACTGATGTGGAGTGACTGCAGACTAACTGATGTGGAGTGACTCCAGACTAACTGATGTGGAGTGACTCCAGACCAACCGATGTGGAGTGACTCCAGACCAGCTGATGTGGAGTGACTCCAGACTAACTGATGTAGAGTGACTCCAGACAAACTGATGTGGAGTGACTCCAGACTAACTGATGTGGAGTGACTCCAGACTAACTAATGTAGAGTGACTCCTGACTAACTGATGTGGACTGACTCCAGACTAACTGATGTGGAGTGACTCCAGACTAACTGATGTGGAGGGACTCCAGACTAACTGATGTGGAGCGACTCCAGACTAACAGATGTGGAGTGACTCCAGACTAACTGACGTGGAGTGACTCCAGACTAACTGATGTGGAGTGACTCCAGACTAACTGATGTGGAGTGACTCCAGACTAACTGATGTGGAGTGACACCAGACTAACTGATGTGGAGTGAGTCCAGACTAACTGTTGTGGAGTGACTCCAGACTAACTGATGTAGAGTGACTCCAGGCCAACTGATGTGGAGTGCCTCCAGACTAACTGACGTGGAGTGACTCCAGACTAACTGATGTGGAGTGACTCCAGACTAACTGATGTGGAGTGACTCCAGACCAACTGATGTGGAGTGACTCCAGACTAACTGATGTAGAGTGACTCCAGACTAACTGATGTGGAGTGACTCCAGACTAACTGATGTGGAGTGACTCCAGACTAACTGATGTGGAGTGACTCCAGACTAACTAATGTGTAGTGACTCCAGACTAACTGATGTGGAATGTCTCCAGACTAACTGATGTATAGTGACTCCAGACTAACTAATGTGGAGTGACTCCAGACTAACTGCTGTGGAGTGACTCCAGACTAACTGATGTGGAGTGACTACAGACTAACTGATTTAGAGTGACTTCAGACTAACTGATATGGAGTGACTCCAGACTAACTACTGTAGAGTGACTCCTGACTAACTGATGTGGACTGACTCCAGACTAACTGATGTGGAGTGACTCCAGACTAACTGATGTGGAGTGACTCCAGGCTAACTGACGTAGAGTGTCTCCAGACTAACTGATGTGGAGTGACTCCAGACCAACTGATGAGGAATGACTCCAGACTAACTAATGTGGTGTGACTCCAGACTAACTGATGTGGAGTGACACCAGACCAACTGATGTGGAGTGACTCCAGACTAACTGATGTGGAGTGACTCCAGACTAACTGACGTAGAGTGACTCCAGACCAACTGATGTGGAGTGACTCCAGAGTAACTGACGTGGAGTGACTCCAGACTAACTGATGTGGAGTGACTCCAGAGTAACTGATGTGGAGTGACTCCAGACTAACTGATGTGGAGTGACTCCAGGCCAACTGATGTGGAGTGACTCCAGACTAACTGATGTGGAATAACTCCAGAGTAACTGATGTGGAGTGACCCCAGCATAACTAATGTGGAGTGACTCCAGACTAACTGACGTAGAGTGACTCCAGACCAACTGATGTGGAGTGACTCCAGAGTAACTGACGTGGAGTGACTCCAGACTAACTGATGTGGAGTGACACCAGAGTAACTGATGTGGAGTGACTCCAGACTAACTGATGTGGAGTGACTCCAGGCCAACTGATGTGGAGTGACTCCAGACTAACTGATGTGGAATAACTCCAGAGTAACTGATGTGGAGTGACTCCAGACTAACTAATGTAGAGTGACTCCTGACTAACTGATGTGGACTGACTCCAGACTAACTGATGTGGAGTGACTCCAGACTAACTGATGTGGAGTGACTCCAGACTAACTGATGTGGAGTGACTCCAGACTAACAGATGTGGAGTGACTCCAGACTAACTGACGTGGAGTGACTCCAGACTAACTGATGTGGAGTGACTCCAGACTAACTGATGTGGAGTGACTCCAGACTAACTGATGTGGAGTGACACCAGACTAACTGATGCGGAGTGAGTCCAGACTAACTGTTGTGGAGTGACTCCAGACTAACTGATGTAGAGTGACTCCAGGCCAACTGATGTGGAGTGCCTCCAGACTAACTGACGTGGAGTGACTCCAGACTAACTGATGTGGAGTGACTCCAGACTAACTGATGTGGAGTGACTCCAGACCAACTGATGTGGAGTGACTCCAGACTAACTGATGTAGAGTGACTCCAGACTAACTGATGTGGAGTGACTCCAGACTAACTGATGTGGAGTGACTCCAGACTAACTGATGTGGAGTGACTCCAGACTAACTAATGTGGAGTGACTCCAGACTAACTGATGTGGAATGTCTCCAGACTAACTGATGTATAGTGACTCCAGACTAACTAATGTGGAGTGACTCCAGACTAACTGCTGTGGAGTGACTCCAGACTAACTGATGTGGAGTGACTACAGACTAACTGATTTAGAGTGACTTCAGACTAACTGATATGGAGTGACTCCAGACTAACTACTGTAGAGTGACTCCTGACTAACTGATGTGGACTGACTCCAGACTAACTGATGTGGAGTGACTCCAGACTAACTGATGTGGAGTGACTCCAGGCTAACTGACGTAGAGTGTCTCCAGACTAACTGATGTGGAGTGACTCCAGACCAACTGATGTGGAATGAGTCCAGACTAACTAATGTGGTGTGACTCCAGACTAACTGATGTGGAGTGACACCAGACCAACTGATGTGGAGTGACTCCAGACTAACTGATGTGGAGTGACTCCAGACTAACTGACGTAGAGTGACTCCAGACCAACTGATGTGGAGTGACTCCAGAGTAACTGACGTGGAGTGACTCCAGACTAACTGATGTGGAGTGACTCCAGAGTAACTGATGTGGAGTGACTCCAGACTAACTGATGTGGAGTGACTCCAGGCCAACTGATGTGGAGTGACTCCAGACTAACTGATGTGGAATAACTCCAGAGTAACTGATGTGGAGTGACCCCAGCGTAACTGATGTGGAGTGACTCCAGACTAACTGATGTGGAGTGACTCCAGACCAACTGATGTGGAGTGACTCCAGACTAACTGATGTGGAGTGACTCCAGACTAACTGATGTGGAGTGACTCCAGACCAACCGATGTGGAGTGACTCCAGACCAACCGATGTGGAGTGACTCCAGACTAACTTATGTAGAGTGACTCCAGACAAACTGATGTGGAGTGACTCCAGACTAACTGATGTGGAGTGACACCAGGCTAACTGATGTGGAGTGAATCCAGACTAACTGATGTGGAGTGACTCCAGACTAACTAATGTGGAGTGACTCCAGACTAACTGATGGGGAGTGACTCCAGACTAACTGATGTAGAGTGACTCCAGACTAACTAATGTGGAGTGACTCCAGACTAACTGATGTGGAGTGACTCCAGACTAACTGATGTGGAGTGACTCCAGACTAACTGATTTAGAGTGACTCCAGACTAACTGATGTGGAGTGACTCCAGACTAACTAATGTAGAGTGACTCCTGACTAACTGATGTGGACTGACTCCAGACTAACTGATGTGGAGTGACTCCAGACTAACTGATGTGGAGTGGCTCCAGACTAACTGATGTGGAGTGACTCCAGACTAACAGATGTGGAGTGACTCCAGACTAACTGACGTGGAGTGACTCCAGACTAACTGATGTGGAGTGACTCCAGACTAACTGATGTGGAGTGACTCCAGACTAACTGATGTGGAGTGACACCAGACTAACTGATGTGGAGTGAGTCCAGACTAACTGTTGTGGAGTGACTCCAGAGTAACTGATGTAGAGTGACTTCAGACCAACTGATGTGTAGTGACTCCAGACTAACTGATGTGGAGTGACTCCAGACTGACTGATGTGGAGTGACTCCAGACTAACTGATGTGGAGTGACACCAGACTAACTGATGTGGAGTGACACCAGACTAACTGATGTGTAGTGACTCCAGACTAACTGATGTGGAGTGACTCCAGACTAACTGACGTAGAGTGACTCCAGACTAACTGATGTGGAGTGACACCAGACTAACAGATGTGGAGTGACTCCAGACTAACTGATGTGGAGTGACTCCAGACTAACTGATGCGGTGTGACTCCTGACTAACTGATGTGAAGTGACTCCAGACCAACTGATGTGGAGTGACACCAGACTAACTGATGTGGAGTGACTCCAGACTAACTGATGTGGAGTGACTCCAGACTAACTGATGTGGAGTGACTCCAGACTAACTGATGTGGAGTGACTCCAGACTAACTGATGTGGAGTGACTCCAGACTAACTGATGTGGAGTGACTCCAAACTAACTGATGTGGAGTGACTCCAGACTAACTGATGTGGAGTGACTCCAGACTAACTGATGTGGAGTGACACCAGACTAACTGACGTGGCGTGACACCAGGCTAACTGATGTGGTGTGACTCCAGACTAACTGATGTGGAGTGACACCAGACCAACTGATGTGGAGTGAATCCAGACTAACTGCCGTAAAGTGACTCCAGACTAACTGATGTAGAGTGACTCCAGACTAACTGATGTGGAGTGACTCCAGACTAACTGATGTGGAGTGACTCCAGACTAACTGATGCGGTGTGACTCCTGACTAACTGATGTGAAGTGACTCCAGACCAACTGATGTGGAGTGACACCAGACTAACTGATGTGGAGTGACTCCAGACTAACTGATGTGGAGTGACTCCAGACTAACTGATGTGGAGTGACTCCAGACTAACTGATGTGGAGTGACTGCAGACTAACTGATGTGGAGTGACTCCAGACTAACTGATGTGGAGTGACTCCAAACTAACTGATGTGGAGTGACTCCAGACTAACTGATGTGGAGTGACTCCAGACTAACTGATGTGGAGTGACACCAGACTAACTGATGTGGCGTGACACCAGTCTAACTGATGCGGTGTGACTCCAGACTAACTGATGTGGTGTGACTCCAGACTAACTGATGTGGAGTGACTCCAGACCAACTGATGTGGAGTGACTCCAGACTAACTGACGTAGAGTGACTCCAGACTAACTGATGTAGAGTGACTCCAGACTAACTGATGTGGAGTGACACCAGACTAACTGATGTGGAGTGAGTCCAGACTAACTGTTGTGGAGTGACTCCAGACTAACTGATGTAGAGTGACTCCAGGCCAACTGATGTGGAGTGCCTCCAGACTAACTGACGTGGAGTGACTCCAGACTAACTGATGTGGAGTGACTCCAGACTAACTGATGTGGAGTGACTCCAGACCAACTGATGTGGAGTGACTCCAGACTAACTGATGTAGAGTGACTCCAGACTAACTGATGTGGAGTGACTCCAGACTAACTGATGTGGAATGTCTCCAGACTAACTGATGTATAGTGACTCCAGACTAACTGCTGTGGAGTGACTCCAGACTAACTGATGTGGAGTGACTACAGACTAACTGATTTAGAGTGACTTCAGACTAACTGATATGGAGTGACTCCAGACTAACTACTGTAGAGTGACTCCTGACTAACTGATGTGGACTGACTCCAGACTAACTGATGTGGAGTGACTCCAGACTAACTGATGTGGAGTGACTCCAGGCTAACTGACGTAGAGTGTCTCCAGACTAACTGATGTGGAGTGACTCCAGACCAACTGATGTGGAATGACTCCAGACTAACTAATGTGGTGTGACTCCAGACTAACTGATGTGGAGTGACACCAGACCAACTGATGTGGAGTGACTCCAGACTAACTGATGTGGAGTGACTCCAGACTAACTGACGTAGAGTGACTCCAGACCAACTGATGTGGAGTGACTCCAGAGTAACTGACGTGGAGTGACTCCAGACTAACTGATGTGGAGTGACTCCAGAGTAACTGATGTGGAGTGACTCCAGACTAACTGATGTGGAGTGACTCCAGGCCAACTGATGTGGAGTGACTCCAGACTAACTGATGTGGAATAACTCCAGAGTAACTGATGTGGAGTGACCCCAGCGTAACTGATGTGGAGTGACTCCAGACTAACTGATGTGGAGTGACTCCAGACCAACTGATGTGGAGTGACTCCAGACTAACTGATGTGGAGTGACTCCAGACTAACTGATGTGGAGTGACTCCAGACCAACCGATGTGGAGTGACTCCAGACCAACCGATGTGGAGTGACTCCAGACTAACTTATGTAGAGTGACTCCAGACAAACTGATGTGGAGTGACTCCAGACTAACTGATGTGGAGTGACACCAGGCTAACTGATGTGGAGTGAATCCAGATTAACTGATGTGGAGTGACTCCAGACTAACTAATGTGGAGTGACTCCAGACTAACTGATGTGGAGTGACTCCAGACTAACTGATGTAGAGTGACTCCAGACTAACTAATGTGGAGTGACTCCAGACTAACTGATGTGGAGTGACTCCAGACTAACTGATGTGGAGTGACTCCAGACTAACTGATTTAGAGTGACTCCAGACTAACTGATGTGGAGTGACTCCAGACTAACTAATGTAGAGTGACTCCTGACTAACTGATGTGGACTGACTCCAGACTAACTGATGTGGAGTGACTCCAGACTAACTGATGTGGAGTGGCTCCAGACTAACTGATGTGGAGTGACTCCAGACTAACAGATGTGGAGTGACTCCAGACTAACTGACGTGGAGTGACTCCAGACTAACTGATGTGGAGTGACTCCAGACTAACTGATGTGGAGTGACTCCAGACTAACTGATGTGGAGTGACACCAGACTAACTGATGTGGAGTGAGTCCAGACTAACTGTTGTGGAGTGACTCCAGACTAACTGATGTAGAGTGACTTCAGACCAACTGATGTGTAGTGACTCCAGACTAACTGATGTGGAGTGACTCCAGACTGACTGATGTGGAGTGACTCCAGACTAACTGATGTGGAGTGACACCAGACTAACTGATGTGGAGTGACACCAGACTAACTGATGTGTAGTGACTCCAGACTAACTGATGTGGAGTGACTCCAGACTAACTGACGTAGAGTGACTCCAGACTAACTGATGTGGAGTGACACCAGACTAACAGATGTGGAGTGACTCCAGACTAACTGATGTGGAGTGACTCCAGACTAACTGATGCGGTGTGACTCCTGACTAACTGATGTGAAGTGACTCCAGACCAACTGATGTGGAGTGACACCAGACTAACTGATGTGGAGTGACTCCAGACTAACTGATGTGGAGTGACTCCAGACTAACTGATGTGGAGTGACTCCAGACTAACTGATGTGGAGTGACTCCAGACTAACTGATGTGGAGTGACTCCAGACTAACTGATGTGGAGTGACTCCAAACTAACTGATGTGGAGTGACTCCAGACTAACTGATGTGGAGTGACTCCAGACTAACTGATGTGGAGTGACACCAGACTAACTGATGTGGCGTGACACCAGGCTAACTGATGCGGTGTGACTCCAGACTAACTGATGTGGTGTGACTCCAGACTAACTGATGTGGAGTGACACCAGACCAACTGATGTGGAGTGAATCCAGACTAACTGCCGTAAAGTGACTCCAGACTAACTGATGTAGAGTGACTCCAGACTAACTGATGTGGAGTGACTCCAGACTAACTGATGTGGAGTGACTCCAGACTAACTGATGCGGTGTGACTCCTGACTAACTGATGTGAAGTGACTCCAGACCAACTGATGTGGAGTGACACCAGACTAACTGATGTGGAGTGACTCCAGACTAACTGATGTGGAGTGACTCCAGACTAACTGATGTGGAGTGACTCCAGACTAACTGATGTGGAGTGACTGCAGACTAACTGATGTGGAGTGACTCCAGACTAACTGATGTGGAGTGACTCCAAACTAATTGATGTGGAGTGACTCCAGACTAACTGATGTGGAGTGACTCCAGACTAACTGATGTGGAGTGACACCAGACTAACTGATGTGGAGTGACTCCAGACTAACTGATGTGGAGTGACTCCAGACTAACTGATGCGGTGTGACTCCTGACTAACTGATGTGAAGTGACTCCAGACCAACTGATGTGGAGTGACACCAGACTAACTGATGTGGAGTGACTCCAGACTAACTGATGTGGAGTGACTCCAGACTAACTGATGTGGAGTGACTCCAGACTAACTGATGTGGAGTGACTCCAGACTAACTGATGTGGAGTGACTCCAGACTAACTGATGTGGAGTGACTCCAAACTAACTGATGTGGAGTGACTCCAGACTAACTGATGTGGAGTGACTCCAGACTAACTGATGTGGAGTGACACCAGACTAACTGACGTGGCGTGACACCAGGCTAACTGATGTGGTGTGACTCCAGACTAACTGATGTGGAGTGACACCAGACCAACTGATGTGGAGTGAATCCAGACTAACTGCCGTAAAGTGACTCCAGACTAACTGATGTAGAGTGACTCCAGACTAACTGATGTGGAGTGACTCCAGACTAACTGATGTGGAGTGACTGCAGACTAACTGATGTGGAGTGACTCCAGACTAACTGATGTGGAGTGACTCCAAACTAACTGATGTGGAGTGACTCCAGACTAACTGATGTGGAGTGACTCCAGACTAACTGATGTGGAGTGACACCAGACTAACTGATGTGGCGTGACACCAGTCTAACTGATGCGGTGTGACTCCAGACTAACTGATGTGGTGTGACTCCAGACTAACTGATGTGGAGTGACTCCAGACCAACTGATGTGGAGTGACTCCAGACTAACTGACGTAGAGTGACTCCAGACTAACTGATGTAGAGTGACTCCAGACTAACTGATGTGGAGTGACACCAGACTAACTGATGTGGAGTGAGTCCAGACTAACTGTTGTGGAGTGACTCCAGACTAACTGATGTAGAGTGACTCCAGGCCAACTGATGTGGAGTGCCTCCAGACTAACTGACGTGGAGTGACTCCAGACTAACTGATGTGGAGTGACTCCAGACTAACTGATGTGGAGTGACTCCAGACCAACTGATGTGGAGTGACTCCAGACTAACTGATGTAGAGTGACTCCAGACTAACTGATGTGGAGTGACTCCAGACTAACTGATGTGGAATGTCTCCAGACTAACTGATGTATAGTGACTCCAGACTAACTGCTGTGGAGTGACTCCAGACTAACTGATGTGGAGTGACTACAGACTAACTGATTTAGAGTGACTTCAGACTAACTGATATGGAGTGACTCCAGACTAACTACTGTAGAGTGACTCCTGACTAACTGATGTGGACTGACTCCAGACTAACTGATGTGGAGTGACTCCAGACTAACTGATGTGGAGTGACTCCAGGCTAACTGACGTAGAGTGTCTCCAGACTAACTGATGTGGAGTGACTCCAGACCAACTGATGTGGAATGACTCCAGACTAACTAATGTGGTGTGACTCCAGACTAACTGATGTGGAGTGACACCAGACCAACTGATGTGGAGTGACTCCAGACTAACTGATGTGGAGTGACTCCAGACTAACTGACGTAGAGTGACTCCAGACCAACTGATGTGGAGTGACTCCAGAGTAACTGACGTGGAGTGACTCCAGACTAACTGATGTGGAGTGACTCCAGAGTAACTGATGTGGAGTGACTCCAGACTAACTGATGTGGAGTGACTCCAGGCCAACTGATGTGGAGTGACTCCAGACTAACTGATGTGGAATAACTCCAGAGTAACTGATGTGGAGTGACCCCAGCGTAACTGATGTGGAGTGACTCCAGACTAACTGATGTGGAGTGACTCCAGACCAACTGATGTGGAGTGACTCCAGACTAACTGATGTGGAGTGACTCCAGACTAACTGATGTGGAGTGACTCCAGACCAACCGATGTGGAGTGACTCCAGACCAACCGATGTGGAGTGACTCCAGACTAACTTATGTAGAGTGACTCCAGACAAACTGATGTGGAGTGACTCCAGACTAACTGATGTGGAGTGACACCAGGCTAACTGATGTGGAGTGAATCCAGATTAACTGATGTGGAGTGACTCCAGACTAACTAATGTGGAGTGACTCCAGACTAACTGATGTGGAGTGACTCCAGACTAACTGATGTAGAGTGACTCCAGACTAACTAATGTGGAGTGACTCCAGACTAACTGATGTGGAGTGACTCCAGACTAACTGATGTGGAGTGACTCCAGACTAACTGATTTAGAGTGACTCCAGACTAACTGATGTGGAGTGACTCCAGACTAACTAATGTAGAGTGACTCCTGACTAACTGATGTGGACTGACTCCAGACTAACTGATGTGGAGTGACTCCAGACTAACTGATGTGGAGTGGCTCCAGACTAACTGATGTGGAGTGACTCCAGACTAACAGATGTGGAGTGACTCCAGACTAACTGACGTGGAGTGACTCCAGACTAACTGATGTGGAGTGACTCCAGACTAACTGATGTGGAGTGACTCCAGACTAACTGATGTGGAGTGACACCAGACTAACTGATGTGGAGTGAGTCCAGACTAACTGTTGTGGAGTGACTCCAGACTAACTGATGTAGAGTGACTTCAGACCAACTGATGTGTAGTGACTCCAGACTAACTGATGTGGAGTGACTCCAGACTGACTGATGTGGAGTGACTCCAGACTAACTGATGTGGAGTGACACCAGACTAACTGATGTGGAGTGACACCAGACTAACTGATGTGTAGTGACTCCAGACTAACTGATGTGGAGTGACTCCAGACTAACTGACGTAGAGTGACTCCAGACTAACTGATGTGGAGTGACACCAGACTAACAGATGTGGAGTGACTCCAGACTAACTGATGTGGAGTGACTCCAGACTAACTGATGCGGTGTGACTCCTGACTAACTGATGTGAAGTGACTCCAGACCAACTGATGTGGAGTGACACCAGACTAACTGATGTGGAGTGACTCCAGACTAACTGATGTGGAGTGACTCCAGACTAACTGATGTGGAGTGACTCCAGACTAACTGATGTGGAGTGACTCCAGACTAACTGATGTGGAGTGACTCCAGACTAACTGATGTGGAGTGACTCCAAACTAACTGATGTGGAGTGACTCCAGACTAACTGATGTGGAGTGACTCCAGACTAACTGATGTGGAGTGACACCAGACTAACTGATGTGGCGTGACACCAGGCTAACTGATGCGGTGTGACTCCAGACTAACTGATGTGGTGTGACTCCAGACTAACTGATGTGGAGTGACACCAGACCAACTGATGTGGAGTGAATCCAGACTAACTGCCGTAAAGTGACTCCAGACTAACTGATGTAGAGTGACTCCAGACTAACTGATGTGGAGTGACTCCAGACTAACTGATGTGGAGTGACTCCAGACTAACTGATGCGGTGTGACTCCTGACTAACTGATGTGAAGTGACTCCAGACCAACTGATGTGGAGTGACACCAGACTAACTGATGTGGAGTGACTCCAGACTAACTGATGTGGAGTGACTCCAGACTAACTGATGTGGAGTGACTCCAGACTAACTGATGTGGAGTGACTGCAGACTAACTGATGTGGAGTGACTCCAGACTAACTGATGTGGAGTGACTCCAAACTAATTGATGTGGAGTGACTCCAGACTAACTGATGTGGAGTGACTCCAGACTAACTGATGTGGAGTGACACCAGACTAACTGATGTGGCGTGACACCAGTCTAACTGATGCGGTGTGACTCCAGACTAACTGATGTGGTGTGACTCCAGACTAACTGATGTGGAGTGACTCCAGACCAACTGATGTGGAGTGACTCCAGACTAACTGACGTAGAGTGACTCCAGACTAACTGATGTAGAGTGACTCCAGACTAACTGACGTAGAGTGACTCCAGACTAACTGATGTAGAGTGACTCCAGACTAACTGATGTGGAGTGACTCCAGACTAACTGACGTAGAGTGACTCCAGACTAACTGATGTAGAGTGACTCCAGACTAACTGATGTGGAGTGACTCCAGACTAACTGACGTGGAGTCATACCAGACCAACTGCTTGTTAAGAAATGCATCAAGCTTCTACTTCCAAGTGGTCCTCGCATCTACCTGTTAATAAACGTGGTGAAAATGCCGGGTATATTGCGGATTAGTATATGGCAGCTACACTAATGCCAACACTGGCAGCTCCAGGATTAATTTATCTCCACAAGATGTGATTTGTCTTTGCTGGATTAGGTCGGGCTTGCCTTCTCTTTAATTCTTGATCCTGTATAATCTATTTGGTGATGTTGGAGAGCATGTGTTAATTAACAATATCATTATAATTCCCAACCCCAGTGTTAATTGAGGTAAGTCTGCTGTTTACTGATTGAGAAACTTGCAAGAGCTTTTTAAAAAACTTTCCATTCAGTGGCATATTAAAATTAGATTTTTTTCTTGCAGAATAAGTATATTTCACAAGTACATTCAAATTACATTTTGATATTACAGGATATTGCAGCTTTAATCTCCAATCTGTTAGCACAACTCAGGTTACAGACATTTATTAACATTTAACATCAGCACTTCAGGCAACATAGAAAGTAGAAATTAATATCCTCTCCTACATTCGTAGCTTCAATCTTGCAGCAGTTGTAAAAAGGAATAGCTGGAAAGTTGAAACCCTCGTCACATGACCTCTAGCCTGTTCGATGTGGTTTTACTTTCAGAGACTTGAACAATCCTCACAAGGACACTGAATGAATTCTGGGTTGGGAAAAGAAAAAAAAGAAAGACTTGCATTTAAATAGCAATGTCCCAAAGCTATTTACAGCGCTTTACTGCCAATTAAGCCCTTTTGAAGTGTAGTCACTGTTGTAATGTAGGAAACACAGGAGTCAATTTGCACGCAGCAAAATCCCTGAAAAAGCAATAATCTGATAATGACCAGATAATCTGTTTTTGTGCTGTTGAAGGAAAAGTATTGTCCAGTACACTGGGGAGAACTCCCCTTCTTTTCTTCAATTAATGCCATGGGATCTTTAGTTCCACCTGAGAGGGCAGATATGGCCTCAGTTTAATGTCTCATCCGAAAGACAGCACCTCCAACAGTGCAGCACTCCCTCTGTACTGAACAGGGTGTCAGCTTAGATTTTGTGCTTAAGTCTCTGGAGTGGCAATTAAACCCACAACCTACCTGACTCAGAGGAGACAGTGCTAGGTTGACAGCTAGGAAGGGCTCGGGGGTGGAGACGAATACAAATTTGTGAGAAGGAAATCGTGGCAACTATCACACCTCCTTCATGCTGAAACCTCTATCCACAGGATGTCCACAAGTGTGGATTTTCATTTTGATACGATACAGCTGAAAATCATTGACATGAGGTAGCTTTTTTGAAAACAAAGGCGACTGTCAAACAGTCAAGCCAATTCTGATTATTGCCTTTAAATGAACTATTTCTCGTCCAACACAAGTAATCTGCTTTCCAAAATGTGTCTTATGACCTAAAAATGCAACAGCCATTATGCTTCTCTTGACTTTTATGTCCGTAAATGTTGGCACTGTTATTATTACAAAAGCCCATTGTCACCAGGGTCATGGCCCCTTTAATGATAATTTGAATGTGGCCACAGGGAATTGCCAACTGCTTCCAATCCTAGGCTACCGGACTCCCAAGGAATTGGCTAGTAGTTTCAATGAAAAGCTATTGGGGTGAGAGGATGTGGTGAGTTGTTTGATACACTACAGGGGCCACAAAGAATTGGGTAGTGTTTTCATTTCTGTGGTCATGTGTGATTGACAAGCGTTTCCAATGACCGTTTGTTGTCGTTCCTTCACCAATGGGATACAAACTAGTTTTAAAGGTTGCTTGTCAGCAGTCTAATTGCACAATTCACAAATATCCAAACTTCAAGTGAATTTCATCCATGGAACCAGCATCTTTTCAGATATGAAACTAAAATATGTTAACCATTCAAAATTGGAGGAGCAAATAACACACGCTAAACCCAAGGATCGTCATATGTTGCCATGGGAATGTAAGCATAGATCTGGGACAGAGATCTGACTGGTCCTTTCAGAGAAATTCTTCTGAAATTAGCAGTGTGCATGGGAGCAAGAGGATAGAACTGACTGATGGAAGTTAGGATTTGGAAAGACTGTTGGTAGGATATGAGGGCCGGAGCACAGAGATTTGCAAACTTTATCAGGTTTATGGTTAATTTGGGTTGGGCCCAAGACCAATCCATCCAACCTGGGCTAATTTACACATTGTGACGGCGCAATATATAAGTTTAGGTATACTGCCAGTGCTACATGGAGTCTAAACTCATTGGATATGCATAGCCTTTGTTACTAGTAAATGGATTCTGTAATATTCATATAATCAATATTTATACTTCTCCTGAAAAATATGGAGATTTGTAAATGCTGCTTCCTGTATCTTGACATTTATTGAAGAAATTCTCAGTACTGGGACTTTACAGCCATCAGTAGATTAAAATACCTAAATCATTACAGTTGATGGTCTCAGACCAATCTCTTTCATTATATTGCTTGACAGCATCTCAGTGAAATTTAATACGATACTGCGAGCCTAACACTGTCAAAGATATAGTGAAGATGCTGTGGCAGGGTGTTTGCATTCCATAGCAAGTAAGAACTCCTAAATTACAGAGAAGTGATTGTTTTTTGAGTTCAGGGAAAAATACACAAAAGACATCGCTTTTTAATGAGATCTAAAATGAACCACTGCTGCGATGATCTGTATGCATTTATGAGTCTGTAGCATTGACTGATAACAGCGGTCGTATATCAGCTATATGAATGCAATCTGGCTTCCTTGCAAGAAATAACTTGGTATTATATTTGAGGCCACTCTGACACTGAGACTTAAAGAACCATTATAAACAACATAGACAGTCCTACGTACAACTGGCCAGTGTGGAATAGGCATGCGGTGTGGTAATAAAAATACTTGTAGTTATATAACGCTTTTCATGACTTCTGGATGTCCCAGAGTGCTTTACAGACAATGAAGTACTTTTTTGAAGTGTAGTCACTGTTGTAATGTAGGAAATGCGGCAGCCAATTTGCGCACAGCAAGGTCCCACAAACAGCAATGAGATAAATAACCAAGTAACCTGTTTTTTAGTGATGTTGGTTGAAGGATCCATGTTGGCCAGGACACTGGGGAGAACTCCCCTGCTCTTCTTCAAAATAGAGCCATGGGATCTTTTACGTCCCCCTGAGAGGGCAGACAGGGCCTCAAAAACAAGCTCTGATTTCAGATTAAAATGATGTCAATTCAGACCTATTTAACTCCTGCCAGGTAGTCCAGACCCTAGCTGTTGGTTCTATTCCTGTCCCCAGCTGATTGCTCAGGCTGGGCCCAGCAGTGCACAATCTGTGTATCTTTGTCTTACCTGAACTTACCTAAATCTCATCAATCCCCACTATCACCGATTTCTCCCTCACTGTTGCTGAAGCTCTCATCTGTTCTTTCGTTCCCACCAGGTACATTTTTCTTCACTGGTTTCCTTGGCTCCATCATACACAAATTGCAAGTTGACCAAAATTTGTTGGCCATATCCCATCTCACAATAGATCCTGCTTATCTATTACCGTAACAAAGTTGTCCTCTAGGGAAGGATAATATCCTTTTGGGAAAGAAACCTGCCACCCTTAACCAATCTGCCCTATAAGTGATTCCAGTCCCACACCAATGTCATTTGTTCTTAACTGCTTTTAGAGTTGGTCCAGCACCACCATTTCAGGGTAGATTCAGAGGAGATGCTCCAGCTACAATTGGATTGGTAAGAGTGGAGCCAAGCAACGGTAGTCTCACTGAGCTGAACAATGGAGGAAAGGTGTTGGAGGAGGATGGTGTGGCCCACCAGGTCAAAGGCTGCAGGGAGATCAAGGAAGGATAATGCACCATAGTCAGAGTCACAGAGGATTTCATTTGTGACTTTGATTAGAGCCATTTTGGTGCTGTAGCAAGAATGGAAATCTGATTGGAGAGATTCAACTATGAGGTTGAGAGATAAATAGGAATCAATAGGGAGCCATCAACATAGATGGGGTGATAATTTGCAAGGGGTCGAGGGTGGTTTTTTGAGGGGGGATTGATGATAGTGTAGTCACTGTTGTAATGCAGGAAATGCAGCAGCCAATTTGCACACAGCAAGGTCCCACAAACAGCAATGTGATGATGACCAAATAATCTGTTTTAGTGATGTTGGTCGAGGGAAAAATATTGACCAGGACACCAGGGAAAACTCCCCTGCTCTTCTTTGAAATAGTACCATGGGATCTTTTACGTCCACCTGAGAGGGCAGATGGGGCCTCAGTTTAATGTCTCACCCTCAGTACTGCACTAGAATATCATCCTAGATTAAGTCTCTGGAGTGGGACTATGAACTCACAAACTTCTAACTCGGAGGCGAGAGTGCTACCCACTGAGCCATGGCTGACACCATCTATGTGTGTGTGTGTATTTATTTTTATGTATAGCTGTGTAATATATAAAATTAAAGCACACAGAGATACAGTGGGAAAAGATAAACACTGTTATTTCAGTTTGCTTTGGAAGGAATTCAATGGTGATGACTTGATAGCTGATGCTACACAGTACCTCATCTTTCTTCATTGTGCTGAGTTTTGGTTCCAGCGCACTGTCCTAGTGCTCAGTGGGAAAAGAAACATAAGCCACAAGAGGCTCACTTTGTCCTTCTGTAGCTAAATCCACCCAGATGATTGCAGCCTTCACTCTTTCTCGGGTCTGTCGAGGAGTACGAAATTACCCCTGACCTTAGATCAGGGAGACATTACTCATTCTGTTGGCCAAAGTAAACCATCACTGGTGCAACCACGAAACATGCTCTTTTTCTGTAACCTCAGCCTTGTTGTAAAGTATATGCTATTCAAAATAAATGTAGCCAGGGAATTTGACAGGCCACTGAAATGAGCCTTTTTCAAACCCTGAAAAACATGGGCAAGCCGCATTAGTATGAATTGGTAAGTTTCTTAAACAGTAAAAGGAATATTGCATATTTACTTTTCCTGTTGCCCAGTTTTTCTCTCTTAAAGGCGCTGTTCCATGAGTGCTGGTGAGCCCTTTTGGTACCTTAGCCACACATTCTTCATGTGTGGGTGAGCTTCGAAGGGGACTTAGCCATAGAGGGCTTCACTGCCAACCTCAATCCTGCCATCCCCTAATGTTCACGCATGTGGTCCCAGTTGGGGGTGCTGGTTGGGAGTGGAACACTGGCTGTTTTGTTTTTCTTTCCCTTTGCTCAAGGATGATGGGACCAATTTGTCGCACCTCATCATCTCCTCAGGTGCAGAAGCTGTTGTCACGACTGTTCATATCATTGGCTGGTGGGTGGATGCAGAATAGGCTGCAATGATGGAAAGTTCGTGCACGTGTGTGCATAGATACGAAGGCTATGGTAATACAGTGAGGTTATTTATGGTAATAAAGTGAGGTTATTTATGGTAATACAGTGAGGTTATTTATGGTGATACAGTGAGGTTATTTATGGTAATACAGTGAGGTTATTTATGGTAATAAAGTGAGGTTATTTATGGTAATACAGTGAGGTTATTTATGGTGATACAGTGAGGTTATTTATGGTGATACAGTGAGGTTATTTATGGTAATACAGTGAGGTTATTTATGGTAATAAAGTGAGGTTATTTATGGTGATACAGTGAGGTTATTTATGGTAATAAAGTGAGGTTATTTATGGTAATACAGTGAGGTTATTTATGGTGATACAGTGAGGTTATTTATGGTGATACAGTGAGGTTATTTATGGTAATACAGTGAGGTTATTTATGGTAATAAAGTGAGGTTATTTATGGTGATACAGTGAGGTTATTTATGGTGATACAGTGAGGTTATTTATGGTAATACAGTGAGGTTATTTATGGTAATAAAGTGAGGTTATTTATGGTGATACAGTGAGGTTATTTATGGTAATACAGTGAGGTTATTTATGGTGATACAGTGAGGTTATTTATGGTGATACAGTGAGGTTATTTATGGTGATACAGTGAGGTTATTTATGGTGATACAGTGAGGTTATTTATGGTAATACAGTGAGGTTATTTATGGTGATACAGTGAGGTTATTTATGGTAATACAGTGAGGTTATTTATGGTGATACAGTGAGGTTATTTATGGTGATACAGTGAGGTTATTTATGGTGATACAGTGAGGTTATTTATGGTGATACAGTGAGGTTATTTATGGTGATACAGTGAGGTTATTTATGGTGATACAGTGAGGTTATTTATGGTAATACAGTGAGGTTATTTATGGTGATACAGTGAGGTTATTTATGGTGATACAGTGAGGTTATTTATGGTGATACAGTGAGGTTATTTATGGTGATACAGTGAGGTTATTTATGGTAATACAGTGAGGTTATTTATGGTGATACAGTGAGGTTATTTATGGTAATACAGTGAGGTTATTTATGGTGATACAGTGAGGTTATTTATGGTGATACAGTGAGGTTATTTATGGTGATACAGTGAGGTTATTTATGGTGATACAGTGAGGTTATTTATGGTGATACAGTGAGGTTATTTATGGTAATACAGTGAGGTTATTAATGGTAATACAGTGAGGTTATTTATGGTGATACAGTGAGGTTATTTATGGTAATACAGTGAGGTTATTTATGGTGATACAGTGAGGTTATTTATGGTGATACAGTGAGGTTATTTATGGTGATACAGTGAGGTTATTTATGGTAATACAGTGAGGTTATTTATGGTGATACAGTGAGGTTATTTATGGTGATACAGTGAGGTTATTTATGGTGATACAGTGAGGTTATTTATGGTAATACAGTGAGGTTATTTATGGTGATACAGTGAGGTTATTTATGGTGATACAGTGAGGTTATTTATGGTGATACAGTGAGGTTATTTATGGTGATACAGTGAGGTTATTTATGGTAATACAGTGAGGTTATTTATGGTGATACAGTGAGGTTATTTATGGTGATACAGTGAGGTTATTTATGGTGATACAGTGAGGTTATTTATGGTGATACAGCGAGGTTATTTATGGTGATACAGTGAGGTTATTTATGGTAATACAGTGAGGTTATTTATGGTGATACAGTGAGGTTATTTATGGTAATACAGTGAGGTTATTTATGGTAATACAGTGAGGTTATTTATGGTGATACAGTGAGGTTATTTATGGTGATACAGTGAGGTTATTTATGGTGATACAGTGAGGTTATTTATGGTAATACAGTGAGGTTATTTATGGTGATACAGTGAGGTTATTTATGGTGATACAGTGAGGTTATTTATGGTGATACAGTGAGGTTATTTATGGTGATACAGTGAGGTTATTTATGGTAATACAACGAGGTTATTTATTGTGATACAGTGAGGTTATTTATGGTAATACAGTGAGGTTATTTATGGTGATACAGTGAGGTTATTTATGGTAATACAGTGAGGTTATTTATGGTGATACAGTGAGGTTATTTATTGTGATACAGTGAGGTTATTTATGGTAATACAGTGAGGTTATTTATGGTGATACAGTGAGGTTATTTATGGTGATACAGTGAGGTTATTTATGGTGATACAGTGAGGTTATTTATGGTGATACAGTGAGCTTATTTATGGTAACACAGCGAGGTTATTTATGGTGATACAGTGAGGTTATTTATGGTAATACAGCGAGGTTATTTATGGTAATACAGCGAGGTTATTTATGGTGATACAGCGAGATTATTTATGGTAATACAACGAGGTTATTTATGGTGATACAGTGAGGTTATTTATGGTAATACAGTGAGGTTATTTATGGTGATACAGTGAGGTTATTTATGGTGATACAGTGAGGTTATTTATGGTGATACAGTGAGGTTATTTATGGTAATACAGTGAGGTTATTTATGGTGATACAGTGAGGTTATTTATGGTAATACAGTGAGGTTATTTATGGTGATACAGTGAGGTTATTTATGGTGATACAGTGAGGTTATTTATGGTGATACAGTGAGGTTATTTATGGTGATACAGTGAGGTTATTTATGGTGATACAGTGAGGTTATTTATGGTAATACAGTGAGGTTATTAATGGTAATACAGTGAGGTTATTTATGGTGATACAGTGAGGTTATTTATGGTAATACAGTGAGGTTATTTATGGTGATACAGTGAGGTTATTTATGGTGATACAGTGAGGTTATTTATGGTGATACAGTGAGGTTATTTATGGTAATACAGTGAGGTTATTTATGGTGATACAGTGAGGTTATTTATGGTGATACAGTGAGGTTATTTATGGTGATACAGTGAGGTTATTTATGGTAATACAGTGAGGTTATTTATGGTGATACAGTGAGGTTATTTATGGTGATACAGTGAGGTTATTTATGGTGATACAGTGAGGTTATTTATGGTGATACAGTGAGGTTATTTATGGTAATACAGTGAGGTTATTTATGGTGATACAGTGAGGTTATTTATGGTGATACAGTGAGGTTATTTATGGTGATACAGTGAGGTTATTTATGGTGATACAGCGAGGTTATTTATGGTGATACAGTGAGGTTATTTATGGTAATACAGTGAGGTTATTTATGGTGATACAGTGAGGTTATTTATGGTAATACAGTGAGGTTATTTATGGTAATACAGTGAGGTTATTTATGGTGATACAGTGAGGTTATTTATGGTGATACAGTGAGGTTATTTATGGTGATACAGTGAGGTTATTTATGGTAATACAGTGAGGTTATTTATGGTGATACAGTGAGGTTATTTATGGTGATACAGTGAGGTTATTTATGGTGATACAGTGAGGTTATTTATGGTGATACAGTGAGGTTATTTATGGTAATACAACGAGGTTATTTATTGTGATACAGTGAGGTTATTTATGGTAATACAGTGAGGTTATTTATGGTGATACAGTGAGGTTATTTATGGTAATACAGTGAGGTTATTTATGGTGATACAGTGAGGTTATTTATTGTGATACAGTGAGGTTATTTATGGTAATACAGTGAGGTTATTTATGGTGATACAGTGAGGTTATTTATGGTGATACAGTGAGGTTATTTATGGTGATACAGTGAGGTTACTTATGGTGATACAGTGAGCTTATTTATGGTAACACAGCGAGGTTATTTATGGTGATACAGTGAGGTTATTTATGGTAATACAGCGAGGTTATTTATGGTAATACAGCGAGGTTATTTATGGTGATACAGCGAGATTATTTATGGTAATACAACGAGGTTATTTATGGTGATACAGTGAGGTTATTTATGGTAATACAGTGAGGTTATTTATGGTGATACAGTGAGGTTATTTATGGTGATACAGTGAGGTTATTTATGGTGATACAGTGAGGTTATTTATTGTGATACAGTGAGGTTATTTATGGTAATACAGTGAGGTTATTTATGGTGATACAGTGAGGTTATTTATGGTGATACAGTGAGGTTATTTATGGTGATACAGTGAGGTTATTTATGGTGATACAGTGAGCTTATTTATGGTAATACAGTGAGGTTATTTATGGTAATACAGTGAGGTTATTTATGGTGATACAGCGAGGTTATTTATGGTGATACAGTGAGGTTATTTATGGTGATACAGTGAGGTTATTTATGGTGATACAGCGAGGTTATTTATGGTGATACAGTGAGCTTATTTATGGTAACACAGCGAGGTTATTTATGGTAATACAGTGAGGTTATTTATGGTGATACAGCGAGGTTATTTATGGTGATACAGCGAGGTTATTTATGGTGATACAGCGAGGTTATTTATGGTAATACAGTGAGGTTATTTATGGTAATACAGCGAGGTTATTTATCTAATGTTACTTTGAGCGATTTTATGGATTGAAAAGAGGGATTGGGAGAGCGATAGCTTAATAAAGGACTTTCATTTATATAGTACCTTTCACAACCTCGAGCTGTCCCAAAATGCTTTACAGCCAATGTTAAAATGTAGTCACTGTTGTAATGTAGGAAATGCAGCAGCCAAATTGCACACAGCAAGATCCCACAAACAGTAATGACCAGATCATCTGTTTTAGATGTTGGTTGAGGAATAAATGTTGGCCAGGACACAGGGAAAACTCCTCTCTTCTACTTTGAATAGTGCCGTGGGATCTTTTACGTCCCCCTGAGAGGGCAGATGGGGCCTCGGTTTAGCATCTGATCTGAAAGACAGTACAGGTAGACTATCCTTTATCCGAAAACCTTGGGACCAGCTGTGTTTCAGTTTTCGGAATTTTTCGGATTTCAGAAGGTTTTCATCTCCGTATCTGACAACAAACACTGTTGCTTCGCAACAGCTTGTAAACACTTGAGCCCTGCCTTGGAAGCGTCTCTGAAGCTGTTGCTAAGCTACAGAGACTCTTTCCACAGCCTGACTGTTTAAAAAAAATGCTACGGGAAGAAAAAAACCTAACAAAACGGCTGCTGATTTCTGCCGTTAGATCGAGGTTTCCGGCTCCCCCTGCTCCGTATCTGAATTCCTTGACTTAGCGGGGGTCTGGGGCTCGACTGCCGCCGCCAGTTGTGGGAAAGCCGGATATCGGCTGACTCCTACACTAAGCTGGCCCGCAAATCAGGTCGGCGGGGGGGGAAGAAAAGACTATCGGACGGGCCGCTGCAGCTATCGGACGGGCCGCTGTATTGTTGGGTTCACTCTCCCAGTACCTCCTTCACACTGCCTGACTCGGCCTGCAATCTCCTACCCAAGAGGGAACTCTGTGACCCTCTGCCCTGCTCACAGGGAAAGGCAGAGCTCCCGGACCACTCCTGTCATGTTTGGCGCCACTCGAGTCATGTCGTGCACACGACTTACGCTCCACGAAAAAACTTTCGGTTTATAGAGGTTTTCGGTTTTCGGAAGTGCGGATAAAGGATAGTCTACCTGTACCTCTAACAGTGCAGCACTCCCTCAGTACTCCCTCAGTACTGCACTGGAGTATGTGCTCAAGTCTTTGGAGTGGAACTTGAACACATGACCTCTTGACTTCGAGGTGAGAGAGCTACCGCTGAGCCAAGGCTGACACCAATAGGTTCAGTACTACAACTAAAGGCATTTTCCTTAATGTCAATACATATTAATCTAGCTGTATGTGTGTGTGTGTGTGTTTCTTATAAAGCAATAATGCAAGTTGGTTATATGATCTATCACTGGGCAACTGCTGGGATTCATGCAGATGCTGGTAATGTAAATGTGTAGGTTATTTTTTATCTATTGTCAGCTGTGTAAGAACAGCTTGCTTTGGTTGTGGCATAAATACTTGGAACAAAATGAGATTGTGGGACTCCCTGCAGTGCTTCTCAGTCCATTATATCACTTTCAGTTCTGCCACTTGGCTGGAAACTATTTACTTTGCAACACAAACAACTGTCCTTACCAACTAGTTATTATGCCAGCAGTTGCTATGGTTTCAGCTGATGCGGAGGGCAAATTTAGTGCCAGTTTCAACTGGCAGTGGCTGGTGGGGAAAGTAATTCTGGTTGAGTTATCACCTCATGTACACGTGACATAATTTCCATATTCCATGTATGTCGGATGAAAATTATTTATAGTATTAGTTCATCGTCAGTGGTGTTGCTCATGAATAAAGAATGTTAAAAATCTGTGAAAAAATTTAAATAGCTGTGTTTCTCTTACTGTAATTGTCTGCTTGTTTCCTGCTCTCTAATTCTTTGTCTGCCTCTCTGTTCTGCTCCTTTTCGTCCACTCTTTCTGACTCTCTCTGTATGCCTCTCTGACATTTTCCCTCATGTGTTCTCTGTATTTCTGTATCCAGCTCTTTTTCTCACTCTCACCGTTTCTCTCCCCCTTTCTGTAAGTCTCTTTTCCCCTCTGTCTCCTTTTTCTCCTGTATATCTCCCGCACACTTTGTCTCATTGTTACTTTCTTTATGTCTCCTCTTTCTTAAGGATGATTGCTCCTGCCTCTTCCCTTCTTCCCAAACCTATGTCCCCAATTATTGAAGACCTGATCGAGGGACTCACTGTTTCTGTCACATTGCCTTTCTAGGGTGTCATTTGTGTTTGTGAGCTCACGTTTGCTTGAGAACAGCTCTCTAATAAGTGATACTTCTCCTGGTTATGATAGTGCATCTCCAGTGTTGAGCAGTTTATTGGCTCCTTCCTTAGTTTTCCCTTTTCTTTACCAGTTGAATCCCCCCTCTCCATGACTTGCTTCATATTCTTCCCTCTCTAGACAACAGCACCTAGAGATAGTGCCAACAGTTCCCATGCAATCTTTTATGTCCACCTGAGAGGGCAGACAGGGCTTCGGTTTAAAGTCAGCACCTCTGACAGTGCAGCACTCTCCCAGTACTGCATGGAAGTGCCAGCCTAGGTTATGGGCTGGATTTTGCCATTGGTGGCGGGTTGGGGGCAGGTCAGGTGGTCGGCGGTTCCCGCTCCCACCTCACTCCATCTTTGTGTCCTTCTAAGTATCTATGCTATGGATTCTCTACACTCACTCCTTCATTCTCACTCAAACTCCACTTATGTCCCTCATTGCAGGAAAAGAGAGCCCACAATAAGAGGGAGAGTGCAAAGACAGGAGGAGGGCCACCCTCAATAGCTCAGCTCACCAGCGCTGAGGAGGTGGCCCTAGAGATCGTGGGAGCCGAGGAGGATGCGCAAGTGGGGGCCGGACAGACAGGCGCATCAGAACAAGCTGATGACAGAATAGTTTTGCATCTCTCTCATTTACATTGCATAAGTGACTGATATTGATTCGGATGCTCAAACAGATTGACTTATGATCATCTGCACAATTCCATGTGCTTGCAACATTTATATCACATGTCTAACTCTTTCCTTTACTCCCCCACAGGACCATCGACAGCCCCCCTCTCCACTGTCCAGGAGGAAGAGCCTGAGCCGAAAGACTCCTCAGAGGAAGCTGCAACCTCTGAGGGCGCAACGTCAGCAGAATTAAGCGCACCCAGCACCAGCGCAGACACTCACACCTCGGTGGGACCTTCTGGCTGCTGAGTACTGCAGGGCTCCATCTGATCTATCCAGGCATCTGAATTGCATCTTCAGCAAGCCGATGGTTTGCTCAATAATGGATCTGGTCGAAATGTGGCTGGAGTTGTAGCGCTCCTCAGCTTCGTTGGATGGTCTCCTGAACGGCGTAATTAGCCACGTCTTCAGGGGATAGCCCTGAAAGTGGAGGGGAGGGGAAGATGTGCTTGGTGGTGGGATCCTCCCTTTCCACCGTCCAGGGCCTCAATCACTCCTTCCAGGTGAAACAGTGATTTACTTGTACTTCTTGCAATTTAGTATACTGTATTCACTGCTCACGATGCGGTCTCCTCTACATTGGGGAGACCAAACATAGATTGGGTGATTGCTTTGCGAAACACCTCTGTTCAGTCCGCAGGTGTGACCCCAAGCTTCCGGTCGCCTGTCACTTTAATTCTCCACTCCACTCCCACTCTGACCTCTCTGTCCTTGGCCTCGTACACTGTTCCAACGAAGCTCAATGTAAGCTCGAGGAACAGCACTTCATCTTTTGATTAGACACTTTAAAGCCTTCTGGACTCAACATCAAGTTCAACCATTTCAGATCATAACCTCTGTCCCCATTTTTTCAGACGGCAGATGTTGATGATTCTGTTACTGCCATTTACACCTCTTCTAGACCCATATTTTGTTTCTTTACTTGTCCCATTACTGTTTCCTTTTGCTTTGTACAATCATACCTTTCGTAATTTAGTCTCTCCTGCCTTCCACCCGATCACAGACCTTCCCTCTTGTTCATTCCTCCCCTCCCCCTTTGCTTAAAACCTGTTATATCTCTAACTTTTTCCAATTCTGATGAAAGGTCATTGACCTGAAATGTTAACTCTGTTTCTCTCTCCACAGATGCTGCCTGACCTGCTGAGTTTTTCCAGCATTTTCTGTTTTTATTTCGGATTTCCAGCATCTGCAGCATTTAGCATTTTGCTTTCATATTATCAAGGTACTGGAGGGATAATTTTGTGGCACTTCCTATGTGTCTTGTTCTGTGCCTTACCTGGGATTGCTGAGTGAAAAGTGGAGGCGTTCCATTCTTTAGCATGATCATCTTTTCCCTTGATGAAGGCTCATTAAGCAATAAGAATTTGAAAGCTAAGTAAAAATCGGTCCCGTCTAATCATTGAAGATTTATCTCAATTTACTAACATGGCACTACAAAGGATTATGGGGGTGAAAGGTATGGAAGGTCCTGTTTTCTTCAATATTCCTGAACTGCTCTTGAAAATGGTCAGCGGGATGGGTGGGAGTGTGGGGGGGGGGGGGGGTGAATGTGGGGGGAATGTAATTTTATAACATTTGATTCCTGTAAGCGATTCTGCTATTGACTGCAGGAAATCCAGTGCACTCACTTTAAGATCCATTTTGTAAGCCGTTGACCATTCATTTAATGAGTACACATGCTAAAATGTCTGAAGCACCAGTTGTGGATTGCACATCTGCTGTAAGATAATGGAAGTATGTCAACGTCATGAAATAACATCGACAAAACGTCCTGACACACTCCCTAATGGACAGTAGAACACACAGTTTAGACAATATGTCGAGGACAGCTCCCCATATGCCCAAAGAAGGGGGTAACCACAGCAGCACATCATGAACATGGAGAGCTCTGTGCTTATCATGAATTCTGTCAGAAGACAGAAAGACAGAAAGAAAAGCACCACATAAGAGTTAATATTACTGTGAACTAGCAACACAGGACACATATGGAAAAAATAAGGAAGTTGCATTGATATAGCACCTTTCACATTTTCAGGACATTAGGAACATAGAAACAGGAGTAATCCATTCAGCCTCTCAAGTCTGTTCTGCCATTCAATTAGATCATGGCTGGTCTGTATCTCAACTCCATTTAGTCATTACTTTTGAAGTGTTGTATCTGTTTTGTTGGCAAATGCAGCAGCTAGTTTGCACCAGGTTAGGTCCCAAAAGCAGCAATGAGATGACTGGTTTGGTGGTGTTGGTTGAGGGTCAAAAGTTGACTGGGACGAATGCATTGCTCCTCTTCAAATCAGTCTCAAGGGATCTTTATTCTAAACAGGAAAGCAAGGCCTCAGCTTATCATCTCATCCAAAAGCTGGCACCTTCACCAATGTAGCGCTCCCTCAGTACTGCGCTGGAGTGTCAGTCTAGATTTTGTGCTCAAATCCTGGAGTGAGGCTTGAACACATCTTCTGACCCAGATGGTAGAGTACGACCAACTGACCCATTGCACACAATACACTGGCATTCAGGGGATGCTAATGTAATGTGTGTGAATTCAGGGAAAATCAATTAACATCACAGACACTGTCACAAAGTAGTGTAAGAAATCAGTTGCATTAATTTTGAACTTTGTCCAGAGAGTTTCTTTCTGATTATGGAGAATAAGGTCGCAGGACAGAAAGGATGGACATTGATGTTTGTTGAGGAAGTGCAGAGGGCAGAAAAAAAGAATGACTTGCATTTATATAGTGCCTTTCATGACCCCAGGATGTCCCAAAATGCTTTACAACCAATTAAATATTTTTGAAGTGTAGTCATTGTTGTATGTTGGAAATGCAGCAGCCAATGTGTGCGTGGCAAGGTCCCACAAACAGCAATGTGATAATGACCAGAAAATCTGTTTTAGTCATGTTGGTTTAAGGATAAATATTGGCCAGGACACTGGGGAGAACTCCCCTACTCTTCTTCGGAATAGTGCCATGAGATCTTTTATATCTACTGAGCCACAGTGGTAGCATTCTCACCTCTGAGTCAGAAGGTTGTGGTTTCAAGTCCCACTCCAGAGACTTGAGCACAAAATCTAGGCTGGCACTCCAGTGCAGCACTGAAGGAGCGCTGCCCTGTCAGAAGTGCCGTCTTTCAGATGAGACGTTAAACCGAGGGTCTGTCTGCCCTCTCAGGTGGATGTAAAAGGTCCCATGGCATTTCAAAGAAGAGAGGGGAGTTCTCCCGGTGTCGTGGCCAATATTTATCCCTCAACCAGTATCACTAAAATGTATCTCATTGCTGTTTATGGGAACTAGCTGTGTGCAAATTGGCTGCCGTGTTTCCCTACATTACAACAATGACTACACTTCTTAAAGTACTTCATTGGCTGTAAAGCGCTTTGAGACTCAAGTCATGAAAGGCGCTATATAAATGTAAGAG
This sequence comes from Somniosus microcephalus, assembly GCF_052327205.1. Taxonomy (NCBI): domain Eukaryota; kingdom Metazoa; phylum Chordata; class Chondrichthyes; order Squaliformes; family Somniosidae; genus Somniosus; species Somniosus microcephalus. Next base: position 270,416,039 of record NC_140991.1, read on the forward strand.
TTTTCCTTTCTGTTATCAATATTTAACACCCTTGTCTATTCAGCGAAATTGGAGAATCAAGCAGTAAAGTGCAATTATTTTTGTTACTAACTGTAATATTCTTACCAGCACTTCATTTCAGGCTCAGTTTCACAATTTCAATTCACAAATCTATTAACTTCCTTTAACAGTCAAACCAATTTAACTAGAAAAGCAGAATATCTTGACATTAGGCCCTAAGACCGAGAGTCAATAGTAGCAAATTTCCCCAGTGATTGAATAAAGAGAAATTGATTACATGTTAAACTCTGTATCTGGTCCATGGATATTGACTGACTGGATGGTCACCAGATATTATTACATTATAATTGGTTTTCTTTATTCTGCTGATGTTTACAGCACCTCTTCTGCTGTACCACCTCAAAAGCTATTGAAGGTATTTATTTCAGACTTTTCCATTATAATGATAACAGCATCCGACCCATAGTTTTAGATCTGGCTTTTAAAAAGCAATTCGATCTGATAACGGTAAGCTTTCTGTCGCAGCCCTGTTGCACCCAAGGAAAGTCTCTTTGAAGAATATGAATATCCCATTGAGACGTGGCTTCAAAATGCACAGGAGTTACCTGTTTCTCAAGTGGCCCCTTTGGTTTCCTTGCTCGTGGCGATGTTTCCTGTCTGTCAGGACTCTGTTCGGTAGAGTATCAGGAAGCTACATTTGGAATGCACTATCTGATGGGAAAGTGATGAAAAGGTGAACTAACGGCACTTCCTATCAGATCAGGAATACAAATAGTTGGATTTTGGGCTGTAAATAGTTTTCAGAGGGAAACACAGTTCTCCAACCTGAAGGAGGCTCTTTTGAACTGTGCACAATTAATTCTCGGGATGTGGGCATGACTGGCAAGGCCAGCATTTATCGCCCATCCCCTAATTATCCTGAGAGGTGATTGTTACAACTGATGGTTTGCTAGGCTACTTCAGAGGGCAGTCAAGAGACAACCACAGTGATGTGGGACTAGAAGCAGGTTTCCCTCCCTAGAAGTTGGGTTTTTATGACAATCAATAGCCTCATGGTCACCTTTACTGATACCAGCTTTTTATTTCCAGATTTTTAAAAACTGAATTCAAATTCTCTAACTGCTATGGTGGGAATATTAGTCCAGGCCTCTGGATTGCTAGTCCAGTAACATAACCATTACATTACTGCACCCCTAGGCACGATACATTATGACATCCCAAATAAACTATACTTTTAACTAATTAACCAGTTAGGAAATGACATACTAGTGAGGCCTTGCATAATGTAATGCATTTTGTAATTGCAACTAATTAAAAGACTTTTATATCCTATTGATACCTTGAAAAAATTATATTGAGTCATAATATAGTCACCAGAGCAGTTATTATTATCTGCTTTGCTTGTTCATCGGGATAGTGTTTGTTGTAATTTATCTGGAAGTCAATTATAACAGAAGTGGTGCTGAGGTTGTATATTGCACATAAACTTTTGCCCTGATGGTAATCTTGCAAGGCTCTTGGTAGTGGATCCTCACTAGTGGTGAGCATGGGTGGGGTGAGATCAGAATTACAAGTTCTAATCCTTTCTCCACCTACCACGTTTGCTGCTAGCCAGGCTCTGCTCTGAGAACCTCAAAATTACCTCCTAGGTGTCATCAGTGTTGATATATGAACGATTTCTCCAGCTATTGTACCCAGTGTCAGTTAAGATTAGTGTGATCTAGAGTTAAAGCTTCATCTGTCCAAACTGTATCTCTCAGCACCTTTAGGTGTAAGTGTAACATGCTTGGGAGCAACAGGTGATTTTGGACCTATGGTTCCCAAAGATGTCCACCACTGGGGTTTTCCTCGTGTCATATCTCAGCCTGTTGTAAACTAATTGATAGAGATTGATTACTATGATTAGTCAACAACTCCATTGTCATTGTATCATGTGACTACCAGGACGATAGTGTGGATGGTTGGCATCCTTCCAGGTCTCAGTGGACCAGGTGGCACACCTCAATCACAGGCTCTTTGCTGATCCTTGAGCTCATCATGTGCTACTCCTCCATCACGTTCAGTTTGACGACTATATTGCAGTATGTCTGCTGCCTGGGGTAGTATGTTCTGTGAGTCATGTGACCCCCACACCCTCTGAACTCCTGGGCCACTCTCTCCTTTTGCTGGCGATATCCTTTGCCCAACCATTGGCGGCTGTGCCTTCAGCTGTCTAGGCTTCAAGCTCTGGAATTCGCTTCCTAAACCTCGCCACCTCTCTACCACTCTCTCTTTTATTAAGACGTTCCACAAAACTTACCTCTTTGACCAAACTTAATACTTTCTTATGTGGCTTGATGTCAAATTTTGTTTGTTAACGCTCCTGTGAAGTGTCTTGGGATGTTTTACTACATAAAAGGCACGACATAAATGCGAGTTGTTGTTGTTGCACTAAGACACACTTCCCAAAGCTCTCCACCACTGGGGTTTTCCCCACGCTATGTCTGGGTCTGTTGCAGAATAATGGATAGAAATTGATTGCTATGATTAGTCACCAACTCCATTATCATTGGCCCAGAAATTCGGGTCCCAACGCATGAGTACGCACGGGGTACTCACGCATGGACCCGATGGAAGTGCTGGTTTCTTGCATGCACTGCGCATGCGCGGCAAACCGGCACTTCTGTTCCTCTGAACAAAGGGGTTCAGAGGTCGAACGCGTGCGCGCGTAAGTCTGCACGTGCGCTTTGAACTTACTTTTTTTTTTACAGGTTTTTCCGTGAGGGTAAGTCTTTAGATTTTAGAAATGTAAAAACCAGTCGTAAGGCCTGCATTTTAAAAGGTAAGTGGTCAATTAATTAAAATTAAAACATTTTTTCCACAGGTTTATTACTTTTAAATACTTTAAAGCAAGGTAAGTTTATTTTTAGCCCTGTTTTTTAATAAAATTATTTTTTTCAAAAATTTAAATTATTGTTTAAAATAGTTATTTAATATAATTTATAGTTTATTTATAAAGTGTGATTTAAAAAAAACATTATTTGAAGGTTTACTGTTATTTTGGGGCCCGTATATTCATAAGTTTAGACAGGTCTTCCTGTCAATCTTATGAATGGGCTTTTCCCTCCTCTGATTGGCTGCCCATGGCTCACGTGATCCCAGGGGACGCATCGCACTAACTACGCCCCTGGGACATGCAAGCACAGTGCGCCGGGAGTTGGAGCAGGCCCCGGAGTGGAATTCCACAGGAGCCCAGAGCTCAACTGCTGGCGCGCAAGGTAAGTGCAGGTCGGGGGCTTGCACCCGCGGGAAGCCCCCGACCCGAATTTCTGGGCCATTGTATCATGAGACTACCAGACTGGTAGAAGGCCTTTTCGTCTAGTATTTCCGGTGCAGACACAATGGGATGAACAGCCTCCTTCTGTGCCGTAAATTTCTATGATTCTAATTTCTGTTTCTCCAACATTTGTAAAAGTCTGTAACTTAAAAATGAAAATCATGTTCGGGATGAATTCTAGAGCAGACCATCTAAAGTGGTTCTGTACAATATAAACTGGCCAACACATTGTCTGCACACACACTCAGTGAATAGTGTATTCAACCAAACTGCGAATGTCAATCATATACTGACCTGGCTAATCTAATTGGCCATTTCCTCTCACTTCCAACTAAAGTAGAAACTATTACCAGTTTGTTCAGAACACTGCAAGAGTAAGTAAGAGACTTTCAGATGCGGAAAAGGGAATAGCTGGAGATGGTTCCATCAAGATTGTAAAAAAAACAATAATTATGAAAAGTAAGAGAGGAATGTGACTGCAGTGTTGCTTGGAATGTTGTAGATGTGATGATTTCATCAACATCCCTCGGCAATGCCCATGGTTTTGTATTATTTATTGCTTTTTATTAATTGGTGCTAGACTGTTCTAATGGTGCTTTAGTAACTGTATTTTTACTATTGGTATCACGTCACCTTAGGCACCAAAACTAGTACCAAAAAGGCATTTGTCCATTGGTGCATGGTAACTTTTTATTGCTGATGCTGCGATATAAAGGCTTTGTGAAGTCCTCCCACCCTGGCTGATTAAGCAATAGAGTAGCTAATTCATACAGGCCAGGGAGGTCCATGTTTGATCTCTGATTAGTTGGTCTTGGTTGAGGTGGCAGTATGGGCATTACAAGCAGCCTCAGTGTCTCTGAGGTAGGGAAGGGAAGATCAGCCAGGGTTCTTCTTTCTGAGTCCTGGAAGCCTGTGGAACTGGATCTCAGGTGAGGAGAAGAATCAGGCTCCACTGTGATGGCCTCAAAGTTGATTAGCTTCGTGGCACTCACTCTTCAGGCTCCCACACGAAGAGAATGGTCACTTGGGTGAGGTAGCAGAGGGAGACCGTTACTTGTGCAAACTGTACCCTGACAAGTAGTTAATGCCTTCAGGAGAGGAGAAAATTAGTAGGAAAATGGGGCGGGAGACTGAGGGAAATGCTGCCCACTCAGGTGAATGAGGACAGCCTAACCTCAAAGGATTGTGTCAAAAATTATACTAAAAGCAAGAGGCTGAAAAATAAAGTTGTGATTAATATTTAATGGTGCATCAATATTCAGCCCTTGAATGCTCAGGCATTGCAAAGAAATATAAGCCCATTTTATATTAATGAAGACTTTTATTCATCCTTTTGGACTCACAATAAATTGCTTCCTTAAAATAATTTGCACTGTGAGAGGTACAGAAAATAGCACAGAAATCACGGCAGGACGCAACAAAGGAACCACCTGAGACCCACCACAGAATATACAATACAACTGCTGGCGTGAGGTAAAAACGAATGATATTTATGAGCAGCAACAGTTCAAATTATTTAAATATATGGAGCTGGATCTACTTTACAGAGCGAAACACATAAAAATACATTTGTAAACCAAATGAAGTGATTGGCACTCCTAATGAATGGCAGGTCTGACACAACATGACCTAGAGAGATTTGAAATGCTGTTTCATGTTTTCTGAGAGTTACGATATTTAACATGCCATGGTTTGCAAAGGGCTGTTAAAGCTCTTCCCTACTTTTGCAGCACTCTTGCCATACATTGGCAGCTACAGTGTAAGGTAAATGACGTGCCAAGACCCATCTTTGGAGATGGTTTTCACTAGCACCCAGGTTGCAAATAATTTGCGGCGAAATGCTACCAACTTTTTGCTCCTTGTTCCTTGACCTGTATGAACTTGTGCCAGCCATTGGGCCATGATTGCAGTCACAGACACCAACTTTCAAACATCTGGTGTCAGCCATGGTTCAGTGGTATCTTTCTAGCCTCTGAGTCAGAAGGAAATGGGTTCAAGTCCAGGGATTCGAGCATAAAGTCTAGGCTGACACTCCAGTGCAGTACTGTCGGAGGTGTCATCTTTCTGATGAGACATTAAACCAAGACTCCGTCTGCGCTCTTAGGTGGACGTAAAAGATCTCATGGCAGTGTTTCAAAGAAGAGCAGGGGAGTTCTCCCCGGTGTCCTGGACAACATTTATCCCTCAATCAACATCACAAAAACAGATTACCACGTCATTGTCACATTATTGTTTATGGGACCTTGCTGTGTGCAAATTGGCTGCCACATATCCTACATTACAACAGTGGCTACACTTAAAAAAAAAGAACTTATTTGGCTGTAAAGCGCGTTGGGATATTCTGAGGTCATGAAAGGCGCTATATAAATGCAAGTCTTTCTTTTTTCTTTTAACTGCGTAAATGGAAACTTGACTGCAGGCAGTGGTTTGAGTGTTGCTCTGGTCTATATATGGGATTTGCCCCACTGTATAATTGAGGGAGTACTGGTTGTCTTAGGCTATAGAGGACATATAAATTAGCCAGAAAAAGCAGCAAAGCTGAGGATTAGGAGCAGTTTAGGATTCAACAAAGGAGGACAAAAGGATTAATTAAGAGGGGGGAAATAGAGTATGAGAGTAAGCTTGCAGGGAACATAAGAACATAAGAAATAGGAGCAGGAGTAGGCCAATCGGCCCCTCGAGCCTGCCCCGCCATTCAATAAGATCATGGCTGATCTGATCCTAACCGCCAATCTACTATCACTGAACCATCTCCTGAATCTAACAGAATTAGACACACGAAATAGGAGCAGGATCAGGCTACATGGCCCCTGGGCCCGCTCCGCTACCCACAGGGCCATGACCGATCCGAACCTAGACTCATGTCCAAATTCCTGCCCGTTCCCCATAACCCTTTATTCCCTTTACTTCTAGGAAACTGTCTATTTCTGTTTTAAATTTATGTAATGATGTAGCTTCTACAGCTTTTTGGGGCAGCATATTCCATGGACCTACCACCCTCTGAGTGAAGTAGTTCCTCCTCATCTCAGTTTTGAAAGAGCAGCCCCTTATTCTAAGACTATGCCCCCTAGTTCTAGTTTCACCCATCATCGGGAACATCCTCCCCGCATCCACCCGATCCAACCCCTTCACAATCTTATATGTTTCAATAAGATCGCCTCTCATTCTTCTGAACTCCAATGAGTAGAGTCCCAATCTACTCAACCTCTCCTCATATGTCCATCCCCTCATCCCCGGGATTAACCGAGTGAACCTTCTTTGTACTGACTCGAGAGCAAGTATGTCTTTTCTTAAGTATGGACACCAAAACTGTATGCAGTATTCCAGGTGCGGTCTCACCAATACCTTGTACAACTGAAGCAATACCTCCCTATTTTTATATTCTATCCCCCTAGCAATGAAAGCCAACATTCCATTGGCCTTCTTAATCACTTGCTGCACCTGCATACTAACCTTTTGAGTTTCGTGCACCAGGACCCCCAGATCCCTTTGTACTTCAGTACTTTCCAGTTTCTTGCCATTAAGATAATAACTTGCACTACGATTTATCCTGCCAAAGTGCATAACCTCACACTTTCCAGTATTGCATTACATCTGCCAAATCTCTGCCCACTTACTTAGCCTGTCTATGTCCCCTTGCAGGTTTTTTATGTCCTCCTCACTCACTACTTTCCCTCCCATCTTAGTATCATCTGCAAACTTTGATATGTTACACTCGGTCCCCTCCTCCAAATCGTTAATATAGATTGTAAAGAGTTGGGGACCCAGCACTGACCCCTGTGGAACACCACTAGTTACTGATTGCCAGTCCGAGAATGAACCATTTATCCCAACTCTCTGCTTTCTGTTAGCTAGCCAATCCTCTATCCATGTCAGAATATTACCCCCAATCCCGTGATTTTTTTATCTTAAGCAATTATCTTTTGTGTTGCACCTTGTCAAATGCCTTTTGGAAGTCTAAATACACTACGTCCACTGGTTCCCCTTTATCCACCCTATATGTTACTTCCTCAAAGAACTCCAGCAAATTTGTCAAACATGACTTCCCCTTCATAAAACCATGCTGACTTTGTCCTATTAAATTATGATTATCCAAATGTCCTGTTACTGTCTCCTTAATAATGGACTCCAATATTTTACCTACCACAGATGTTAGGCTAACCGGTCTATAGTTTCCAGCCTTCTGTCTACTGCCCTTTTTAAATAAGGGCGTTACATTAGCAGTTTTCCAGTCTGCCGGGACCTTTGCTGATTCCAGGGAGTTTTGGAAAATTATTACCAATGCATCCACAATCCCTACCGCCACTTCCCTCAAGACCCTAGGATGTAAGCCATCAGGTCCAGGTGATTTATCTGCCTTGAGTCCCATTATTTTACCGAGTACCACTTCCTTAGTGATTTTGATCGTGTTTAGCTCCTCCCCCCCTATAGCCCCCTGTTTGTCCAGTGTTGGGATATTCTTAGTGTCTTCTACTGTAAAGACTGATACAAAATATTCATTCAGTGTTTTTGCCATCTCCATATTTCCCACCATTAATTTCCCGGTCTCATCCTCTAAGGGACCAACATTTACTTTAGCCACCCTTTTTCTTTTTATATAACTATATAAACTCTTACTATCTGTTTTTATATTTTTTGCTAATTTACTTTCATAATCTATCTTCCCTTTCTTAATTAATCTTTTTGTTACTTTTTGCTGTCTTTTAAAGTTTTCCCAATCCTCTATCCTCCCACTAGATTTGGCTACCTTATATGCCCTTGTTTTTAGTCGAATACTATCCTTAATTTCTTTACTTAGCTATGGATGGCTGTCTTTTCTTTTACACCCTTTTCTTCTCAGTGGAATATATATTTTTTGGAAGTTGTAAAATAACTCCTTAAATGTACACCACTGATCATGTATCGTCTTACCCTTTAATCTATTTTCCCAATCCACTCTACTCAATTCCGCTCTCATACCTTCATAGTCTCCTTTATTCAAGCTTAGCATGCTTGTTTGAGATCCAGCCTTCTCACCCTCCAATTGAATATGGAATTCAACCATGTTATGGTCACTCATTCCAAGGGGATCCTTTACTAGGACATTTTTAATTAATCCTGTCTCGTTACACAGGACCAGATCTAAGGTTGCTTGCCCCCTGGTCGGTTCAGTTACATACTGCTCAAGAAACCCATCCCTAATACACTCAATGAACTCATCCTCAAGGCAGCCCTGCCCAATTTGATTTGTCCAATTAATATGATAGTTAAAATCCCCCATAATTATAGATGTTCCCTTATTACAAGCCTCAACTATTTCCTGATTGATACTCCGTCCAACAGAGTTGCAACTGTTCGGAGGCCTATAGACTACGCCCACTAGTGTTTTTTTCCCCTTATTATTCCTTACCTCCACCCAAACTGTTTCATTATCCTGATCTTTTGACCCAATATCATTTCTCTGTATTACAGTGATTCCTTCCTTTATTAACATAGCCACCCCACTTCCCCTTCCTTCCTGCCTGTCCTTCCTGATTGTTAAATAACCTGGTATGTTTAATTCCCAGGCATTGTCACCCTGCAGCCATGTTTCTGTAATGGCCACAAGATCATACCCATATGTAGTTATTTGTGCCATTAACTCGTCTATTTTGTTACGAATGCTACGTGCATTCAGATAGAGAACTTTCAAATATGTTTTGTGACACTTAGTTCCTGCTTTTGCCCTTTTTATTACTTTACCTTTTACTCCATACCTTCTGCCCCTTCCTGACACACTCTGGTTTTTAATTTCCCCACTGCTACCTAAGACAACCTTCTCTGTTGTCATTTTTATTATTTGCTCTCTAGGAACCTCCCCCCCACTAGTTAGTTTAAAGCCCTCTCTACAGCCCTAGTTATATGGTCCGCCAGGACTCTAGTCCCAGCACTGGCCAAGTGAAGCCCATCCCAACGGAACAGCTCCCTCCTGCCCCAGTACTGGTGCCAGTGTCCCAGGAAGCAAAACCCATTTCTCCCACACCAGTCTTTGAGCCACGCATTTAACTCTCTAATTTTATTTGTCCTAGCCAAATTCGCTCATAGCTCAGGTAATAATCCAGAGATTATTACCCTTGAGGTTCTGTTTTTTAATTTGACCCCTAGCTGCTCATACTCCTTTAACAGAACCGGCTTCCTTGTCCTATCTACGTCGTTTGTACCAACATGGACCACGACAACTGGATCCACCCCCTCCCACTGAACATAAAAACTGACTGTAAAAGCTTCTATAGATATGTGAAGAGAAAAAGATTGGTAAAGTCAAGCGTAGGTCCCTTGCTGTCAGAATCAGGGGAATTTATAATGGGGAACAAAGAAATGGCTGACCAATAAAATACATACTTTGGTTCTGCATTCAAAAAGGAGGACACAAATAACCTCCCAGAGATGTCGGGGAACATCGGGTATAATGAGAGGGAGGAACTGAATGAAATCAGTATTTGTAGGAAAATGGTGTTAGGGAAATTGATGGGTTTGAAGGCCGATAAATCCCCAGGGCCTAATAATCTACATCCTAGGGTACTTAAGGAAGTGGCCCTAGAAATAGTAGATGCATTGCTGGTCATCTTCCAAAATTCTATAGAATCTGGCACAGTTCCCATGGATTGGAGGGTAGCTAATGTAACCCCATTATTTAAAAAAGGTGCTAGAGAGAAAATGGGGAATTATAGACCAGTAAGCCTGACATTGGTAGTGGGGAAAATGCTAGAGTCCATTATAAAAGATGTAATAGCAGAGCACTTGGAAAACAGTGACAGGATCGGACAAAGTCAACATGGATTTACAAAAGGTAAATCGTGCTTGACAAATCTACTGGAATTTTTTGAGGATGTAACTGGTAGAATAGATAAGGGAGAACCAGTGGATGTGGTGTATTTGGACTTTCCAAAGGCTTTCGATAAGGTCCCGCATAAGAGATTAGCATGCAAAGTTAAAGCACATGGGATTGGGGGTAAGGTACTGACTTGGTTAGAGAGCTGGTTGGCAGACAGGAAGCACAGAGTTGGAATAAACAAGTCTTTTTCTGAGTGGCAGGCAGTGACTAGTGGGGTACCGCAGGGATCGGTGCTAGGACCCTAGCTATTCACAATATATATTAATGATCTAGACGAGGGAACGAACTAGATGTAATATCTCCAAGTTTGCAGATGGCACAAAGCTGGGCGGGTGTGTGTGCTGTGAGGAGGATGCCGAGAAACTCCAGTATGATTTGGACAGGTTGGGTGATTGGGCAGATGCATGGCAGATGCAGTATAATGTGGATAAATGCGAGGTTATCCACTTTGGTGGCAAAAACAGGAAGGCAGATTATTATCTGAACGGCAATAGATTGGGAGAAGGGGAAGTGCAACGAGTCCTGTGTGTCCTTGTGCACCAGTCGCTGAAGATAAGCATGCAGATTCAGCAGGCGGTTAAGAAGGCAAATGGTATGTTGGCCTTCATAGCGAGAGGATTTGAGTACAGGAGCAAGGATGTCTTGCTGTAGTTGTACAGGGCCTTGGTGAGACCACACCTTGAGTATTGTGTGCAGTTTTGTTCGCCTTATCTGAGGAAGGATGTTCTTGCCATGGAGGGAGTACAGCGATGATTCACCAAACTGATACCTGGGATGGCAGGAATGACATATGAGGAGAGATTGGGTCGATTGGGCTTATACTCGCTGGAGTTTAAAAGAATGAGAGGGGATCTCATTGAAACTTATAAAATTCTAACAGGACTAGACAGACTAGATGCAGGAAGGATGTTCCCGATGGCAGGGGTGTCCAGAACCAGGGGTCACAGTCTAAGGATAAGGGGTAAGCCATTTAGGACAGAAATGAGGAGGAATTTCTTCACCCAGAGAGTGATGAACCTGTGGAATTCGCTACCACAGAAGGCAGTTGAGGCCAATTCATTAAATATATTCAAGAAGCAGTTAGATATATTTCTTAAGGCTAAAGGGATCAAGGGATATGGGGAGAAAGCAGGGACAGGGTACTGAATTTGGATGATCAACCATGATCTCATTAAATGGCAGAGCAGGCTCGAGGGGCCGAATCGCCTACTCCTGCTCCTATCTTCTATGTTTCTATGTTGCTATTCTATATTGCTGATACTCTTCAAGTCCCCGGGGGTCTGATCGGTGTACAAACCAGGGCAACAACTTAACATGGAAATCATCAGTAATGCCACAGCACCATGGAGCGAATGGTTATCCAAGGAGGGAGAGTTAAGTGCAGGACCATAGTGGTGATGGAAGACTTGACAGTGAGAGTAGACAATTGCTTCTGTGGTGTGTTGCCTCCCAGGTGACAGGATAAGAGACACAATTGCGTGGGGAAACCTGGAAATCAACTGAGCGGGTCGGAATCTGTGATCTAAACTCAATTGTGCTGATTAATTTTGACTTCCAGGTTTCGCATCTCCAAGCTGCGCAGCGGGTGTGATGTGTACCCATATGACCCGATCTCAGCTGTATTTAAAGGGACAGTCCACTAATGCAAGTTGGAGGTGTTCAGGATGGATGGTGGACATAGAGCTAGGGCAGCACACAGCTTTAATGATGCCTCACTGGAATTACTGCTGGGTGCAGTCAGGAGGAGGAGGAGTGACATACTTTTTCCCAGCAATGGAAGGAATCTGCAGCTCTCACCAAGGCGGCGTGGTTGGAGTTAGCTGAGGAGGTGAGCGGCAGGAGTGTTGTGCCCAGGTCATGGATGGAATGTAGGAAGCGGTTTAATTACCGAACTAGATCAGGAAAAGTTAGTACATTCGCTGATTCAGCTACTTCCTGTGGTTTAAGTACCCCCACCTTTCACTCTGTCTTGCTAATCATTCATCATCACATCACCCCTCAGACCCACGCAACTTTCAGCAGCATCCAGCCTTCACTTTCTATGTACTTCATCAGCTCCCCATTTATCCATTCGCCGTTGACACTCACCCCAATCCTTATGCAATGTGATGCATCTGTCTCATAGTTACCCTCACCGAATGCACTGCATCCATCTGGTGAAACCTGACCTTCACTCACTCACAGGTCTGTTTTTTCATCCCTAGTAGAAGCGAGTGTAAAATGCAATTGAGAGGGAGAGGACTGGAGATGGATTGCCATCAATTGTGCAGCTCACTGACGCAAAGGAGGACAACCTGGAGATAAGTAGCACATCCGTGTCACTCTCAGTCGGAGATGGAGAGACAGGGAGCTTGCAGATGCCTGGTGATGGAATTAAAAGTATATGCTGACTTTATTTCATCAATGACTGAATGATGAGAAGACTGAGTATGATAATTGAAGAGATTGTGACTTTGCCACAACTAAATCGTATGCATTTATTTTGCATTCCATGGCCTTCACACGTACAGCAAGTGTCGCAGGACATCCATGAGGAGAATTCCTCAGAGGACCTCATTCCTTCTGCGGGTGCACCATCATAGGACATACAACCATGCAGCAGCGCAGATACTTGCACTTTGGTGGGTCCACTTAGAAAGTTAGTTGGGTTTTCACCTAATGATTCACAAGTGAGCATGAACAGACACGGCCATGCAGATTTTGGATGCCAACTTGTCTGCCGCCTTAAACAGGATGACAGAGACCTTATCCGTGGCCTTGCACCAAGCTGGTCTGCAACAGAGTGATGAAGCGCTGGACTAGGAGAGTGATGAATGTGAAAGGGGACGTGGAAGTGGGAACTCCACTCATAGCACTCCCACTTCTCATCCGTTGCCCTCCACCCTCGCCAGTACCTGACATGCTGTCTCGTCTCCCCACCCGATGGCCGTGTTTACCCGTGCACAAGGTGAAGGTGGAGCAGCCTTTGGTGGGGCCCTCATGTGCTCCATAACCCAGAGCGCATAGGCCAAAAACAGCTCAACCGTCAGGGATCTGAGCAGCCTGCCTCAACCTCTGCTGAAGCCACACAGTATACAACACCTAGAAGCGGTAGGGAGTGTAAGTTAAAGCAATTGTAAATTTGACAAAATGTTTTGTTGTTTCCTTTTTTATTATAACGGCACATAAAATTTATTGATTAGCACCATTTCCACGTCTTGCTAATTACTGCATCCCTTTCACTTGTCTCATGATGAATTACATGAAGGGACCCATTGGGTGGATGAGTGGTTGAAGGACTGTTTAGTGCAAATGGAGGTGGGGTAGTGCTAGTGGGGGGAGCAGACCGCAGGATTTCATTTCTGATATTTCACCCGCGGTGAACCTTTGCAATATTAGGGCATCCCACCAGCAATGGAAGCAGCTGGTCTGGCAATAGTTGCCCCACCTTCATCCTCCTTCTCCTCTATGTTCTCGTCATCCATCGATGAGTGATGAGCCCGTTCGTCCTCCTCAACCTGCGATTCTCTCTGCTGCGCGATATTGTGCACCCTCATTCTGGACACCCTCGCTGGCGAGTAGTGAAGGGTGCCTCCAGACTTATCTAGGGGCCCGAAGCACATCTTCAACATTCTAATGGCTTGCTCGGTGACACACTTGGTGTAATGTGGCTCTCGTTATAGCACTCCTGTGCCTCATTGGTGGGGTTCCTCACAGGTATCATGAGAAAAGTTTGAAGTATCCCTTGTCTCCTACAAGCCAGCCCTTCAGTCTGCTTCCTGGAACGAAAAGGTCAGGGATGTTGGACTGCCGCAGTATGGAGGCATCATGACCGTTCCCAGGGAATCTGGCGCAGACCTGCATGGACCACTTCTTGTGGTTGCCCACCAGCTGTGCATTGATGGACGAATATCCCTTGCTGGCTGCTGTGGTGGTGCTCAGAATGCTATGTGGGTGCAGTCGATGGCACCCTGTACCTGGGGGAATCCAGCCAGAGAGGTGAATCAGAGTGCCCGCTCATTCTGGCTATTTTCATCACAGGAGAAATCTACCTCATTCTCGACCCTGCCAAACAAGCCATCAGTGACCTACCTTATGCATTTATGTGCAGCCGACTGGGAGATTCTGGATATGTCACCGGTAGTGCCCTTGAAAGGATCCAGAGGTGAAAAAGTTGAGGGCGGTGGTCACTTTCACAGCCACTGGTAGTGCGTAGCCACCAGGTCCAGCAGGGAGCAGGTCTTCCTCTAGGAGGCTGCAGACGTCTGTCACCGCCTGACATGAGAACCTCAGTCTGTGGAAGCACTGCTCTTCTGAGAGGTCATGGAAACTGAGCCTCTGTCGATAAACCTTGTGGTGTGGGTAGTGCCTCCTGTGACCTTGGCTCCTGTCCTATGCACCTCTGTCCTGTGCACCTCTCCCATGCAACTCTCTCCCGTGCACCTCTGTCCTGTGCACTTCTCTCCCGTGAAACTCTCTCCTCTGCACCTCCATCCTGTGCACCTCTGTCCTGTGCACCTTTCTTTTGTGCACTTCTCTCCTGTGCACCTTCCTCCTGTGTAACTCCCTCCTGTGCACGTGCTGCTCCCACCACAGCACATCATCGCTGCCGTGGATGGTGATGGCCTTCCTCTTCTGATGTGCTGTCAAACATATCCAAGGCACCTCCCATCTTGTCAATTTGAAATCCTCCAAGGTTGAAAAAAGCTGTCTCCACACAAGAAATCTCTGCCAGACATTTGCCAAAGGGAACTGCAACACCAGTTGCAATAAGTGAACTTTTATTCAGATAGGACAATGATAAGTTTAAATACCCACCTGAACTGCTGCTCAAACTCGCTTCTGTTTCCCTGGTCAGTTTCCCAAGCGCTGGGAAACGCATCCTGCCCAAGTTAAATTTGGAGCCAAGTTAAACACAATTTATAAAGACCTCATTAACGTCTCCTAAGGATGCTAATTGTGCCATTAAGTACCTGTCCGCATCCAATTAGTAAATCCCTGAATTCGGCGTGTAGGTTTCTTGCCAGCATCCAAACGCGCCTCCATTAAACCCGGAAGTGGGTGCGTTGCGCTCCCGCTCAAAAAAAATCAAAATTTTTTACCCTCCACCCGCTTTCAACTCACCCATTCTTTTGGGTTAAAATTCCCACTTTTCTCTTCCACTGTTATATTGAACAGGGTCATGCCAATTGGGAATGCCATTCAAGCCGTTCACTCCTTCTGAATGCATGGGGAAGTGCGGGGGTATGAACAATTCCAGATGCAAGGAGACTGACACCATTTTGGTTAAGTACAGCGCAGGCCTCAGTAAGAAAACTTCCCCCACTCCACCAACAAAGTGCACAGTAAATCACTTTCAAACTCCAGAAATCTCAGCTACGCCCATATCACGTGACTACGAGCCCGACTGCACCTACATCATTTGGGCGTAAATTTACGCCGGCTCATCAGTGGCCTAAAGGCAGGAAACTCGCATGAGCTGGTCTCTAGCACGGAGGACGGAGCCTTGTAAATGAGGGGCGCGGGGTTTCGGCAGGAATAGCGCCACAAACGATCGAGGAAATCTGCGGCCATGGATGTTTCGGCATAAAACTGGAGTAAATCAATTACACAGCAATTTTCTCAGGAAAATAAAACAGTGCCATAGTTATGCTGAAACTTTCCAGGAAAATCCGGCTCACAATTGTACAAGACTTCGATTGTCCAAGAGCAGTCTGGGATTTGGAAAATATTGGTGTGCGCTGAAGACTGTTTTCTCAGTCAATATATTGCTACTCTGACAAGAATGGAAGTGCGACAAGCCCTAGTTCTGGGTAATGAGGCAGGGCAACTTGGTATCCTCAATCGGGGGCAACATTTGGGAAACAGTGATCATAATATAATTAGGTTCAATTTGTGTAAGAATAGAAAAGGGAAGAGGAAAGATGAAGACAAGAGCAACTTCTTCTTATCGTGTCCACGGACAGTCTATACATAGCCCAGCCAGAACTGGACACATTTTTGCACCTTGTTGTTGGATTTGGCAAGATCTGCAACAGTGCAGGGTTCCTCTAACGATGGGCATTGCAGGAGATGTTGCATAGTCTGTGCCTCAGTTCCACATTCACAAGTTGTCGGGCTGGTTGAATATCCCCATTTGCTTAGTGACACCTTTGAGCAACCTACACCAGTCTTAAGTCTGTTAAGGCACTTCCAGATTGCCCAGTTGCAATTAGCTCCTGGGGGAAGGCTTTCATCAGGTTAAATTTCCATCGTTGGGGGTTGTTCGTACCAGATTAAACGGAAAGCAAAATTGTTAGCAATGAGAAGTTTGTACACAGGAAATGGAATTAAGTATATTCTAGTAAGGACAAAAGGAAGTGTAACCTGGGCAGTAATTTGACGGAACGTATCATTCGCTCTTTATAGACCCACCTGATTTTGCTTCATTGACTTCAATTGAAGACCAGGCGGGCTCTACAATGGACAGGTCTTCCTTGCATATCATCCCAGGGGGTGACGTTGAAAATGATCCCCATGGTTTTTCCAATGGAAAAATTTACATTTAGAAAGTGTCGATGGGTCACTGATCGTGCTCTAACCCCTGAATCGGAGGGGGTGCATTTCTGCAGGGGGTCTATCGCTTGTCCGCCATAACATTGCTGGAAGAGCTGCAGAAACTCCAGAAAAACTGAGTAAACACCATTTATCCAAGGTTTCTGCGACTCTCCCACTGAAGTTATAGCGGACCAGTGGACGATCCCTCAAGGAATTTCACCCCTAGAAGGTTGTGGGTTCAAGCACCACTCCAGAAACTTGAGCATGTAATCCAGGCTGGCACTCCAGTGCAGTACTGAGGGAGCACTGCAATGTCGGAGATGCCGTCTTTCGGATGAGAAGTTGAACCCCGTCTGCCCTCTCAGGTGGATGTAGAAGATCTCACGGCACTATTTCGAAGAAGAGCAGAGCACCATTCCCCGGTGTCTGACCAATATTTATCCCTCAACCAACATCACTGAAGCAGATTATCTGGTCATTATCACATTGTTGTTCGTGGGACCTTGGTGTGTGCAAACTGGCCGCTGCGTTTCCTACATTGCAGCAGTGACTACACTTTAAAGTGCTTCGCTGACTGTAAAGTGCTTTGGGACATCCTGAGGTGGTGAAAGGCGCTATATAAATGTAAGACTTTCTTTTTCTTTTCAATTACCCCTAGGTCTTCACACACAGCAGCATCAATGGGCTGTGCATGCTGCGGGAAGGTGGCGTGTTTTTTTATATTCTAAATCAACTGGGAATAATAACGATCCATAGAGGAGATGGAATTTGTTATTTGGCACAGCAGCATCACAATTGACAACCTTTCCACATAGTTTTTCAGGCAGCATCGTGACAGCACTCAGGACGTATACATGGGAAAATATCGGAAACCACAAAGAAGCGCTTTTTGCTCAAAGACCGACCAGGAACTGGAAGGTCCAGCTTTTCTGTAAGGGGTTTTAGATCGCAGAGGTTTCTCTCTCTAGAGGCCTCTCTCTCTTGCACAGTAAAACCGTGAGTGGTTCGACCCACTCGCCCCTTAGATTCTGTACTCTGGACTTTGGGGCAGGAACTACAATGTAGAGAAAACTCTTATAGACCAAGTTTGATGAAACGAAATGAAATTTTATTGCAAATGGAAACACAAATCAAATGCAAGCAAATAAGAGAGTACATGGGAGGGAAAAACACAAACAAATCATAAGGACACAATACTAACTAAGGCAAATACAGGCATATTATACTCTACAAAAATCATCATGAAATAGGGAAACACACGGAGCATCGAGGGATAACAACTCATGTTAATTATACCCTTAAATATCCACCCCCTTAAACCTATCTAGATCTGATTATGGAGGGCCAGAAACATGCTCACCAATCCAACTAGGAAGTGCAAGGTTTTGAACCAGTCTGCGTTTGGTCCTGTTTGACCCCGGGGTGGGACGCCAGCTCGAACGGTCTTCTTGATGGTGGTTTGGTCTTCTTCTCCTTCCTCTCCGTCGATGGAGAGGAGTCCCGATGATCTTCTCACGAAGCGACTCCTCTTCACCCAGCTCAAAAGCTGGGCAGGCCTGCAAGCTGGAAAGCTGATGAGCGTGTCTCCGTGTCTCCTTGTCCTACCCCTACCCGTGTGTTCTCACAATTATACTTCTTTTCCAGAAGCCCTTATCTCGCGCCAAATCAGGTTAGTCTTTGTTTAACTTTTGGCGGGCTTATTGCACAACGGGGTAGTTATTATATTTTAAACTGTTCTTGGATGGCCGGTAACGGCCCATCTCTGGTCTGGAATGACCTTCATTGTTTTTAATGTCCTGGTGATGTCCTTAACGGGCCCTTGATGCTCTTCTCATGAATATGAAACTGTTCCCTTTTGTCTGGGTCAACATTTAGATGGCCTTTATCTACAGGCCGATCTCGACTGGATCTGTATCCAATCTATATGTATATGTGGGTGTCTGGTTTCGTTCTCTCAGAAACGGCTTCCAGAACTTACTTTGGGCTGAATCCACAAAGCTGTCTGAGGATTTGCAGGAACCATTTTAAAGTGTCCCATTAAGTTGATCACGGGGTCTGGTGGCCATTTTGAATGCCCCTTTTTCTGGGCTACTTTTAAAATAGTCTTTAAAATCATGGCCTCTTCTGCCATTCGACCCTTTATAATATAAAGTACAATTTTGCGAATCCTACACTTGGTTTACTGACAAACTCCGCTGCTGGGTATTCTGAGCTGTGCAGGACTCCATCTTCTAATGATCCATTTTTTTCTCACCCTCCCTGCAGGGAATCATTCTTCCAGTAAAGCACTCTGGGAAGAATGACATCCTAACAGTCGGCCTGTTTTTCTGGCTGGAAAACTTTCCAACCATTTTGGCTCAGATGTAAAACAGGCCATTTTTTAATATCATGATCCAAGACCCTGTGGAAAGTTTATCTTTTTCCTCTACGATTAGAGAGCACAGGCTGCTTATTGTTAGGTAGACAAATTTCCTGAATGTATTGTATAAACGAGAAGCAGCAGCATTTTCCTGATGCTTAAAAAAAACCTGCGACATCACAAAGGCAAATTCTTCCACGACACCACAGTCTGTTTTTTTGTTAAGAACCTGTGGCAGGACACAGACGATGGCCCTTAATTTGCGGTCAGCGGCGAAGCAAAGGCGCTCGCCCCGGCCCCAAAGTAAGCTTCCCACAAAGATCTCGCGATCTCTGTGGCGAGAAGTTCGACTTTTGCGATGCGTAATTGAAATCAACGCAAGTTAATGGGGAACCCCTAACGCGAGCTGCTGTGACATCAACAAGCTGTCTAAGCTGCCAATCACAATGCAGAATTCTCACAGACAGGGAACCAGGAAGTGGGTAAGCTCCTTTGATTCTAACATTTTTAAAATGTTAGAGAGAGCAAAACAAAGATTGGGACTCTCACATGGAAAAAGGCAAACCTGAAATAAAGATGAACAAACTTTTAAAAAAAGTTAATATTTTTGAACGTTTTTATTAAAATGGATAAATGGATAAACTCCACAAAATTAAAATTAGTTTTTCAGGCCATAACGTTTGTTTAGAGTCAATGCGCTGTTAAAACCCCAGTTATACCTAATCCAAAAGGGTCTAACTTTAAATGGGGTATTTAACAGCGATATTTACCACGGAAGAGCCAAAGTTTTCATCAGTTTCTATGATTTGACAGTTTACACTGATTGCTGGCTGTGGGGTGGGGTTGGGAGGGGTGGTGATGGTGGGGCGGGGGTTGATGGGGGCCACAGCGCAGCCCGTGTCGGAGCAGTGAATGACTGACCGCAACTTTAGGATTTCCGTGTTAGGATGCGCATGCGCTAAATCCTGACGTTGCGGTCAGATTTGAAGGGATAATGACAGCGAGCACTGTTCCCTCACTGTTATTACCCACCGCAATTTCCAAGCCATTGTGAGTAACTATTAAAGAGAGGGATTTATTGTGTAGTATCGCACTCTCTTCATAGAGGAATAACACTGCTATATATTACATTTGCAATAATAGGACAATTTAAAGAGCCTTAATGAACTGGAGTGTGATATATAACATAGTTAGACTTTAGTATAGCAGTTAGGAATTAAATTGATCCAATGAATAAAGAACTATCAGATTACCATTTGCAAATGTAAAAATTGGACCTATTAATCACTTATATAATGTTTATGAAGCATAAAACTATACATTTAACCAGTTAAGACCATTAATGTTATTGAATTGAGCTATCTGATCACTATGATGGGTAAATGTTTACTCCGGGTGGCCCAAGTTGTTTCCTTTTATTAATTAGCTTGATGTAAATCTCCATTTACACTTCTTCTATAAGGATTGTAGTGTATGAGAGCCAATACACTGGGATCACATGAGACAAGAGCATCTCCTTATAGGATGACCACCCCCTTTTAGCAGCATTACATTCAGTAGAATAACTACATCGATGCTCTAGTTAAAGTTAAAAAAACATTTTTTTTGTCATATCTTCTGTGGGTGCTGTTTTAGATCTACTCTTTCAAAATGGATGACTGAAGGGCTCCAGGGCGTCAACCTGCAAATGTAAAAAGAATGTAATTTGTATAAAGAATTAGAAATAAGTTAGCTAAAGCCACGATTTTAATTATATCTCTAATATATGAGATAACTACTACGGGGCTCCATGCATGAGTGAGGGGTTTTACAAATCAGTGCTATGTGTAGTCTTAATTTACCGTAAGTGTTAGCCATGGCTGAGTAGTATCGCTCTTGCTTCTGAGTCAGAAGGTGGTGGGTCCAAGCCCCACTCCAGAAGCTTGAGGATATAATCTAGGCTGAGGGAGTGCTGCATTGCCAGGGGTGCTGTCCTTCAAATTAGACTTCAAACCAAGGCTCCGTCTGCTTTCTTAGATGGATGTAAAAGATCCCACAGCCACTATTTGAAGAAGAGCAGGGGCGTTCTCCCTGGTGTCCTGGTCAACATTTATCCCTTAACAAACGTCACTAAAAACAGATAATCTGGTCATTATCTCATTGCTGTTTGTGGGACCTTGCTGTGGGCAAATTGACTGCAGCGTTTCCTACATTACAACAGTGACTACACTTCAAAAGTACTTAATTAGCTGTAAAGCACTTTGAGATATCCTGGGGTCTTGGAAGGTGCTATATAACTGTAAGTAATTTCTCTTCTTTAACATATATATGCTTCATAGATATATTTTTAACTGCGGTACATTTAGCCATATATCATTAGCATATAAACTGGTGAACTTGTCATCAGTATACAATTTTAACTGGTATACTCGTCACAATTATAGATTTAACACTAAAGTAAAACAGACAATAATAGATCTGAAATAACTGGACTTCAAATGCCACTAGGTCCCAGACTTTGTTTGCTTATCTCGATAAGCTGTCCCGTGGTTCACACAGTCATGCTAAGCCATCTGATGGTACATGTCACACAATCTGTCTCCACCTACATGTGTATTTAGGCTGCCACTCCTGGCTTTCTTCCTTTCCTTCCTGTCAACCAGTTTTGCATTATCACACCTCCTTCTTTCACCCCCCTTTTTCTTGCTCCTAGTCCTCAACGTCTCACACTTCTCAATTTTACAGCATTATGCCCTAATCCCCTTGCTGATATTCCTCCACTCACCTTTTATGTCACTGCTCTAGGATTGAGTCGCTCCACAGCTTTCCCCTGCTCTCCCCTAGTCTTGCTCTACTACACTCAATGTGACTCCCACTATTAACTGTTCAAGCATCAACTCACATTGCTTCATTTCCCTCTATCAATGCAACTCCCTATCTGGAATCTACCTTCTCCCTGTTCTTCCCGACCATCTCCATGGATTTACTACTGTCAATGCAGTCTTCATCACCCTTTATTCTCTTAAAAATAGGGCCTTGCTGAAACTTGACTCTCACAAGAGGTCACTTACCCCATCCCTCAATGCATTGAATCCCAAATCCTTGTCCTCATTTACAACTTCTGCAAGGCCTCGCTCAAGTCTACCTTTGCAATCTCTTCCAGGCCTGCATTCCTATGTCCCATCTGCTCTTCCGACTCCGTTCTCCCCCTCAGTGGCAGAAGCTTCAGCCCCCTTGGCCCCACAGAGTGTAGGTGTTAGCCATGGCTCATGCCTCCGAGTCGGAAGGTTGTGGGTTCAAGTCCCTTCTTCTTCTTCTTAGGCAGTCCCTCGGAACCGAGGATGACTTGCTTCCACATTAAAAATGAGTTTGCAGGTGACTGATGAGTCCAATGCGGGGCCTACAGTCTCTGTCACAGGTGGGGCAGACGGTGGTTGAAGGGGCGGGTGGGTGGGGTGCTTGGGTTGACGTGCATTGCTTCCGCTGCCTGCGCTTGGCTTCCGCTTGCTCCCGGCGAAGAGGCTCGAGGTGTTCGGCGCCTTCCCGGATGCTTCTCCTCCACTTTGTGCGGTCTTGGGCCAGGGATTCCCAGGTGTCGATGGGGATGTTACACTTTTTCAAGGAGGCTTTGAGGGTGTCCTTGAAGCGTTTCCTCTGCCCACCTGGGGCTCTCTTGCCGTGCCGAGACTCCGAGTAGACGCTTGTTTTGGGAGTCTCGTATCGGGCATGCGGACAGGGATGTTCAAGTCCCACTCCAGAGACGTGAGCACAAAATCTAAGATGTCATTCCATTGCAGTACTGAGGGAGTGCTGCGCTGTGGAAGTATAATCTTTTGGATGAGACGTTAAACCGAAGCCCAGTCTGCCCTATCAGGTGGATGTAAAAGATCCCATGGCACTATTTGAAAAAGAGCAAGGGAGTTGTCCCCAGTGTCCTGGTCAGTATTTATCCCTCAACCAACACCTAAAACAGGTGATCTGGTCATTATTTAATTGCTGTTTGTGGGACCTTGCTGTCTGCAAATTGGCTGCCACATTTCCTACATTACAACAGTGGTTACACTTCAAAACTACTTCATTGGCTGTAAAGTGCTTTGGGACCTCCTGAGATTGTGAATGACGCTATATAAATGCAAGTCTTTCTTTCTTTCACACTCTTCCCCTAAACTCCAGCCCCACCTTATTACCTGTGTTATTCAAAAGCCTCCTCCAAACCTTCTTCGCTGACCATTCCTTTGGTCAGCATTCGTTTCCTCCTCTGTGAGGTGCACTGGGACATTTAAAAGCACGAGATAAATGCAATCTGCTTATTACCATGCTCCGTTTCTGTGCATATATTTTCCTCTAGCTTCCCAAGCCTAGAAGAAAGTGAAATCAAAAACAGCAAACAATGTCTTTAAAACGCTCATTAAAGAATGATGAACATTGCAGATGAATACCTCAGAGTAGATGATTGTATTATATGCAAATAAACTTTCAGAAGCCCTACGCTCTGCACACACACACACCAAAAAACATGAGATCTGGTGCATAATGTATAGGTATGAACTGACGATTGTTAAGTTTAAATGATTTACAGTGGAGATTTTATATGATTAAACCGTAGATAGAAGCTTTAATATCCTTGCATCCTTGTGAAACTGGAAGCAAACTTACTTCAATCAAAATGTTATCTCTGAAGTACGTGGAGTGTATCACATTCTTTGTTCCAGATCTATATTAAGTAGCCTTTTATTTGGAGCCTATCTCTTTGAATCATGCTGTCCCCTATACAGTAGGTGCCAAACTTCATTCAGATTTTAAATATATATGCTGCCTTTCTTCCTTGCACACCAAACATTGTGTGATCTGTAATTCCGTGCAGCAATAGAATTTATATCTGAGCAACAGTCACTCGAACTGATTGAAGGATGGTCTTTATCCTTCTGTACTTTTTCCTCTGATTAAGTGACAAAAAAATCTGAACCCTCTTTTCACAGAACATAACTAAGACCAAACATCTTTTGATACAGGGAACAAACATATTTATAGGACACTGAGAATTCTGCTCTCTATTTCCCTCATCACGTCACCAAAGAAAAGTGCTGATAGTCCTGTTTGGACTTTGAAATGGAGTCAGGTAATGTGGATAGCAAATGAAGAGAATGGCTTATTGAGCTCAGATTATTGAGGTGGGAGAAAGGATGTGAACTGCACATACAAAGCAAGTGACTTCCAAGGAAAATGCTGTTTGTTTTGCTGTTGACTTTATTGACAACTCTGATCAATAGACTCACACTACATGATTGCAGAGAGCGCCATTCCTTCAGGCTAAAGGCCTAGGGTAAATTTTGACTGGTCTACTGCTTGTGATGCACCTCCTAAGCATCCCTTTTAGAAGTGATTTTTTTGTGGTCAATTCTCCTGTCTGCTTTTTTCGATAGATCAAATTAACAAAAACTCAAGAGATCAAATCTATATCTCACCCAGAGGAGAATTGTCTCAGTTCATTTTTCATACTCATAATCTGATGTGTTAACAGCTTTTGTTCAAAATAACTGGAAATGACCTTTACTGTCCCATGATAAGAAATGGGGCATTTTTGGACCATGGCGATGGCAACAGATGCGATAGTCTAGGTTTTCTGCTTGAGTTAGTAGAGTGGGCTTGTAGTCACTGTTGTAATGGAGGAAGAGGTGGCAGGCAATTTGCGCACAACAAGGCCCCACAAATAGCAATAAGATCAGCTGTTTTTAGTGATGTTGGTTGAGGGATAAAGATTGGCCAAGACACCAGGAGAACTTCCCTGCTCTTCTTTGAATGGTGTCATGGAATCTTTTGCATCCATCTGAATGGGAAGACGGGGCCTTGGTTTAATGTCTCATCCAAAAGATGGCACCTCCAACAGTGCAGCACTCTCCCAGTACTACACTGGAGTGTCAGTCTAGATTTTGTGCTCAAGTCTCTGGAGTGGGATTTGAACCCACAAACATTCTGACTTAGAGGTGAAAGTGCTACCACTGAGCCAAGGCTAACCTATATAGGAGCGGTACTAATGGAGTACAAGCTGATATTTATTTCTGTTTGTGTGACCATGAATCTCTCTCTATCCTACATTAGATAGCTTGCCTTTCAGTTACCTTAATTTTGTTTCTTCTTTTGCTCTTATTTGTTTTCTCTCTCATTAATAAAGTAAAACTTGCAGCAATTGTCCAAACAAAAGTCCTCAAGATGTGTTCAGCACACACTGTTTAAGAATGGTTAACGATGTAGATTAAATATATTTTGGACTTCAAATATATTGGCTGTCAAGAAAACCTGTGCCTAAAAATTTACATTTACTTTAGAAGTCCTGGTGAGGTGGAGAAACTTTGGCAATAGCTGATACAAAGGGCTGGATTTTGTCAATGGGGACGTGATGGAGGCGGGACTCCCACTTTTTGGGTTGTAGTCCCGCCTCCATTGATTTGTGGCCAACCCACGCGATTTACCCTTGATTGACCTTGTTGAGCCCGCCCAGCGGGCTCAGCAGGCCAATTAAGGGCCACCCAGTTACAGGTGACGTCAGGGATTAACATTTCATCTGTCAAGAGCTTTTGACAGATGAAATATCAGTGTTTGACAGCTCTGTGAAGCTGTCAAACATTGACAATCTGACTTCTAACTTGAGTCCTTCTCCACAGACTCAGTTAGAAATCTCTCCAGAACAGAAAGCAGAATGCTGCAACTTTTGACAGCTCGCGGCCATTCTGCTTTCTGTGCTGATGAGATGAGGGACTCCCAAGACCTGAAGGAAGGAAGTCTGCATTAGTAAGTACAGGTAAGTAAAACTTATTTAAACACTTTACACACACCAAACACACTTACCTCTGCACTCATGCACCCATCACTCACCTGAACACCGGACATCTCAAACCCTCCAAGCCCTTCAGCCCGACGGTCCACCTCGCTAACTTGCCGTGGTTTGGAGCCGTCGGGAAGCCCACAGTTCAGGGCTAAAAATAAGGATTAGGCCAAAAACTGCCTGTTAATTACCTGTTAACAGGCAGTTAATTGGCACTAATCCCCTTCCTGCCTCGGGGAGGCGGCTCCCAGCACAGGTCGGGTACCCGCCTCCTGGGAAACGGGCATGGAGGCGGGTTGGGGGCAGGAAAGGTTCGTGCCCCCCGATTCTGCAATTTTCCCCCCACTCCCGCCTCCAAACCCACCTCCACGGGGCTTGGAAAATCCAGCCCAAAGTTTTCTACAATCTAATCTATAATATTCTAGAGCATGCCATAAGGCATGGGGAAATTCATTTGGGGAAGTTCTTAGGGCCTGGGATTGTGTCAGGGAAAATTTGTAGAAAATTGGAAAAATATTTTTGATTGGCCTGATTTTCTCACTGACTCTACACAAAAGGGGAACTAATGGACAATTGGCACCTGCCATAAAAACAACCACTGTTTTTTGTAAGTCCATTTCCCACCCACCCCGCCTATTAAGAAGTTTTCCCGGACACAGGCCTGCGTCCTGTTCTGGGGCCTGATGATTGAGTTCTGCTCTGTCCCCGGAGCTTGGATCTTTCTCAGAACTTGGGCTTTCAAAACTTTCAGGGAGTTTTTGTTCTCGTTTGTAAATTCTGTGTAAGAGACACAACATGGGAGTTATAGTTTTCACCCCTCTCCTGTACCTACAAGACCCAGAATGCATAGTGACAACCCATGCCACATGATAGACAGGCAGGACATTTACAAGCGAGGCGTAAACAGTGAAAAAAACAGCAAAACAATTCATTACTTTTGGCATTTTGGGGAATAAAAATTGAATATAATTTAAGACTAAATGAGGTTAAGCTGCACCACCTGTAAATGTTCTAGTTAAGATGCAAAATTCATCCTCTTTGTTAACATGATTTTGGCCAAGATTTCAGCGCTACAACTGCTGCTCATTGGTGTTATGCTGAACAGGTGGCCCAATATCGGGGACGGTCTAATTTACAGTCATGTTTGCCACAGGTTTTTTCCACTACTTCAAGGGAAGGTGCATTAATGCTGCCTCATTGTCAGGCTGCTGGCCTGTTCAGCTGCCCCAACAGCACAGTGAAGATACAGACGGAGAAGCAACACCTACAAGTAGTGATGGCAGAACGTGGATGGAGGGAGAGAGCCCGTAGGTTCTCCGACGAAGCTCTCGAGGCGTTGGTCACTGTGGTGGAGAGGAGGCAGGCGGAGCTATACCCGCAAGCTGGCAGGAGGCCCTCGCCACACACATCCAGGACCATGTGGTGTGAGATAGCGGACCACGTCACGGCCAGCACTGCTGTCCCCAGGACCCACACCCAGTGCTGGAAGAAGTTTAATGACCTCATACACGTGGTCAAGGTGAGTGAAGGCTTCAGCAAATGCCACATCCCACCATCTGCACCACAAGCTTCACACACTGCTCAATGCACCACACTCCCAGCACTCACAAAGCAACAATCTCCATCTATCAACACTCACACCCACATCTCACACCTTGCACACAATGACAGCTATTCAACTATGGCAGGCACATCACCCAAACAGATTCCACTAAAGTCACTCAACACTTCTCTTTTTCTTGCAGGCCAAGGTCGCACATAACCGCCGGGAGCCGGAGCGGACAGCAGGGGGGCAGGCAGACCATCAGCCGGTTTCCTTAAAGGGACCATGGCCACATTGAGTTTGACAGCTGTTCTGTCAGTGTTTGACAGCATTGAGGTGCTGCAAACACTGACAAGCACTGCACAAAGGTGGACGCTTGCACCCAGGCTCTCTCATGACTCCCTCCATATGCTTATGGAGGGAGTCACAGCACGCAGGGAGGTTCTCTTCCCTTCCGAGGGCGGAAGAGACCTCACCAGGACACCAACGCAGCCTGGTTGCACATTGCGCAGGATGGCAAAAGCAGGGATGTCGTCAGGGGTCCCTGGCTGCAGTGGCGCCAACCTTTCAATGATCTCAGTGAATCACGAAATGTTACTGCAAAGCCACACTCAAACTCGCCCTGCTGTGCCACTCAACACATCCCCATCACTCAGCCTTCCCTACCCTACTCCTGCACATCCTTACTCACACCCAACTTACCTTGCACCTCCACCCAACCCTCTCTATCTACTTTATCACTTCCCCATCTCACTAGCCACCCCTCACACTCACCCTCATCCTAGTTCAAGCATACCAACTAACAACACACAAGTGTAGGCACTTGAGAGGTTTAGCCAATGTCCATGTGAAGCTTTTGGTAATGTGTTGTCATACAGTGAAATCTATATTTTCATTACTGCCCCTTATTGGACAGATCTGTGCGCACCTTGAGAAGTGTCTTACTGAGTTGCAGTGAAAGTTCAGACATAACTCCCCCCCCCACACCCCCAGCTATAGTGATGAGTGTGAATGGAATGGCTTGGACATTAAAGAGATGCTTTACGGTGCTGGTGTGGGATGGTGCCCACCTGCCGCATCATGTGGCAGCCAGGGTTTACAGCGTCAAGTGAAGTAAATCTGGCCATGGTGAGGCCATCGCTGGCCTCCCGGATAGCAATGTTGTCGGGTGCTGATGCCCTGTGTCCTGTGCAGCATCGGGTGATGGTGGAGAAGGTTGGTGATGTTGTTGGTGATGATGGTGGTGGTGTTGAGGCTGATCGTGGAAGGATTCAGAAGACCAAGGTCTGATTTTTTCAAGGGCACCGATGTTGCTATAAGAGACGCTATGGGGGAAGACATCCTTGCTCCTGTACTCGAATCCTCTCGCTATGAATGCCAACATACCATTTGCCTTCTTAACCGCCTGCTGCACCTGCATGCTTACATTCAGCGACTGGTGCATAAGGACACCCAGGTCTCGTTGCACTTCCCCTTTTCCCAATCTATTGCCATTCAGATAATAATCTGCCTTCCTGTTTTTGCCACCAAAGTGGATAACCTCACATTTATCCACATTATACTGCATCTGCCATGCATCTGTCCAATCACCCAACCTGTCCAAATCATACTGGAGTTTCTCTGCATCCTCCTCACAGTGCACACGCCCACCCAGCTTTGTGTCATCTGCAAACCTGGAGATATTACATCTAGTTCCCTCGTCTATATCATTAATATATATTGTGAATAGCTGGGTTCCTAGCACTGATCCCTGCGGTACCCCACTAATCACTGCCTGCCATTCGGAAAAAGTCCCATTTATTCCAACTCTTTGCTTCCTGTCTGCCAACCAGTTCTCTATCCAAGTCAGTACCTTACCCCCAATCCCATGTGCTTTAACTTTGCATGCTAATCTCTTATGCTGGACCTTATTGAAAGCCTTCTGAAAGTCCAAATACACCACATCCACTGGTTCTCCCTTATCTATTCTACCAGTTACATCCTCAAAAAATTTCAGTAGATTTGTCAAGCATGATTTACCTTTTGTAAATCCATGTTGACTTTGTCCGATCCTGTCACTGTTTTCCAAGTGTTCTGCTATTACATCTTTTATAATGGACTCTTGCATTTTCCCCACTACCAATGTCAGGCTTACCGGTCTATAATTCCCCATTTTCTCTCTACCACCTTTTTTAAATAGTGGGGTTACATTAGCTATCCTCCAATCCATGGGAACTGTTCCAGATTCCATTGAATGTTGGAAGATGATCAGCAATGCATCTACTATTTCTAGGGCCACTTCCTTAAGTACCCTAGGATGTAGATTATCAGGCCCTGGGGATTTATCGGCCTTCAATCCCATCAATTTCCCTAACACCATTTCCTTACAAATGCTCATTTCATTCAGTTCCTCCCTCTCATTAGACCCTATGTTCCCCGACATCTCTGGGAGGTTATTTGTGTCCTCCTGTTCACTGAAATGCAGAAAATGGCCCTTCACCTGGAGAAACTAAAGAAAGAAGAAAGGGCTTACAGTTATATAGTACCTTATATCAGGACTTCAGTGTGGTCCAAAGTGATATACTCTTCGAAGTGTAGTCTCTGTTTTATAGGCAAATGTGGCTGCCATTTTGGGCACATCAAGGCCTCCCAAACAGCAAATGAGATGAATAGACCATTTATCTGTTTTTCGTGATTTTGGTTGAGGGATAAATATTGGCCAGAACACCGGGGAGAACTCCGCTGCTCTTCTTTGAATAGTGCCATCGCCATGGGATCTTCTACAGCCTCCTGAGAGGGCAGACGGAGCCTCTGTTTAACTTCTCATCTGAAAGACGACACCTCCAACATTGCAGTTCTCTCTCAGTATTGCATTGGAGTGCCAGCCTGGATTACGTGTTCAAGTCTCTGGAGTCGTGCTTGAAGTCACGTCAAGGGCAAAAGAAACAACAGGAGCATACCATGCTAAAAAAAAGGAACAACAGTGATTAATTCCCAATTATACTTGATGATGAAACTGTTCTTTGTGAATTAATAAACATTTAATTTGCATATTCAGAAGACAGCAGTTGTTCAATTCTTCCAAATACTGCTCCCAGAACATATCTCTTTGAATTGGATGGTAATTCAATCACAAAGAGCAACTTCACAAATTTTATACCAGCATGATTGAAACAGTGTCCGATTTCTGCTGTTGCGAGCTTAGTCCTTTGGATATTTATATGCTTTGTTTAACAGCAGTAAAAATCCCAGGGATTTCAGTAGGAGACATTGAGGGCTGATTTTCCTGGGTTTTGCTCTCTAGCAGCACCCATTTCAGGGGCGCATTGCATCGCTGGCAAAAATAGGCAGAGTCCCCTTTGTGCTGGGTCTCCACTCCCATAGTGCTGCCTCCATTTTGACAGTTGCAATTGTTTATTTTGCAGGATTTTAAACATTTGTCTCTTCAATGAAATGCAAATGGAGCCTTAAATAAACAGACAAGAATGAAATGAGTGGGCCAACTCCTTTATAGGCCTGAAAACTAAGCATTATGTGTATGTAGTAAAATAAATATGGCTGCCATTATAGTTTACATTTTTTCCCCTCACTTTTCTCATCAAGACCATTAACATAGGAAACAAAATATTGGTTAGGGAAAAAATAATAGAATATGATAAAATTGCCTTTAATATAATTTAATGAAACCTGGAATGTCCTACTGTTGTCCTCACTTAAATGTCATTCTGGTATTCCATACTTAACACAAAAATGAGTATTATTCTGCAGCTGTACAGTTAAATCAAATGGACAAGATTTGTATATTTTAAATGATAAAGTGCAGCCTGTCAGTGTAGACAATAGATGTGTGTGGATCAGCGAGGAAGAACAGAGGGTTGGAAAATAACCAGGAATACTACACTGACAAACAGAAATTTGTCACGTTTTCATTTAAGGTCGTAGTTAGCTTTTTGAGAGCAGAGGTTGAGCAGTGAGTGATCCTAGCAGGGTGGAAACCGAAAGAGCACACATCACCGTGGGGCAAAGGGCAATTTCCTTTTTAATAACTGCGACCATTGTAATATATATTTATGAAGGGATGAGGGCCAGATATCCAGGGTGCCTTCTTTAGAAGACCGCAGGTGTCCATAGAAGCGAAGGACTGCAAATGGAAGATAAGGATGGTAACCTAAAAGGGACAAACACGATGAAAAGAACCTACATAAAAAGGACTCATTTAAAAAAAAATTAGAGCAGATACAGGTCCAGTCTGAACTGTTTCTTAAAACCAACTGTGCACATCAGTTGGTTGTCAAATGAATCTGTAGCATTTTATTTCTCTCTCACATTACTCTTCTTTCACGCTTTTCTAACCTTTTCCCTATCAATTTCCCAACCACTTTCACCCAAGCAGCCAGTTTTGGTACGGTCGACTTTATTTGGATGCGCGATAGATCAATACGTAGATTACAACAATAAGATACAAAGGACAAACACCGAATCAGATCAGAAGGCAATGCAATTTTATTTTGTCATAGGATTTCAGTATTGATTGATGAAATACAAACTATATTGCAACCAGAAATGCTGAATATTACTTCTGGCAAAGTGCCTTATCCCAATGATCAGACATTGCTTCAGGACAGTTTTCACTGATTGACTATTTCCTGATTGAGTTAATGTTTCTCAGGGCCGAAAGATACCTTTTCCATTTGCTGTTTGTCCATTTCAAGTCTGTTGATAAGTATTCAGTTCATTGCATTATTTAAAAAAATATATAATTGAGGTATCATTTCTCCAGAGGGTCGTTAAAGTTCCGGTGCTCTCCAGATTCCATTGAAAAAATTGCTCTTAAAATTGATTACGTCGACCGAGGAGAACTCCCTTGCTCTTCTTTAAAATAGTGCCATGGGATCTTTTACGTCCACTTGAGAGAGCAGACGGGGCCTCGGTTTAACATCTCATCCGAAAAACGGCTCCTCCGATAATGCAGCACTCCCTCAGTACCGCACTGGAGTGTCAGCCTAGATTGTGTGCTCAAGTCTTTGGAGTGGGAGTGAACCCATGACGTTCTGACTCGGAGACCAGAGTGCCACCACTGAGCCACCACTGATCAATTTTTTTTCTAAAAACACAACCTGTTCTTTGGGGTCCGGGCAGCTTTCTTCCACCACCACTGATGTGCCTCAATAATTCCGAGACTCGAAGGTTGCAGAACAAAACAAGGCTTTTATTAACTTAGAACGAAACACGTAAGCGAGAGAGATGTCGTCCTTCTGGAGAATGGGGCTAGACTGAAGCTAGCTTACAAACGGGACCAGGTATGGGCGGAGCCCTACACACAGCACATTCCAGTATACAATACAGCACATTCCAGTACACAATACAATGAGGTCTGGGGGAAGGGAAATGACACTGAAACCGATCTCAGTCACAGGCAGTGATGAATGGAAGTATTTCATCACATTCACCCCTTCTATAGATTTAGTCTGTTCGGGGGTTTGATAGTCCTCTGCGACCGACGTGGCTGTTGCGGTGCCGCGGGTGTCGGCTGGGTGTCCCCGGTAGCCTCCTGGGTCTCTGCCGGGGGTGCCGCCAGGGTTGTTGAAGGGGTAGTTGGTGGGGGTGCCGTTGGTCGGTGTTCTTCCGGGGGTGATGAAAGAGTGGTGGGTGGGTAAGAGTTGCTGTGATCGTCGTTGCCGCTATTGCCGTGGTTGTTGTCGATGCCGGCTGGGGCGATGTCTTTTATGGACACGGTGTCCTCCCTTCCGTCGGCGTGCCGGACATATGCGTATTGGGGGTTGGCGTGGAGTAGGTGTACTGGCTCCACGAGAGGGTCCGTCTTGTGGCCCCTCACATGCCTTCGCACGAGTACCGGACCTGGGGTGGAGAGCCATGACGGCATGGATACGCCTGAGGTGGATTTCCGGGGAAAGACAAACATTCGTTCATGAGGCGTGGTATTAGTGGCCGTACACAATAGCGACCGTATCGAATGGAGCACATCCGAGAGGACTTCCTGCCAGCGGGAGATAGGGAGGCCCTTGGTCCTTAGAGCTAGAGTGACTGCTTTCCATACTGTCCCGTTCTCTCGCTCCACTTGGCCGTTACCCCGGGGGTTGTAGCTGGTGGTACGGCTCGTGGCGATCCCCCTGGACAGCATGTACTGGCGTAGCTCTTCACTCATGAAGGACGCCCCCCTATCCGTATGGATGTAGCTCGGCATACCGAACAGGCAGAACAGGCTGTTGAGGCATTTAATGACCGTGGCGCTGGTCATGTCTGGGCAGGGGAAGGCGAATGGGAACCGGGAGTATTCGTCCACAATGTTCAGGAAGTAAACATTGCGGTCGACGGACGGGAGGGGGCCCTTGAAATCTAAGCTGAGCCGCTCAAAGGGCCGTGTAGCTTTGATTAAGTGGGCTCTATCTGGGCGGTAGAACCGAGGCTTGCACTCAGCGCAAATGCGGCAGTTCCTGGTCAGGGACCGAACTTCCTCAATCGAGTAGGGTAAGTTATGGGACTTTATGAAGTGGAACAGCCGCGTGACCCCTGGGTGGCAGAGGTCGTTGTGGAGGGTCTGTAGCCGATCCCCGGTGGCGCTGGCACACATCCCTCGTGAGAGGGCGTCAGGGAATTCGTTAAGGGCCCCTGGCCGGTAAATGATGTCGTACTCGAAGGTGGAGAGCTCGATCCGCCACCTAAGAATCTTATCATTTTTAATCTTCCCCCTCTGTTTATTATTGAACATAAACGCTACCGACCGCTGGTCGGTAAGTAGGGTGAAGCGTTTGCCGGCTAGGTAGAGGCGCCAGTGGCGCACTGCCTCCACGATGGCTTGGGCCTCCTTTTCCACGGAGGAGTGTCTGATCTCGGGCCTTTGGAGGGTCCTCGAGAAGAAAGCTACGGGCCACCCCGCCTGGTTGAGGGTGGCCGCCAAGGCGAAGTCAGACGCATCACTTTCCACTTGAAATGGAGTGTTCTCGTCCACTGCCTGTAGCGTGGCCCGCTCAATATCCTGCTTAATGCTTTTGAAGGCGGCGTGGGCCTCAGCAGAGAGCGGAAAAGAGGATGCTTTCAAGAGGGGGCGGGCTTTGTCGGAGTAGTTGGGGACCCATTGGGAATAATAAGAAAATAACCCCAGGCACCTTTTCAGGGCTTTGGGAGTGTTGGGCAGGGGCAGCTCCCGTAGGGGGCGCAATCGGTCGGGGCCTGGTCCGATTTCCCCATTCTCCACCACGCTGCCTAGTATGCAGAGGCGCGTGGTGTTGAAAACGCACTTGTCCTCGTTGTAGGTGAGGTTTAGTTTTTGTGCGGTTTCCAGGAACCTCTCGAGGTTCGAGTTGTGATCCTGCTGATTGTGGCCGCAGATGGTGACGTTGTCGAGGTAGGGGAAGGTTGCCTGCAAGTGGTGGTCATCGACCATGCGGTCCATCTCCCTCTGAAAGACCGAGACCCCATTCATCACCCCAAAGGGGACTCTGAGGAATTGGTAGAGGCGTCCGTTCGCCTCGAAGGCGGTGTACGGGCGGTCCTCTGGTCTGATAGGGAGCTGGTGGTACGCTGACTTGAGGTCGATGGTGGAGAACACCCGGTATTGGGTGATTTGGTTCACCATTTCTGATATGCGGGGTAGCGGGTAGGCGTCTAGTAGGGTGTACCTGTTGATCGTTTGACTATAGTCGATCACCATCCGTTTCTTCTCGCTACCCCTTACCACTACCACTTGGGCGCGCCACGGGCTGTTGCTGCGTTCAATAATGCGCTCTTTCAGGAGCCTGTCTACCTCGGTCGCGATAAACCGCCTGTCCTCCCAGCTGTACCTCCTGCTTTTGGTCGCTATTGGCCGGCAGTTAGGGGTAAGGTTCGCGAATAGGGAAGGTGGCTTTACCTTCAGGGTAGCCAGACCGCACACTGTGAGGGGCGGCTGGGACCCACCATAATTGAGCGTGATGCTTTGGTGGTGGCACTGGAAATCCAGGCCCAAGATCACGCTCGCACATAGGTTCTTCATGATTAATACTTTAAAATTATCATATACAGTTCCGTTAACGCACAATTGTACCGTGCAGTAACCCAGAATGGTCGATGTCTGGGTTTTGTCAGCCATAGAGATGGTACCCTGAGTAGGGACCACCTTTAGGGAGAGTTGTTGTGCCAGTTCTGGGTGGACAAAGCTCTCCGTGCTTCCACTGTCAATTAAGCATTTAACCCGGCACCCGTTTACCTCGATGTCCACCATTGATCTGGATAGCGGGTGCGGCCTGGTCTGGTCCACTGTGACCGATGCCACTGTAGGGCCCTGATCGATACAAGATGGCGTCCACGCTGTCTGCTCACAAGATGGCGGACCCCACGAGGTCGGGCAAGATGGCGTCCAAGATGGCCGCTCCCACGGCGCACACGCGGCGGTGGCGGGTTTTCCGGCGGTTGGTTTTCCGGCGGGGTTCCCTCTGCACACCTTCCCGAAGTGCCCCTTCTTACCGCACTTAAAGCAGGTGGTGCCTTTCGCCGGGCACAGGTTTCTGGTGTGCTTTGGCTGCCCGCAGAAGTAGCAGTTGGGCCCTGACGCGTCGCGGCTGTCGTAGGGCTTCTGGGGGGAGAGCGGGGCCCAGCCGGTCTCGGGCTGTCGGGCGGGGAAGATGCCTTCCAAGATGGCGGCGCCCTCGGTGCACACGTGGCGGCGTGGACGGCGCGGGCTGAAGAGTAGGCGTCCGAATTTCTCTGGGCCACATCCAGGGATCGCGCGGTGTCCGCAGCCTGTTTCAGGTCCAACCCCGTTTTTTCAAGCAGTCTTTGCCGGATGTAAGTGGAGCTGAGGCCTGTGATGAAGGCATCGCGAACAAGCTCGTCAGTGTACACTGCGGCTTTTACATCTCGGCACTTGCAGTCTTTGCCAAGCATTTTCAGGGTGCTTAGGAACTCCTCCACCGATTCCCCAGGTCGCTGTGCGCGGGTGGCGAGCAGGTGCCTAGCATACACCTCATTCGTAGGCTGCTGGTAATGCGCCTTTAAGATGTCGCAGGCGGCCAGGTACGTCTCGGCATCTTGGATGAGGGGGTAAACCCGGTGGCTTACCCAATTCCGCAGAATTCCGAGTCTCATCCTTGCAGCGTCCGTAGCGTCTTTGACGGCTGCGGAATTGTCCAGGAAGAATTCCATACACTCAAACCAGTGTCCGAAGCGTGCTGATGCGTCCGGAGCATGTTGATCCAAATCCAAACGTTCGGGTTTCAGGAGTTGATCCATAGTGTTGAAAATAAGTTAATAAAATTGATGTGCCTCAATAATTCCGAGACTCGAAGGTTGCAGAACAAAACAAGGCTTTTATTAACTTAGAACGAAACACGTAAGCGAGAGAGATGTCGTCCTTCTGGAGAATGGGGCTAGACTGAAGCTAGCTTACAAACGGGGCCAGGTATGGGCGGAGCCCTACACACAGCACATTCCAGTATACAATACAGCACATTCCAGTACACAATACAATGAGGTCTGGGGGAAGGGAAATGACACTGAAACCGATCTCAGTCACAGGCAGTGATGAATGGAAATATTTCATCACAACCACCACCCCTCCCTCCCCTTTTACAACCACCCCCAGCGGAGCTCACATTCGCCCTCTAGCAGCCAGCGCGCCTCATCTTTCTCAGCAGACCAGCCTCCAGTATTACGCTGGGTCCTTTCTGAGCCAGGGGAGTGGGAACTCCCAGCATGGGGAGTCTCCACTCCCTTGGAATCATTGGCCATGTAAAGGGTCAGGTGGAGGTTCTGCCCTTTAAAAGGCTGACCGGGAGCTCCCAGAATTGGCAGATGGCCCCGGTATAACTAGGCTCTTGCCTTTTTGTGGTACGTTCTGTTGGACTCTGGCCGGCGTCTATTGGAATCCTTGAGGAAAGCCAGGACAATAATCCCCTCAATTGTCAGACCAATAAAGTTCTGACACATCATATATCTCAGGTTTATTAGGTTTATTCAGGCAAAATTAGACTGAAGCAAAGGTCAAATGGCAGCAGGCTGATCAATCACGGTGGTTCACTTAGCTTACAAAACCCGTCACAAAACAATAAAGGGAGGATTGTCCTGTGTCTGCGCTCAGGTCAAATGTTTCACTTGGGTGGAGTGAGCATTGGACAATCAGGCAGGTTCCTTTATAGGTGTGCCCAGGGCACCCAATTGTCCAATATTTACTGTGCCCAGTGTGCCCAGGTGCAGACCCCAAGAAAATCTCCTCTTCAATGCTCCCGTATTTCTTGGCAGTACTGTAAACCTTCATCCTTGATAAAACACTTGTATACGACAAAGACAAACTCAACAAAGTCCTTGACTTGCCCTCACCCCACCCCGTGCCAGTACAGTGAGGAAGGGAACTGAATAGCAAGGACGTTAGCTTGCTCAGATCTTTCTCTTTTCCCCAGTGATGTTAAGCTGACGCAAAGGGAGATCAAAAAGATATCAGACATAATGAAGCAAAGCCGTCAATCATAAATAGGTTTCAAAGGCCAGAATCTGTCTTGACAAATTATCCTGTGAAACGGAGCTGTTCTAGTACAGATTGTGATGGTCTCCTCCCTACTGCAATGGTCAACACCGTCAAAGGCCATCATTATAACACTGGTCAGGTGGTCCACAAGGCGCTAACGGTTATCGCCGCCGCTAACCTCCCACTGAATTTCGCGGGAGGTGTTGACGGCGCCGCGCCCGGGCGCTAGTTGCTTTGCGCCCCATTAGAGCCCTCTTAGGGTGCTAACGGGAGGCGCAAAGCAACCGAATTTTCCCCCCATAGTGTCTCTTATTGTGTGAGGCAAGAGAGATCTGTGATTTGCCACAAGTACCTTCATTATTAGTCTTTTTGGCCAGTTGCTCTGGCCATAATTATCCAGTCCCACCTCCCTCCACATCCACTTGAGTGATAGGTGCGATTTTGGACCTGCTGCGTAAGTCATTGCAGACAAGTGGTAACATCCCCCAGCCCTCCCCAGGATTGAAATCTTGCTGGGCTACAATTCCATGAGCACCGGGTGCCTTCTGGTACCTCAACAACTAGCTATTGTTCATGGGATAGTCCTGACCATGAGTTGTTCAAACAGGAAGGCATCACCAATGTATCATTGCCCACCAACACCTCCATCTTTCTCCCTCCATTGTAATATTTTTGTCTCTCCCAGAATTTATTGCCATGACTTTACTTCCTGTGCTCCTCACAAAAATTCCAATTGATCTGAAATTTGTGGTCAGAGTCCTCTCTTGCACACCCTTTATTCCTGTCCTTGGCAAGCTCCACTGGCCCCAGTGCCCCTGTGCATGGGCTTCAAGGTCCCTGTCTTCATTCTCAAATCATTCCATGGTCTTGCTCTACCTTATTTGCCTAATGTTTAGATTACTGTGCGTTTCTGCTCCCTCCACTTCCTCAACACTCGCTGCATCCTTGACCCTCCATGATGCGGCTCCTTAGAACTCTCTTCTAAAACTACCAGTCCCCCTCCCTTCAAAAGATTTGTTAAAAATTGATCTCTTCCACCATGCGATTGACCCTCCACCTGACTGTTCCCTCTCCACCTCGGCATCCTCTTCCCTTCTTAGAAGCTCTCTGAGATGTCCTTCAACATGATGGGTGCTATTGAAATGCAAGTTGTTGTATTTTTAGAGGCAAGTTGAGATTGACCAGCTTTTTGGCACAATCATTAATGTTAAAATGGTGATGAATATCTACCAGCAGAAAACAGGGGGGACTTAAGATGGAAGAACTTTAGCATTAATAAATCTGAAATGTAGGGCTATTGACATGGAGGAGAAGGGGTGTTCTATTTGGGGTTCTAATAGCCTAATGAGGAGCATGCCTCAATCTTCTTGGATGTCAGCCATGGCTCAGTTGATAGTCCTCCCGCCTCTCAGTCAGAAGGGTGTGGTTTCATGTCCCACTCCAGAGACTTCAGCACATAATCCAAGCTGATACCCCATCTGCCTTCTCAGGTGGATGTAAATATCCTATGGCACTATTTGAAAAAGAGCAGTGGGGTTCTCCCTAATACCCTGGCCAACATTTATCCCTCAACCAACATCACTAAAAAAGATTATCTGGTCATTATCTCAATGCACTTTGTGGGAGCTTGCTGTGCACAAATTGGCTGCTGCGTTTCCTACATTATAATGACTACACTTCAAAAATTGGCTGTAAAGTGCTTTGGGACATCCTGAGCTATATAAAGGCGCTATATAAATGTAAGTTCTTCTTAACAGTTTAACAGTACACTCATGTACAGTCCCCACCAGTTACACCGTCCACGCTTATCACGGACAGTCACCTATATTGGGGAAATGGTGCTAACCATTTTCCATTTCCATTGGGGTTGTTCTCCTTAGAGCAGCGAAGGTTAAGGGGAGATTTAATAGACGTGTTCAAAACCATGACAGGTTTTGATAAAGTGAATAAGGAGAAACTGTTACCAGTGGCAGAAGGGTCGGTAACCAGAGGTCACAGATTTAAGGTAATTGGCAAAAGAACCAGAGGTGAGATGAGGAGAATTTATTTTACACAGCGAGTTGTTATGATCTGGAATGCACTGCCTGAAAGGGTGGTGGAAGCAGATTCAATAATAACTTTCAAAAGGGAATTGGATAAATACTTGAAGGGGAAAAATTTGCAGGGCTATGGGGAAAGAGCGGGGGGAATGGGACTAATTGGATAGCTCTTTCAAAGAGCCAGCACAGGCATGATGGGCCGAATGGCCACCTTCTGTCCTGTATTATTCCATGATTCTATGATAGCGGTCTTCAGTTTCCTGACTCCCCAAATCCCATACCATTGCCCAAATTCTGTAAGCTCATCCATATTATCAGGAACATAGAGCAGACCGACCTACTTATACTTCTTCACCAAGTTCTGCTGTGAAAGACCAACAGCATACTGCATTATAAAGTAAATAGCAACGAAGCACATAGTGGAAAATCCTTGCCCAAAATATCCATCGATCCTTGATATATCTGTTTTCAACCCACTGCACATCAATTTATTTATGACACAAAGCTGGAATGTTTCTGTAGGCTTGTAGAGGCAGCATTTGCACAGGGCAGATTATCTGGAAAAATTTCTCGAATACCCATCAGTCAAATAGCTTATTATTGGAAACCCACAGTATGTCTTAATTGGGCTGCCGATGTCACCTGACTTGCACACTGAGAAAAACTCCAATGATTAGAATGATAGCTATTCCAACATTGTGAATCGCCCATCATAAGCAGGAGGTCCCTGGCACCAGATACTTGGACTGGCTTCTATGTCCATATTTCACATTGTTGAATGCATTCCTACGTACCTAAGGGCCAAGCGAGCCATTACAACACTGCAGATCTCATGTAACATGGCCACGGCCTGGGATAGTAGATTTACTGTACTAGAGCAGGGCCATGCCTTGTACAGCTGCCTTTCGAGGAATGCTGTCGATAAATCCCAGGAAGCATGTCAAAATGCCGGTGCAGGTGCCAATCCACCGACGGTATGAAAACTCAAGTGTATTTAAAGGGAGCAGACTGCCATGGTAACAAGTGGATGGGTGCCATCAGTATTTGAGTGACAGACAGTTAATCAAGTATACCTGAGTGAATAGTTGAAAGTCAATGGGTCGTATGCAATCAGCCTGATTTAGAATGTCTTGATCACGCCCTAATCATGGCAGAACTGAATACAGCTACAGTATGTGTGTATATGTCCGTGCAAGTGGTTACAAATTTGAAAAATGCCTCTTTGTTTAAAAATAGCAAAGAAAAGGAATTCAAATATAAAACTCTTTAAGCTGTGACTGAATATGAATAATGGACTTGATCTGTACTGCCTTGAGGATAGGCTTAAAGATGGATAGACTTGCCCTTCCATCTAAAGCTTCTGCAATTTAATGAGAGAACACATCTGCACATCTATTGTTGCTTAAATAGGTTATTTAGTTGAGCTTTGCCTATTTTTACAAGCTTAGTCATGTTTATTTTGTTATCTTATTGCAGTTTTTTCACTCCCCTGCTTCTTCTAACACATTCGGCCCCTTCCTGCGCTTCGCAAACACCATGTCCTTATTGGCAGATTGAACAAGGAGCGATATTTATTTAAGGTTACAGCGTCCCACCTTCTGACTGACTAAAATAAACTGTATTTGGGAGGGAGAACAAAATGAAATAAAATGACATAGAATGACATAGAATTTACAGCACAGAAACAGGCCCAACTGGTCTGTGCTGGTGTTTATGCTCCACACGAGCCTCCTTCCACTTCATCTAATCCGATCAGCAGGTCCTTCTATTCCTTTCTCCCTCGTGTTCTTATCTAGCTTCCCCTTAAATGGATCCATGCTATTCGCCTCAACTACTCCCTGCGTTCCACATTCTAATCACTCTCTGGGTAAAGCAGTTTCTTCTGAATTCCTTATTTGATTTTTTAGTGACTATCTTATATTTATGAGTCCTAGTTCTGAACTTCCCCCATAAGTGGAAACATCTGTCTACATCTACCCTATCAAACCCCTTCATAATTTTAAAGACCTCTATTAGGTCACCCCTCAGCCTTCTCTTTTCTAGAAAAAAGTGTCCTAGCCTGTTTAGTATTTGCTGATATTTATAACCTCTCAGTTCTGGTATCATTGTTGTAAATCT
Organism: Somniosus microcephalus; assembly: GCF_052327205.1. Classification (NCBI taxonomy): domain Eukaryota; kingdom Metazoa; phylum Chordata; class Chondrichthyes; order Squaliformes; family Somniosidae; genus Somniosus; species Somniosus microcephalus. The sequence goes on from NC_140991.1 coordinate 270,458,023, forward strand.
TTTTTGCACCTTTTCCAGTGCCCCTGTATCCTTTTTGTAAAATAATTTTGTGCTTCATTTTCCCATTGTTTTCTTCAAACCATCTAAGGAGCGATCATCAGCTAAGAGGTTATCAAACTAGGAAAGGGACAACCACCCCCTGACCTTCAACAGCATCATGATTGTTGCGTGCCTAACCATCAACATCCTGGGGGGACACCATTAACCAGAAGCTTAACTGGACCCGTCATTATCAACAACACAACTACAAGCACAGGGCAGAGGCTGGATATTCTGTAATAAGTGGCTCACATCCTGACTGCTCGAAGACCCTCTGCCATCTGCAAGGGTCAAATCACGAGTGCAATAGAAATACCAACTACTGGCCTAGATGGCTGCAGCTGCAACAAGAAGCTCGACACCATCCAGGACAAAGTAGTCGATTTGATCGGTGCAACTACCACTGGACCCAATATCCACCCCTCTATCACAATGCGTTTTGGCTGAGTATTTACAGAGTGCTCTGCAACAACTCACCAAAAGAAAGATAGAACTTGTATTTAAGTAGCAACTATCACAACCTCAGGATATCCCAAAGCGCTTTACAGACAATGAAGTACTTTTTTGAAGTGGAGTCACTGCTGTAATATAGGAAAACACAGCAGTCAATTAGTATACAGCAAGCTCCCATAAACAGCAATGTGAGAATAACCAGATAATAGTGATGTTGGTTGAGGGATAAATATTGTCCAGGACACTAGGGAGAACTCCCCTGCTCTTCTTTGAATAGTGCCATTTTTAAGATTGACTTTTGAAGTGACTAATTTGGGAATGATTCCAAGGCCTATTAGCATCACTGCATTCACAAGCCAATACAGGTACTGGAATTGATCTTTTTAATTGGGTTTATCAATAGTTGAATTCAAATAAGGAGCTTGGGCTGGGAGCTGTATGGTATTACTAGTCACCAGATGTGGTAATTGTGGAACATGAGGTATAATAGGAGCAGCTTTTTAAGACCCTGGCAATACTTTTGCATATTCCTGTGAGGCTGTGCCAGTGCCTTTTTGCAGCCCTGCTGTCCCAGCTGTTCTAGTGGTTCAACTGTTCCTATCATTGGTTTTCATTTAAATACTGTATTCACTGTGCCAGTAACAAACGGTAAATTATATCGTGCTCTTAAGCTATCATTTTAGCTGGTAGAAAGTCTTCAGCAGTTTGCATTAATAGAATGACCTCAATTAAGCTTTAGTGTAGCAACGACTTTAACGCAAAACAAGCCTGAACATCAAGTTTCTTAAACAGCTGTCCTGTTCTTGACTTTTAAAATGTGACACCTACTGTTAAACAGTCTTAGGTTTCCTTGGGGAAAAACAGTTTCATGTAGCCTTGAACAATGAATGATGCTTTCTCTTCCCCTTTTTTGCTATCAGCTCTTTTTTTTTGCCATAGTCAGCTGTGGCTCAGTGGGTAGCACTCTCGCCTCTGAGTCAAAAGGTTGTGGGTTAAAATCCCACTCTAGAGACTTGAGCCCATAATCTAGGCTGACGCTTCAGTGCAGTGCTGAGGCAGTGCTGCACTGTCAGAGGTGTCGTCTTTCGGATGAGGTGCTAAACTGAGGCTCCGTGTGCCCTCTCAGGTGGCCGTAAAAGATCCCATGGCACTATTTCGCAGAAGAGCAGGGGAGTTCGCCCTGGTGTCCTGGTCAATATTTATCCCTCAACCAACATCACTGTAACAGATTATCTGGTCATTATCGTGTTGCTGTTTGTGGGAGCTTGTGTGTAAATTGGTATATTACTATTCTTCAAAAGTCCTTCATTGGCTATAAAGCACTTTGGGACATCCCAAGGTTGTGAAAGCTGCTATATAAATGCAAGTTCTTTCTTTCTTTATGGGGAAAGAGATTTGTGTAGCCTTGAACAATGAATGATGCTTTCTATTCCCATTTTTCCATCATCTCTTTTTCTGCCATATGATTGTTTGTTTCCGGTTTTGACTGGTAATAACGATGAGGATAGTAGGTTAGCAACCCAGAGGTCACAAACCCACCATGGCGTGTGGTGAAATTAGAATGAATAAATCTGATAATCTGTGGGCTAGCACCAAAAAGAGAAATGACTTGTATTTGGCTTTGCTGGTGGTTAAGAGGTCAATATTTTGAATTTACCACCAATCAGCGGAGCAGCAATTCTGCTTACTCCATCAAGACCCTCGTTCTGAACGTTCGGGCAAGGTGAGCAGTTTCCAGGTACATATTTCCTCCAGCGTGAGCTCATTTCTCAGTCTGCGTAGTATAGTCCACCATATCCCCACCACTTACACTGTCCTCGCTTAACCCAGACAGCTGCCTATATGAAGGATTTTGATAGAGTAAGTAGGGAGAAACTCTTTCCACTGGTAGGAGGGTCAGTAACCAGAGGACACAGGTTTAAAATAATTGGCAAAAGAACCAGAGGTGAGATGAGGAGATTTTTTATGCAGTGAGTTGTTGTGATCTGGAATGCACTGCCTGAAAGCTTGGTGGAAGCAGATTCAATAAAACTTTCAAAAGGGAATTGGATAAATTTTTAAAGGGGAACAAATGTGCAGGGCTATGGGGAACGAGCAGGGGAGTGGAACGAATTGGATAATTCTTTCAAAGAGCCGGCACAGACACGATGGGCCGAATGGCCTCTTTCTGTGCTGTATGATTCTATGATTCTTTATTGGGTAAATGGCGCTAACCAATGGCGTCAATAGCAAAGGCGCCGCTTAAATGGTATTAGACACGTCAACTATTTTGTGCAGTTCAATACTTACCGACATTTTAAAAGCCGATTTTTTTTTTTACGGTTGCATCTAATCAACAGCTCGCTTTTCAACAGACACAGGCCAATGTTAGAACTGCAGAGACCCAAATAGAACCGAGACATTGCATCAGAGGTTGAACTGATCTCACATTAAATCTATCAGTTGATTGAAGCTGCCCTAAGTCTTCACTTTCCGACTGCCTCCCATAGTTGTTGACAGTGCAAACAGCTGATGGACTACTTATGACGGACTGCTAAACATCAATGCATGTGTACGAATGCTGAATATGCATGTCAGACTTTCTCAACGTATGAAACGTGTGAGTGCAGGATCATACAGACAGTTTTAATCTATTCAATTAGTATGGAGGAGTAGTAGGCAGCAAAGAGGGCTACAGGAGGAAGATTTATATTATAATCCCTTTATTAAAAGAGTTGTGTAAAACTGGATTAGGCTTGGGTGTGATGTACTCTATGTAATGATATCAGCAAATAGTGATGTTATTTGCCTGTTTGATTATCATGCCTTACCAGCATAATTGCATGTATTGATTACTTATGCCTGACCAGCAGAGGTCATGTGACAGAGACAAGCAGTTTGGTTTAGTTTCGGTTTCGTTCTAGATGCATCACTAGCATCGTGTCTCCTGTAAATGCTGTATAAAGAGTTGAACAGACTTTAGATTAAAAGACATTCTCTTTCATAAATGTCTCGTCATTGAACCCACAAAGAAATCAATACATGGTGTCAGAAGTGGGATTGAAAGAGATGAAGAGAAAAAATCTGAAGTTAAATCAGCTCTCCACAAACACTCTATGGTAACATAGCCTGCGGACACTCACCGTCCATGTTCACAGATGAAGAATTGGCAGTCCACGGTACTGCCCCAGAAGCCACAGAATCACAGCTCACTGACTTCAAGAAAACCAGATTAGGCTTGGGTGTGATGCACTCTATGGTCAAATAGCCTGCGGCCACTCACCGACCATGTTCCCAGATGATGATTGGTCAGTCCACGGTGCCGCCTGTAGCCACAGAACCACAGCTCACTGACTTCAAGAGGACGAAAAGATGGAGAAAAGATATATTTATCAAAAACGTTGAGACTGCAACAAACATAAAACACAGCCATTTCAGAATGATGCAATGCTATTCCAAGTACCATGATAAACATAAGCAACACTCCTCAGACTGCGACAGTAGACTGAAGGGGTGCACTGCAGATGACAGGTCAGAAATTCAGGAACCTTTTGGGATTCTATCACACGCGGCACATTTGAAATGTAGGATCATACGCTGACTGGTTCGATCAGCTAGCTCGCAAGCTGTGATGCTCGCACGAGCGTCCACAAGCTAACTTAAAGACAAACAACCAAACCTGTCGCAGGCCAGACACTCGTCTTCACCCAGCTTGTGGAAGGATGTCAATCGGACCCTCCCCAATACCACCCCTTCCACCCTGCCCCCTGGCCTCCCCCCACCCTGAGATGGCACAACAGGCAGGTTGCCAGCTGCGATCTCACTCATTCTTCCACAGTGAGCAAGAGCGAGTTGTCAGCGGCGGTGAGGGACAATGAGCGGAGAAGGCAAAAAGTCCTCAATACACACGTAACAAAAGTTGAAAGTTCAAATGCTGAAGATGAACTAATTGTGATATTAGCACATTCGTTGCCTTGTCCACTATTTCTGTTTTGGTTAATAAAATTATAGAATCTTACAGCATAGAAGGGGGCCATTCGGCTCTTTGAAAGAGTTATCCAATTATTCCCACTCCCCTGCTCTTTCCACACGGACCTGCAAATATTTCCTTTTCGAATATATATCCAATTTCCTTTTGAAAGTTACTATTGAATTTGCTTTCACTACCCTTTCAGGCAATGTATTCCAGATCACAACAACTCACTGCGTAAAACAATTTCTCATCTCACCTCAGGTTCTTTTGCCAATTATCTTCAATCTGTGTCCTCTGGTTACTGACCCTTCTGCCAGTGGAAACAGCTTCTCACTATCTACTCTATCAAAACCCCTTCATAATTTTGAACACTCTGATTAAATCATATGCAAATATTATATAGTGTGGCAGAACCACTGAATGACTGGCTAACTGTATATAATTCTCTTTAACGATGTTCTAACACCAGCCTAAACCTGCACCATTGTGTTAGGCATTACTGTGTTTTGTACATAGAGTTTGCATGTATGGGGCGTGGCCCCTTTAAGCGCGCGGGAAAACGCAGGCAAACGCGATGACATCATGTCGCAAACCACGGGACTGCCCAGTCAGTCCTCGTGGCATCTCCGTTGAGTAAAGACCTGTTTAATTGTTCTCTGGTGTCGATCTCAGTTATTCGTAGGAATTCGCCAATTCCTACATTGGTGACCCTGTTTTTGTGAACGTTTTCACAAAAGAAGAGCACAGCATGGAAGCGAACGCCGTTTCGCTAAAGCTACCGCAGTTCTGGGAGCAGCAAGCGCCCTCGTGGTTTATTCAGGTCGAGGAACATCGATGCGGATCAGACCAAGTATCTTTACGTGGTCTCCGCACTCGACAGCTCTACCGTCTCTCGGATCGTCAGCCTCCTTGAAAACCCCCCAACGGAGCGCAAGTATGAAACCCTCAAAGCGCGATTACTGCAGGTTTTTGGGCTCATAAAATCAAAGCGCACCCGTCGATTACTCGCTATGCCCAGGCTCGGGGACTCCAAGCCTTCAGAGTTGATGAGCCAAATGCTCACACTCCTGGGCTCAGAACGGGAATGTTTCCTATTCCGCGAGATTTACCTCAGCCAACTGCCTGAACAGGTACAAGCTGCCCTGGCCAGATCTGAAACTGAAGACTGCGCAACACTCGCTGCGGAGGCCGACAAAATTTTCGCTGTAACTCGGCAGTACTGCGCCGCCACGAGGCACCCATCCCCCGCAGACACCGCCCCAGCTCGTCCGCCTGCTGGGCTGTGTTTCTACCACGCGCAGTTCGGCGCGAAAGCGAAGCGTTGCCGCCCTCCCTGCAGTTTTCCCCCCAAAAAACAACGACTGACACTGCGACCACCGAGGAACGGGTCTAATGGGCACCCCGCGGCCGCGATGGCGATTGGCAATGCGGGAAAATTGCTCTTCATCACTGATACTCTCTCCGGTCGTTGTTTTCTGTGTGACACCGGAGCGCAGTGCAGCATTTTACCCACGTCCGCCCTCAATGTGCAGACGGGGAATCACGGCCCCGCCCTTGAAGCGGCCAATGGCGGAACGATTCGGACCTTCGGCAGACGGCGAGTGGAGTTGTGCCTCGGGGGGGCAACATTTTCACATGGGAGTTTGTTATGGCCAAAGATTCCCAGCCCCTCCTCGGCGCAGATTTCCTGTGTGCCAACAGCCTCCTGGTCGACGTTAGGAACCGGCGGCTGATCAACGCTGCAACTTTTAATTCTCTTCCGTGTTACCGCAGTAACACTACATCACGCACTGTCTCCTGTGCGTTCCCGACTCCTGATGAGTTCGCTCGCCTGCTCAGCGAATTCCCCGACCTGACAAGACCCACGTTCTCCTCCACAGCCATGAAACATGGTGTGGAACACCACATCACCACCAACAGCCCCCCGGTCTAAGCGCGGGCCCGGCGCCTATAAACTGGCAAGCTGGCGGTCGCAAAGGCGGTGTTCGCAACCATGGAACGGTTAGGGATTATTCGCTGGTTGAATAGTCCCTGGTCTTCACCCCTCCATATCGTCCCGAAGCCTGGCGGCAGATGGCGGCCATGCGGCGACTATCGACGACTAAACGACGCCACCACTCCTGATCGGTACCCGATCCCCCATACCCAGGATTTCTCTGCCCATTTGGCAGGGAACACCGTGTTCTCAAAAGTCGACCTCGCCCGGGGCTACCACCAGGTCCCAGTTCATCCACAAGACGTCCAGAAGACCGCAGTCATCACCCCATTCGGCCTCTTCGAGTTTTTACGGATGCCGTTTAGGTTAAAGAACGCCGCCCAGGCTTTCCAACGCCTGATGGACTCCGTGCTGCGGGACCTCAAGTTCCTCTTCGTCTACCTGGACGATATTCTAATTGCCAGTCCCACTAAGGAAGAACATACCTGTCACCTACGCACCCTTTTTCGACGCCTCAGCCAACACGGCCTGATTATCAACCCGGCCAAGTGTCAGTTTGGCCTGCACCAAATTGACTTCCTGGGGCATCGCATCACCTCAGAGGGAACGGTTCCTTTACCTTCAAAGGTAGAGGCGGTGACATCCTTTCCACGCCCGCAGAACATAAAGGCCCTGCAGGAATTCCTAGGCATGGTAAACTTTTACCACCGTTTCGTGCCTAAGGCAGCACTACTCATACAGCCCCTGTAAGAGGCCCTCAAGGGCAAGACTGGCAAGAACCCGGTAGACTGGACGGATGACATGGCCCGAGCTTTCGCCGACACCAAAAGCGCCTTAGCCAACGTGACTATGCTGGCGCACCCACTGCCAGGAGCCACCATCGCCCTCACCACCGACGCGTCGGACTACGCAGTCGGTGCCGTGCAACAGCAGTGGGTGAACGGGATGTGGCAGCCGTTGGCATTCTTCAGCCATCAACTACGGCAGAACGAGAGAGCATACAGCACGTTCGACCGGGAGTTGCTTGCCCTTTTTGTGGCCATCCGCCATTTTCGATTCCTTCTGGAAGGACGTCCTTTCACCGCTTTTGTGGACCATAAGCCGCTGACCTTTGCAATGTCCAAGACCGCCGAACCGTGGTCAGCCTGACAGCAGCGTCAACTGACCTACATATCCGAATTCACCACGGATATTCGGCACGTGGCCGGTAAGGACAACCTGGTGGCAGACTGCCTCTCCCACGCGATCGTCAATACAGTTCATTTGGGCATCGACTACGCCCTCATGGCAGCGGACCAAGCCTCAGACCCGGAAGTCCAAGCTTACCGAACGGCCATCACTGGCCTCCAGTTGGCCGACATCAAGTTCCATTCGGCAGGTACCATGCTGTTGTGTGACGTCTCTGTACAGGATCCTCGCCCTGTCATGCCGGTCGTCTGGCGCCGCAAAGTGTTCGACGCCGTACATGGGTTGTCACACCCTGGAATGAAGGCCTCTCAGAAACTGATGTCGGTGAAATTTGTATGGCATGGCATGCATAAGGATGTCCGCGACTGAGCCAACACCTGTGTGGTCTGCCAAAAGGCCAAGGTACAGCGCCACATCAAAGCTCCGTTGGCCGCCTTCACAGTTCCGGAGCGACGTTTTGACCATGTCAACGTGGACCTGGTAGGACCACTCCCACCCTCCCATGGTTTTTCACACATCCTGATCATGGTTGACCGCACCACCAGATGGCCAGAGGCGGTCCCCCTGTCATCCAATACTTCGGCGGACGTGGCCAGGGCGTTCATTTCCTCCTGGATCGCCTGTTTCGGAGTACCCGCTGATATTTCGTCAGACAGGGGACCGCAGTTTTCCTCTGAACTCTGGAATGCAGTGGCCCAAGGACTCGGTGTCAAATTACACCGCACCACAGCCTACCACCCACAGGCAAATGACCTCTGCGAACGCTTCCACCGGTCAATGAAAGCTGCCCTGAGGGCCTGCCTCCAGGGCGCTGGATGGGCAGACAAGCTACCATGGGTCCTGTTGGGCCTTCGCACGGCCCCCAAAGAAGACCTTCACTCGTCATCAGCGGAGCTGGTGTATGGTCAGCCGCTGCGGGTCCCAGGGGACTTCCTACCAACATCGACGGAGCAATGGTCCGCGTCTGCCCAGCTTGCTAGTCACCAAGAGGCGGCCAGATGTTTCGCACCGGTGCCCACTTCGCACTACGGGCTGCAGAGGTCACACGTTCCCACGGAGCTTCACAAGGCGGAATACGTTTTTATTCGCCATGACGCACATAGGGATCTGCTCAAGGCCCCATATACCGGTCCCTTCCACGTGTTGGAAGAAGGGGACAAAACCTTCACAGTCGATGTCGGTGGTAAGCCGGACCACATTTCGGTCGACCGCTTAAAGCCAGCACATTTGGACCTCGACCGCCCCGTCGAGACAGCAGAACCGCCGAGACGGGGTCGGCCACCCATCGTCGTTACGGCAGACCAAGTTCGACCGCCCGCCAGACCGCCAGCTGCCCAGCAGCCTCCACCTTGAGAGTACAGGAGTCGTTCTGACAGGCTCGTCAGACCCCCTCACCGTTTGACTTTGTCCGTTAAAGCGAATTCTGGGGGGGCGCATGTGGTAGAACCACTGAATGACTCTGGCTAACTGTATATAATTCTCTTTAACGATGTTCTAACACCAGCCTAAACCTGCACCATTGTGTTAGGCATTACTGTGTTTTGTACATAGAGTTTGCATGTACGGGGCGTGGCCCCTTTAAGAGCGCGGGAAAACGCGGGCAAATGCGATGACGTCACGTCGCAAACCACGGGACTGCCCAGTCAGTCCTCATGGCATCTCCGTTGAGTAAAGACCTGTTTAATTGTTCTCTGGTGTCGATCTCAGTTATTCGTAGGAATTCGTCAATTCCTACAATAGCATGATATAATTCCTATTTTCCTTCTTGCAGCATCCATCTTGATTTTTTTTTCTTTTGATTTGATCTCTAAGCTGCTGTGTTTCATTTAAATGATTTACATTCTTGATGCAGTGTGCTGTGCTGTTACAATCAGTTTGAAGATATATAATACATGTCATGTGGTTTTTACTTCGGTGTCCTCACTGGGCCTTCTTATTGTATGGATCAAGAAATGGTCATTTGGGTGATGCATAATTAATCAGAAGAATGTGTTGCAATGGGGCCAGAAGATTAAACGCCGTCACACCAAAGGCACCTGGCGACAACATATCAATGGCATAAATGTTGTAATATGCATTGTAGATCATCAATACAGTTTTGCCAGTGTGTAGTTCTTGCTGTCTCAGCACTCTCGCCTCCAACTCAGGGAGGTTGTGGGTTCATGTTCCACTCCAGAGACCTGAGTACATAATCTAGCTGACACTTATGTGCAGTACGGGGGGGGGGGGGGAGTGCTGCACTGTTGGAGGTGCCGTCTTTTGGATGAGATGTTAAACCGAGGCCCCATCTGCCCTCTCAAGGTCTCACGGCACTATTTGAAGAAGAGCAGGGGAGTTCTCCTTGGCGTCCTGGCTAATATTGATCCCTCAACCGATACCTCAAACAATTATCTTATTGCTGTTTGTGGGATCTTGCTGTGAGCAAGTTAGCTGCCGCATTTCCTACATTGCAACAGTGACTACTCTTCAAAAGTACTACTTTGGCTGCAAAGTGCTTTAGGACATTCTAAGGTTGTGAAAGGTGCTATATGAATGCAAGTCTTTCTTTTTTCTTTTAATTTTATGGTTTTGAGACTTGTTATAAGCTATGGTAATATTAAGTACTGCTTCGAGTAGGATTCACATTGTTAGTACATAACACTAAATTAGAAGTTGTGACTTGAGATTTGCGGGTGAACATTACTCTCAGTTTACATAACCTCATTGTGGGTTCAGTTGAATCTTAGGGCCATAATTTCCTATGCGCATTAATCTTGATGAAAATGTAGACTTGTGTAAATAGCGTTGCAACACCAATGGAACATTTAAAAAAATTAATTCTTGGATATGGGCGTCACTGGCAAGGCTGGCATTATATTGCCCATCCCTAGTTACCCTTGAGAAGGTGGTGGTGATTCTTCTTGAATCTCTGTAGCCCGTGTGGTAAAGGTACTCTCACAGTGCTGTTAGGTAGGGAGGAAGGAATGGTGATATATGCCTCAGTCTAGGTGGTGTGTGACTTGGAGGGGGACTAGGAGGTAATGGTGTTCCCAGGCATATGAAAGCTATTCATCCATTTATACCACTACTCAGAACTTCCACCTACATTAGTGAAAAAATCTTTGTGCTAGTTATGGCCTTTAATTATGAGTAACTACAGGATTGTTTGGGTGATTTAAATTAAATGTGAGTTCTCAACTCTAAGTATTTGCATCAGTTCAGGGCTTGATTTAAATGTATTACCATGGTACATCTGCCATGGGTGCAATAGGCATTGTAAGAACACAGGAATTTCTAGACAGAAAAATGCCAAGGTCCATCTATTTCACCTTCTACCATCCTGGCATGATACAACAATAATGGAGTTGTTGACCAATTATAGCAATCAGTCTCTATCGATTTGTTTACAACAGACCCAAACATGGTGCAAGAAAGACCCCAGTGGTGGACAGCTTTGGGAATTCTGTCTTAATGCAGCAGAAGGAGCGGGTGTCCATGGAGGTTAGAGGGCGTAGGGGCTGCATGAGTCACAGACTACCCCAGGCTCTGTTGCCTGTCATACTGCAACATAGTCATCAACCTGAACATGATGGGAGGAGCAGCGCATGATGAGGGCGAGCATCAGCAAAGAGCCTGCGATTGAGGTGTGCAACTTGGTCCACAGAGACGTGAAAGCATGCCAACCATCCACGCTGCTCTATCAGGTTTATTATTCCATCGGCATGCATCATCAGAGGAAATGCAGGACTATGAGTGCTCCCCAGGTATATGCAAGATGCTTACTGGAAGAGAAGTGAAGATGAATATCTGGTTCTTCAGAGATATTAGCCATACGATGCAACTGCAGTTGATGACACCTCTGTGTAATCCCCGACCCCAAAAAGAGAACAAATACATCAGGCATGTGATAAAATGGGGCCCTCACTAAACATGCATTTTACAGTGTTAAAACAATGCTCTGAATTACAAATAGAAACAGCACAAAAACAGGCCATTTAGCCCAACTGATCTAAGAACATAAGAACATAAGAAATAGGAGCAGGAGTAGGCCAATCGGCCCCTCGAGCCTGCTCCGCCATTCAATAAGATCATGGCTGATCTGATCCTAACCGCCAATCTATTATCACAGAACCATCTCCTGAATCTAACAGAATTAGACACACGAAATAGGAGCAGGATCAGGCTACATGGCCCCTGGGCCCGCTCCGCTACCCACAGGGCCATGTCCGATCCGAACCTAGACTCATGTCCAAATTCCTGCCCGCTCCCCGTAACCCTTTATTCCCTTTACTTCTAGGAAACTGTCTATTTCTGTTTTAAATTTATGTAATGATGTAGCTTCTACAGCTTTTTGGGGCAGCATATTCCATGGACCTACCACCCTCTGAGTGAAGTAGTTCCTCCTCATCTCAGTTTTGAAAGAGCAGCCCCTTATTCTAAGACTATGCCCCCTAGTTCTAGTTTCACCCATCATCGGGAACATCCTCCCCGCATCCACCCGATCCAACCCCTTCACAATCTTATATGTTTCAATAAGATCGCCTCTCATTCTTCTGAACTCCAATGAGTAGAGTCCCAATCTACTCAACCTCTCCTCATATGTCCATCCCCTCATCCCTGGGATTAACCGAGTGAGCCTTCTTTGTACTGACTCAAGAGCAAGTATGTCTTTTCGTAAGTATGGACACCAAAACTGTATGCAGTATTCCAGGTGCGGTCTCACCAATACCTTGTACAACTGCAGCAATACCTCCCTATTTTTATATTCTATCCCCCTAGCAATGAAAGCCAACATTCCATTGGCCTTCTTAATCACTTGCTGCACCTGCATACTAACCTTTTGAGTTTCGTGCACCAGGACCCCCAGATCCCTTTGTACTTCAGTACTTTCCAGTTTCTTGCCATTAAGATAATAACTTGCTCTACGATTTTTCCTGCCAAAGTGCATAACCTCACACTTTCCAGTATTGTATTCCATCTGCCAAATCTCTGCCCACTTACTTAGCCTGTCTATGTCCCCTTGCAGGTTTTTTATGTCCTCCTCACTCACTACTTTCCCTCCCATCTTAGTATCATCTGCAAACTTTGATATGTTACACTCGGTCCCCTCCTCCAAATCGTTAATATAGATTGTAAAGAGTTGGGGACCCAGCACTGACCCCTGTGGAACACCACTAGTTACTGATTGCCAGTCCGAGAATGAACCATTTATCCCAACTCTCTGCTTTCTGTTAGCTAGCCAATCCTCTATCCATGCCAGAATATTACCCCCAATCCCGTGATTTTTTATCTTAAGCAATAATCTTTTGTGTGGCACCTTGTCAAATGCCTTTTGGAAGTCTAAATACACTACGTCCACTGGTTCCCCTTTATCCACCCTATATGTTACTTCTTCAAAGAACTCCAGTAAATTTGTTAAACATGACTTCCCCTTCATAAAACCATGCTGACTTTGTCCTATTAAATTATGATTATCCAAATGTCCTGTTACTGTCTCCTTAATAATGGACTCCAATATTTTACCTACCACAGATGTTAGGCTAACCGGTCTATAGTTTCCAGCCTTCTGTCTACTGCCCTTTTTAAATAAGGGCGTTACATTAGCAGTTTTCCAGTCTGCCGGGACCTTTGCTGATTCCAGGGAGTTTTGGAAAATTATTACCAATGCATCCACAATCCCTACCGCCACTTCCCTCAAGACCCTAGGATGTAAGCCATCAGGTCCAGGTGATTTATCTGCCTTGAGTCCCATTATTTTACCGAGTACCACTTCCTTAGTGATTTTGATCGTGTTTAGCTCCTCCCCCCCTATAGCCCCCTGTTTGTCCAGTGTTGGGATATTCTTAGTGTCTTCTACTGTAAAGACTGATACAAAATATTCATTCAGTGTTTTTGCCATCTCCATATTTCCCACCAATAATTTCCCGGTCTCATCCTCTAAGGGACCAACATTTACTTTAGCCACCCTTTTTCTTTTTATATAACTATAAAATCTCTTACTATCTGTTTTTATATTTTTTGCTAATTTACTTTCATAATCTATGTAGTGTATGTAACCGTTCCACCTTTAAGAGAACTATTTTAAGGGTTGCACTATTTTATCTTGGCTGCTGTATACTGTAATACCGGTGGTGACCACACCAGTATATAAGTGCTGTGTAATGATTTATTGGGCAGTTCCGCCCTGACCTTCAACTAGTAAAGACCTGTTAAAGTTTGCTCTTGTGGTCTGTGTATTACTTCTCAATAACACACAGACTTAACAGTGGCGACGATTATGATCTTACCCTGCGGCAGAGATACATCCAAGGCAGTTTAACGAGCGTCGAGAGGAGGCATCCGCCCTCATCATTCTGCTAAGAGAAGACACGGGTCTGCAGAGCAAAGGAAGAATTCTGACACGAAGCCTTCCATCAGCAACAGGCAGTGATCATCCCTTCTATCACGGTGGTGGGTAAGCCGATCAGCGACGAGCAGCAAGTCGGCCACGTTGGCTGTGAAGTAGGGGAGGAAAACAACGGAGGATATAAGGGCGGAGAACTCGACCACGGCCGGGGAAAAGAGCCGGACAGAAGTCGGGGCCAGAGGCGCTGAGACTGGGGCAGCGTAGGCACGGGAGCCGTGGTGAAAAGTCGGGGCCAGAGGCGCTGAGACTGGGGCAGCGTAAGGCAAACGCAGCCGGCTGCAAGCGGGCTGGGAGACGCAACAGCGTCGAGAGAGAGCTCGACCGCGACCGTGAGAAAGGCCGGGCAGCTACCGAGGCCGCGAGGCGCAGCGACCGGGACAGCGTAAGGCGCGGAGAAAATTAAAAAAAAACGCGGAGGACTCAGCCGCAGCCGGGGGGGAAAGGACCGGACTGCGAGAGGGGCTGGGAGGCACGATTTGAAAACCGCTGGGGAGGGTGAACACAGCAATACGGCAATCGCCATTACAGCCAGCGGGGGAGAAAGGCAAACGCGGGAAGCCGCCATCTTCGTAGGCGGGGAAGAAGACAAGCGCGGGAAACCGCCATTTTGAAAAAAAAAAAGTTAAAGAAAAAAAAAATTTCTTGTTGTTTCTCAAGAAGATTGCGAGGATGCCTAAGCGTGGTAACATCAACGATTTCGATCCCGATGTTGAAGATTGGGCCACGTATGTAGAACGCATAGAGATATATTGTAAGGCAAATAAAATATCAGATGAAGATAAAGCACTAACCTTACTAAACTCAATGGGTGCAAAGACATACGGGCTATTGAAGCATCTTCTATCACCAGCTAAACCGGCGGATCAGACTTTTGCTAAAATTGTTGCTGTTCTGAAAAATCATTTGAACCCCACACCGCTGATGTTAGCGGAACGATTTAAATTTTATGCGAGAACGCAACTGAAAGAGGAAAGCAACGCGGAGTATTTGATTGAACTGCGTATGCTAGCGAAATACTGTCAGTTTGGGGAAAGCCTGACAGAGGCACTGAGAGACAAATTCGTGTGTGGATTGTCGAAAGAAGGAACACAAAAGCGGCTGCTTGAAGAGAATGATCTTACACTTGATAAGGCTGTCACTATTGCAGCATCGCACGAAGCCGCAGCGAGAGGCACTGCGGAAATGCAGCTGAAGGCAGCGGTACTCAGCGTAGATCAAATGGCTTTGGGTACAACGAAATGTTATCATTGTGGAAAGACAACACACGATCAGAACCAATGCTGGTTTAAAAACCAGGAATGTAGAAAATGTGGCAAGCTTGGTCACATAGCTAAAGTATGCCGGTCAGGAAAGAAGACCAGCAACAAAAAGTCACCGCAGGAAAAGTGCAGAAAGGTACATAAGGTGGCTGAGAAGAGTTCGGATGAACAGAATTCGGATTCAGACTCCAACAGCAAGGAACTGGGTAGTCTGAGAATTCACAATGTGAGTAAGGAAGCTGACCTACAAACTATCTGGGTCACACTGCAGATAGCAGGAGTCCAAGTGAAGATGGAATTGGACACCGGATCGGCGTTGACGGTCATGAATAAGCAAGATTACAAAAGGTTATTCACACATATTCCCCTACGGGATACGGAGATAGTATTGCAGACATACACGGGGCAAAAAGTATACCCCATCGGAAAGATAAAAGTCAAGGTGATACACAAGGGCAAAGAACACCAAGGAATGGACATATATGTACTACCTGAGGGAGGTCCACCACTTCTGGGACGGGAGTGGATCAGGAAAATAAATATGGACTGGCACTCCCTAAAAGCAATAACGGTAGATTCCGGAAAGAAAGATGTCAAACCTGAACAATTGTCCAGAATATTGGATGAGGCTAAAGAGGTGTTCCAACAGGGACTGGGAACACTGAGAGGAATTAAGGCAAAAATCAAGATTGCAGAACATGCAAACCCAAAATTTTTCAAAGCCAGACCAGTACCTTATGCGATACGACCTGCTGTGGAAGCTGAGCTGGAAGGGCTTGAACATTCAGGAGTACTGTCTAAGGTGGACTGGAGTGAGTGGGCCACGCCCATTGTTCCCGTCATGAAGCGTTCATCGAGTAACAAGCCAGGGGAACCGGGGAAGGTCCGCATCTGTGGAGACTTCAAGATCACCGTTAATCCGGTGCTTCACACGGTGCAATATCCGCTTCCGCGGATTGAGGATATCTTTGCTTCATTGTCTGGCGGGAAACACTTCACCAAGATAGACCTGGCGCAAGCGTACTTACAGATGGAAGTTGAGGAAGAGTCGCGCCAGTATCTCACAATCAACACGCACAGAGGCTTGTATCGATATAATAGACTGGTTTTTGGAGTGGCTTCGGCTCCAGCAATTTGGCAGAGGGCCATGGAGCAGGTATTACAGGGAATTCCAAGCACTCAATGTTACTTGGACGATATCCTGATTACAGGAGAGGACGATGAGGAACACCTCGCAAATTTGAAACTGGTGCTCACCAGGTTGAAGGAATATGGCCTTCGAGTTAATCGCCAGAAATGTGAGTTCTTTCAGAAACGGATCTCGTACTGTGGTCATGTCATTGACCAGGAGGGGCTGCACAAGTCACCTGACAAGATCGAAGCTGTTGTGAAGGCTCCCGCTGCGGAAAATGTATCCCAGTTGAGGTCGTTCCTAGGGTTGATTAACTATTACCATAAGTTTCTGCCAAATCTATCCACGGTGCTGCACCCGCTGAATGCTCTGTTGCAGAAAGAAGTACCATGGAAGTGGAGCGAGGACTGTAAGAAGGCCTTTCGCAAAAGCAAGACATTGATCACCTCAGAGGAAGTGTTGGCTCACTTCAACCCAACGCTACCTATTCGTCTAGCTTGTGATGCTTCCCCTTATGGTATTGGAGCAGTACTCTCACACAAGTTGCCAAATGGCTCGGAAAGGCCAGTCGCATTTGCATCCAGATCATTGACCTCCGCTGAGCGCAACTATGCTCAGATAGATAGGGAGGCTCTCAGCCTTGTGTGGGGAGTAAAGAAGTTCAATCATTACCTGCAGGGCAAGAAGTTTACACTGCTGACAGACCACCAGCCGTTGGTATCCATATTCAACCCTAAAAAGGGCGTTTCCATTATGACAGCGCAAAGGCTACAGAGGTGGTTCCTTTTCCTAGGGGCACACCAATATGACATAGAATACAAAGGATCAAAACAGCATGGGAATGCTGACGGGTTATCGCGCCTACCGTTGCCAACGGTAGAAGAGGCGCCTACAGTGGACCCAGTGGAGATGTTCCACTCAACCATAGTGGAATGTCTACCAGTAACAAATTCTACCATTGAAAAGGAAACGAGAAATGACCCGACTCTCTCACGAGTCTACGATTTAACGGTGAAGGGATGGCCAGCACATGGCGAGCCACTGTTGCCAGCATTCTCGCAAAGAAGAGAACAGCTGTCAGTGTGCCGAGGAACCTTGATGTGTGGATCCAGAGTGGTGATTCCACCCAAACTTCAGCATAAAGTTCTAAAGGAGCTTCACGAGGGGCATCTGGGTGGAGTGAAAATGAAGAACCTAGCCAGAGCGTTTGTGTGGTGACCAGGTATCGATAGAGACATCGAAGAAATGACCAAGAGCTGTCTAGGATGCCAGAAGGTCCAAAACGCCCCACCACAAGCCCCTCTACATCCATGGGAGTGGCCCTCATCTCCATGGCAAAGGGTACATATCGACTTTGCTGGTCCATTTATGGACTCAATGTTCTTAATCGCGGTGGATGCACACTCCAAGTGGTCGGAGGTAATAAAGATGTCCTCCACCACCATGGAAAAAACCATCACAGTATTAAGGACCATATTTGCCAGGAATGGGCTGCCGGAACAGATCTGTTCTGATAATGGACCGCAATTTGTGTCCGAAGAATTCAGGAAGTTCTTAAAAAACAATGGGGTTAAGCACTACACGTCCGCCCCATACCATCCCGCCACCAATGGATTAGCTGAAAGGTTTGTCCAGACCTTCAAGAAGGCCATAAAGGCCATGGGTAATGAAGACATAAATCTACAACATAAGGTAGATAACTTCTTGTTGGCGTACAGGAATGCAACACATGCGGTCAGAAACCAAACTCCCGCCATGATGTTTTTCAATAGAAGACTAAGATGCCGGCTGGATTTGATCAAGCCAAACATCAGAAGGGACGTAGAGAACCGGCAATTTCAAGGCATGAATGAAAGGCCAACTAGAACCTTCCAGATAGGTCAACAAGCTTTGGCCCGGGACTACCGTACCGAGAAATGGCAGCCTGGAACTATTTGCACACGACTAGGACCGCTGATGTATACCGTGGACATTGGTGAAAGCATAATAAGGTGCCATGTTGACCAGATCATAGAGTCATCCAAAAAGGGCCAACCTACTCCACAACTCTATACGCCTAATGATGAAGCAGAGATACCCATAGTATCTACCTCCGATCCGGTAATACTGGAATCAGATGAACCCGACACTGGCATTCAAGCCGAATCGACCTTGCCAAAAGAACCTACTACACCACCGAAAACTACTACACCACCGAGGCGTTATCCGGACCGAGTCAGGAAGCCTCCAGAGAGACTGAATCTGTGAACTGTGTTTACATGAAGTTGTGTATATATGTTATGATGTTATGTTTAATGAGGAATATATACTGTTAAGCTAAAAAGGGAGGATTGTAGTGTATGTAACCGTTCCACCTTTAAGAGAACTATTTTAAGGGTTGCACTACTTTATCTTGGCTGCTGTATACTGTAATACCGGTGGTGACCACACCAGTATATAAGTGCTGTGTAATGATTTATTGGGCAGTTCCGCCCTGACCTTCGACTAGTAAAGACCTGTTAAAGTTTACTCTTGTGGTCTGTGTATTAATTCTCAATAACACACAGACTTAACAATCTATCTTCCCTTTCTTAATCAATCTTTTTGTTATTTTTTGCTGTCTTTTAAAGTTTTCCCAATCCTCTATCCTCCCACTAGATTTGGCTACCTTATATGCCCTTGTTTTTAGTCGAATACTATCCTTAATTTCTTTACTTAGCCACGGATGGCTGTCTTTTCTTTTACACCCTTTTCTTCTCAGTGGAATATATATTTTTTGGAAGTTGTAAAATAACTCCTTAAATGTACACCACTGATCATGTATCGTCTTACCCTTTAATCTATTTTCCCAGTCCACTCTACTCAATTCCGCTCTCATACCTTCATAGTCTCCTTTATTCAAGCTTAGCATGCTTGTTCGAGATCCAACCTTCTCACCCTCTAATTGAATATGGAATTCAACCATGTTATGGTCACTCATTCCAAGGGGATCCTTTACTAGGACATTTTTAATTAATCCTGTCTCGTTACACAGGACCAGACCTAAGGTTGCTTGCCCCCTGGTCGGTTCAGTTGCATACTGCTCAAGAAACCCATCCCTAATACACTCAATGAACTCATCCTCAAGGCAGCCCTGCCCAATTTGATTTGTCCAATTAATATGATAGTTAAAATCCCCCATAATTATAGATGTTCCCTTATTACAAGCCTCAACTATTTCCTGATTGATACTCCGTCCAACAGAGTTGCAACTGTTCGGAGGCCTATAGACTACGCCCACTAGTGTTTTTTTCCCCTTACTATTCCTTACCTCCACCCAAACTGTTTCATTATCCTGATCCTTTGACCCAATATCATTTCTCTGTATTACAGTGATTCCTTCCTTTATTAACATAGCCACCCCACCTCCCCTTCCTTCCTGCCTGTCCTTCCTGATCGTTAAATAACCTGGTATGTTTAATTCCCAGGCATTGTCACCCTGCAGCCATGTTTCTGTAATGGCCACAAGATCATACCCATATGTAGTTATTTGTGCCATTAACTCGTCTACTTTGTTACGAATGCTACGTGCATTCAGATAGAGAACTTTCAAATATGTTTTGTGACACTTAGTTCCTGCTTTTGCCCTTTTTATTACTTTACCTTTTACTCCATACCTTCTGCCCCTTCCTGACATGCTCTGGTTTTTAATTTCCCCACTGCTACCTAAGTCTATGACCTTCTCTGTTGTCATTTTTATTATTTGCTCTCTAGAAACCTCCCCGCCATTGGTTAGTTTAAAGCCCTCTCTACAGCCCTAGTTATATGATCCGCCAGGACTCTAGTCCCAGCACTGGCCAAGTGAAGCCTGTCCCAACGGAACAGCTCCCTCCTGCCCCAGTACTGGTGCCAGTGTCCCAGGAAGCAAAACCCATTTCTCCCACACCAGTCTTTGAGCCACGCATTTAACTCTCTAATTTTATTTGTCCTAGCCAAATTCACTCGTGGCTCAGGTAATAATCCAGAGATTATTATCCTTGAGGTTCTGTTTTTTAATTTGGCCCCTAGCTGCTCATACTCCTTTAACAGAACCGGCTTCCTAGTCCTATCTACGTCGTTTGTACCAACATGGACCACGACAACTGGATCCACCCCCTCCCACTGCAAGTTTCTTTCCAGCCCAGAGGAGATGTCCTTAACCCTGGCACCGGGTAGGCAACACAGCCTTCGGGACTCTCACTCTCGGCTGCAGAGAACTCTATCTATCCCCCTAATAATACTATCCCCTACCACTACAACATTTCTATTTACTCCCCCCTCTTAAATGGCCCCCTGTTCCATGGTGCTGTGGCCAGGTTGCTCATCCTCCCTGCAGTCCCTGCTCCTGTCCCCACAGGGAGTAAGAACCTCGAACCTGTTGGACAAGAGCAAGGGCTGCGGCTCCTCCAGCTCTACCTCCTGGATCCCCGTACCTGCCTCACTCGTAGTCATACTGTCCTGTCCCCGACCATGGGCTACATCTGAATTAATTAACTTGATAGGTGTGACCACCTCCTGATACACAGAGTCCAGGTACTTCTCCCCCTCCCTGATGTGTTGCAGTGTCTGAAGCTCAGACTCCAGCTCATCAACACGGAGCTGGAGTTCCTGTAGCAGCAGACACTTGTCACAGGCGTAATCACCGTGAGCCTCAATGGGGTTCACCGGCTCCCACATCTCGCAACAGTAACACATCACCTGCTCCATTCTATGTAATTAATTAAATTTTTTATTGTTAGTTATGGACACCCTGTGCCCGATTTTAGATGCTAGTATCCCCTTTAATTAATTGGATTTAAATTAAATCAGTCCCTCTAGTTACACCAGTTAAATGGTTTACCAACAGTCACTCTGCACCAGAAAGGCCTTATTAACTACAACCCACAGAGTTAAAGTTTGAAAAGAGCACCTAACACCCCACTTACCCTAACTCACACTTACCCAATCTCACAGCACTTTTTGATGACTCGCACTCTTGCTCGCACTAGGACTGGTCTTTTTATACTGTTTGTTTGTTTACAGCCAAATGAGTCACCCCTGCTGATTGGTTAGAAAACTGGTTTCCACTGCCTGCTGTGCCAGTTTACTCCTACTGCAGTGTAACCTTGTTTTACTCTTCTTAAACCAACAGAATCCCAAATATTTAACTTTTCCCCTTTACTAAAACTGCTTAAGTAATCTTATCAAGAATGATTTAAAGAGAAATAACAATTAAAGAACTCTCACACTTACCCAAACTCACAGCACTCTTTGATGACTCGCACTCCGTGCTTGCTCGCACTAGGACTGGTCTTTTTATACTGTTTGTTTGTTTACAGCCAATTGAGTCACCCCTACTGATTGGTTAGAAAACTGGATTCCACTGCCTGCTGTGCCAATTTACTCCTACTGCAGTATAACCTTGTTTTACTCTTCTTAAACCAACAGAATCCCAAATATTTAACTTTTCCCCTTTACTTAAACTGCTTAAGTAATCTTATCAAGAATGATTTAAAGAGAAATAACAATTAAAGAACTCTCACACTTACCCAAACTCACAGCACTCTTTGATGACTCGCACTATGTTGGTGTTTACAGGTGTCAGCGGTAATAATCCCACCTCTGAGTCAGAAAGTTGTGGGTTCGAGTCCCATTCCAGAGACCTGCGCACATCATCTAGGCTGACACTCCAGTGTAGTGCTGAGGGAGTGCTGCACTGTCGGAGGTGCCATCTTACAGATGAGATGTTAAACCAAGGCCCTGTTTGCCCTCTCAGGTGGACGTAAAAGATCCCATGGTACTATTTCGAAGAAGAGCAGGGGAGTTCTCCCCGTGTCCTGGCCAATATTTACCCCTCAACCAACATTACCAAAAATACAAAAGCCATACGATGCAACTGCGGATGTTGGAAATCTGAACTAAAAAACAGAAAATGCTGGAAATACTCAGCAGGTCAGGCAGCATCTGTGGAGAGAGAACCAGAGTTAACGTTTCAGGTTGATGACCTTTCATCAGAACTATATAAATGCAAGTTGTTTTGCAGTATCTGCTTATTTTCTGTTTTAAGTTCGAGACCCATAATAGGGAACCACATCTGTGTGTTCTATTTAAATAGACTCTTCTTCATACTTGTAAGTAACACTATTCACTTTAATCGAGTGTTACCATTTAACAGTCCTAACATTTCAGTATCCTTAATGGAATGGGTTTAGATTATGCTTTCTTTTTAAGATGGCAATTTAATGATCTTTGTTCAAATTGGGGACCCTGTTTAGTTGAACTCTCTACACACCTTAGTCCCACTGAGGTCATTATTTATTATTGTTTTAAATGTAGATTCCACAGTAATACAACTCATATACTAAATGAGTACAAAGTATCTATTATGTAAGAGGTTCAACAAAGTTTCAGGTAGCATAATATTCATGCAATATTACAGTTGTATAGTAAAGTTCTTCATCCAACAAGCTAAATCTGTAAACTAAACAGATTGCTAATTAACTAATCTGGGAAGTACGAGAAGTTGTTCTACCTTAACTGTCAGTTTTGTTATACCGGGGGTGCAGATCTCTACTATTGTGCTTATCGTCTCTAAGTCCTGAAGCTACAGACCATGTGGCTTTCAGCACACCTGCCAATTAAACCATTGTGCTAAAGGAAAGTTACATAAGCAAACAATCTCAAGTGGTAACATTAGTGAACCATATTTAACTGAAGGGATATTACCTCCTTATCATTTGACTGCATTCCTTTCACAGGAGTGCCCTTGTAGGATTGTTTCTGGAAAAAGGGTAATTAGACTGCCAGTGTTATACAGTTAACTGCAAAGAGTTTCGATAGTCTGCACAGTATTTTAATTTAAAATGTAATAGCCTCTTGTGGCAAAACCACCAATGATCTTCTGTACAAATGCATAACTGTCTTTAACCCAATGCTACAGCATCTGTGTTTGTTGGCTGAGTATAAATAAACTTTCTGCAAAAGCCCTGAAACAATGTGATGACGTCATCACGTTGGTCACGTGATGCCCCGAACGGCGGGAAACGTGATGACGTCATGACGTCAGAGAGTGGGAGGTTCTAAGACCAGACCTCATGTAACAAGCTGCTGAAAAGACCTGTTTGCTGTTGCTCCTGCATGTTTTTGTTTAGTTCACTTGTTTGATTAAATTCAGTTGAATTATTGAACTGACTCGACTTCAGTGCTTCAGTTAGGGATAGGTCGATTCCTACACTCTATCTTAAACATGCATGTATATAAAATAAAACAGATCTATCCGGTGATTACATTTTCATTCTAAATCTAATTTATTAATAGCTGTTTCTTTCTTTATCGTGTCAGCTGTGGCTCAATTGGCAGCACACTCGCTGCTGAGTCAGAAGGTTGTGGGTTCAAGTCCCACTCCAGGGACTTGAGCACATAAAGCTAAGCTGACAATCCAGTGCAGTGTTGAGGCAGTGCTGCACTGTCGGGGGTGCTGTTTTTCAGATGAGATGTTAAAATGAGGCCCTGTCTGCTCTCTCAGGTGGACATAAAAGGCTCCATGGCACTATTTCGAAGAAGAGTAGGGGAGTTATCCCCGGTGTTCTGGTCAATATTTATCTCTCAACCAACATAACAAAAACAGATTATCTGGTCATTATCACATTGCTGTTTGTGGGAGCTTGCTTTGCGCAAATTGGCTGCCGCGTTTTCCACATTACAACAGTGACTACACTTCAAAAGTACTTCATTGGTTGTAAAGCGCTTTGAGACGTCCAGTAGTCGTAAAAGGCGCTATATAAATGCAAGTCTTTCTTTCTTTATACTTCACATAAGCCTCTCCCACTCTAATGACCTCTTATCACCCTCCTCCCAATCCCTTCTTACTTGTGCATGTATTAAATCTCCCCTTAAATGTGTCTTGTATGCATCAGTTGTTGAAGCGGGATTCTTGCAATATACCCCAGAGAAGATGTGCAAAATAATAACAGTACAATGTTGCCATGAACAGAGGGAAGTTTCACCATGGACATGGATGAGGCGCAACAGCAAACCATGGAAGACCATGAGGACAATGGTAAATAGCCACCATCAGCAGCAGACCAGACAGTCCAGCCAGTGAGGAGGGTCTCACTGTCTGTTTCCTCTAGTCACTGGAGTCTAGTGAGTTGTGCAATTGTCCATTGCATCCTGTTGGACATATTTACAATAATAGAACTGCTCATTGTTTTATCTCTTTAGTTATTTGCCAAGAGCTCTATGTTCTTTACATTTACTTTTGGACAACTTGCACTAGGAAACCATGACACAATGCAATAAGTATTAAAGTTGAATTAATTTTGTTCACTGTTTTGAGTGCATGTGGTTTACATCTTCAATGTGTTTGTCCATTACCTTTACCCCTTGTCAGCTGTGGACTTCTTCATAACTCCTGTTCCCTTCTAACTGCTTCCTGCAAAGGCTCTATCTACCTGAATCTGTATTCTCTTGATTTATTAGCTTTGTCTCTTGATCAGTTAGTTTTCCTTGTAAATGAAATTAGGCACTTCCTGTTGTGATGCCGTGTGCAATCAGTACCAGTGTAGATCGCTTAAAACCTTATGTGGTGTCGAAAGTCAGATCTTGTCCACTGAAAATAGCAGGACACTACTACTGAAGTGTTCTCAGTACACGGGGAGAAATGAAACCAATAACAGAGGCCAGTACAAGGATCAAGCAGGAAACTCGAAGGCACTTGAGCTGTAGGTGAAATGCGGTTAGAATGCTCTGAAACAAGAGCTAAGTGTGAAACAAACATATGGCTACTACAAATTTTGAGTCTGCATTACATATTCTTCCGATTTGGCATCATCGATCACTCCTGTAAGCTGACCCCAAGTACCCTACGATCTGGAGCGTACCTTTGCTGAATAATATCCAGTTAAATGATAGCATAACCCTGGGACAGTAATAAGACTGTGTGTATCAGATACCGTGATCTGTGTATGTTTTTCCCCCCTTACGGAAGGCGGGCTGATATGCACTCTAGTGCGATGAAACACAATTTTAAGCCACCAATTTGGTTTATTTTACATGACTGAACAGAATGCCATCTTCTATTGAAATACATCCATTTCATATTGCTCTGGGGATAGAGCCATCTGCATGGCTGGGGAAGTGCATGAGCACCTTAAAGAGCACATTAGCTGCACCTAGTATAATGTCCAGTTGTCGCCATGCTGCTCCAATGGTAGAAAGAAGGGTCGGCAAGGGGGCTGGTCTAATCTTCTTCTCCTGATGGAGCAAGCAAGCCTCCTGGAGAAGGTAATAAATCCCGTCTGATATCGATTACCACACCTAGGTAAAGGGTTGAGGCCTTGTTTTAGGCCTCATTTGACTGAGGCCTGAGGAGGCCTTAAAGGATAGAATTTACTGGGGAAGTCTGGTAACTAACTCCAGACACACCCCCTTGGTGTAGTGGAGGCAGGCAGATGATCTGCCCACGACTCCTCCTGCCATAAATGGCTGCAAACAAAAAAAAATAGACAGAATCCTGGCAGGATCGGCTTCCACCCCAAATTCCGGCCCCAAGCTGCCGATCTGCCTGCTCTCTGCCCTTGAGCCAAGCTAGAATTTTGGGGCCATTGTTGATCAACAGTTTGCTTGAGGGAAGTGTCAAGTGACAAAATTCAAATATAAATATGCTGTATGATTTGTCCAGATCAATGTTCCTGTTAAACTGTGCGTCCGCACAGCCGTGCAGTGGTCTGGAGCTCCCGTGCAGTGGTCTGGAGCTCCCGTGCAGTGGTCTGGAGCTCCCGTGTAGTGATCTGGAGCCCCAATGCAGTGGTCTGGAGCTCCCGTGCAGTGGTCTGGAGCTCCCGTGCAGTGGTCTGGAGCCCCCATGCCGTGGTCTGGAGCTCCCGTGCAGTGGTCTGGAGCTCCCGTGTAGTGGTCTGGTGCTCCCGTGTAGTGGTCTGGAGCTCCCGTGTAGTGGTTTGGTGCTCCCGTGTAGTGGTCTGGACCTCCCGTGCAGTGGTTTGGAGCTTCCATGTGGTGGTCTGGTGCTCCCGTGCAGTGGTCTGGAGCTCCCGTGTAGTGATCTGGAGCTCCCGTGCAGTGGTCTGGAGCCTCCGTGTAGCAATCTGGAGCTCCCATGCAGTGGTCTGGAGCTCCCATGCAGTGGTCTGGAGCTCCCATGCAGTGGTCTGGAGCCCCCGTGCAGTGGTCTGGAGCTCCCGTGTAATGGTCTGGAGCTCCCGCGCAGGCCGCTCGCAGGCTTTTCAATGGCAAAAACCGGGCATGCACGATAATTTGAATGGGTCACACCAATATTCCCGTTAATGTACCACACCAATGTTCCCGTTAATTTTTTTTGGGGTGTATGACCCTTTTAATGTACTGTGTGGCCCATTCAAAATACCGAGTGTGTGCGTTTTTTCCCATTGAAAAGCCTGCAAGCCAGCTGCGGGGGAGGTCCAGAGAGCTACGCGGCTGCACGGAACATTGTACCACACCACTCCAGTCTGCTAAATGTGTGAGAAAGGGTATTTACAAATTTATCATCATAGAATCTTGCAGCACAAACCGAGCCCATTCAGCCCATTGTGCTTGTGTCAGCTCTTTGCAAGAGCCATCAGATTAGCCCCACTCCCCTGCTCTTTATGCTGAAGTTATAAGGGGCCATTCTGCATGAATCGAGGGTGGACTCTCACTAGAATGCAGTGTGGATTAGAGATACTACTTACATCACTGATTCACTAACCTGCATTCAAAGTTAACCCGGAGTGGAGCCTTGCAAAATTACTCTCCTATTGTGTTACATAAGAGGGCCACCTACCACTTCTTTTAAACTGTAAAATACAAGAAAATTCAGTGTTTTGGGCAACTGTCAATGTCTCAATAATACCCCCAAGATATTAAGGGAAACAGATAGGGTAGATAGAGAGAAACTATTTTTGCTGGTTGGGGATTCTAGGACTAGGGGGCATAGTCTAAAAATTAGAGCCAGGCTTTTCTGGAGTGAAATTAGGAAACACTTCTACACGCAAAGGGTGGTAGAAGTTTGGAACTCTCTTCCGCCAACGGCAATTGATGCTAGATCAATTGTTAATTGTAAATCTGAGATTGGTAGATTTTTGTTAACCAAAGTTATTAAGGGATACGGGGCAAAGGCGGGTATATGGAGTTAGGTCACAGATCAGCCATGATCTCATTGAATGGTGGAACAGGCTCGAGGGGCTAAATGGCCTACTCCTGTCCCTATGTTCCTTCCCTTCTGTCAATATCCTATTGTGAATATTGCCATACATTAAGGACATAGCATGTGCCAACAGCTGCAATGTACACTGACAAAGCAAAAGCAAAAGGTGACATGTATTTTTTATGGCACTGCACCTGTGGAGTGCACTGTGGGTATTGGGACCTCCTCTGATTCTGGGTTGTTGTCTATGGAGCATGCTGTAGGTTTTGGGACCTCCTCTGATTCTGGGTTGTTGTCTATGGAGCATACTGTAGGTATTGGGACATCCTCTGGTTCTGGGGTGTTGTCTATGGAGTGCTGTGTAGGTATTGGGACCTCCTCTGATTCTGGGGTGTTGTCTATGGAGCATACTGTAGATATTGGGACCTCCTCTGATTCTGGGGTGTTGTCTATGGAGTGCTGTGTAGATATTGGGACTTCCTCTGATTCTGGGGTGTTGTCTGTGGAGCATACTGTAGGTATTGGGACCTCCTCTGATTTTGGGCTGTTGCCTTTGAAGGGCAGCCAGGTAAAACTGAATAGTAGAGATGTGGAGATGGGTAAGTATAAGCTTTGCTCGAGTACCTTTAGGGATCAGGGACCCCAACAGAACTTTCTGTCGGAAATTTAATTGTGAGTGTAGAGTCTCCATTGAGATAAGTTGCAGATGGTTTATGGAAGAAGCAGGCTTGATGGGTTGAATGAACTTGTAGTGTATGTACCTTTAAGAGGAACTATGTTTTTGAAGCCCTTGTATACTGTAGTACCAATAGTGACCACTCGGGTATCTAAGCCTGTGTTGCGTCTTGTGTTGTTAGTTCACCTCCAGACTTTGTTCAGTAAACACTTGTTAAATCAACTCCTGCATTCCGTGTCTCCATTAACACACGGATCTAACAGTGGCGACGAGTTAGAAACGAACTTACCTGCAATTCGGCAGCACCTCAAGGGGATCGATTCCTCAGACGAAGGTCGAAGCCAGAAGCAAGAAAAAAAAAATAACTCGAAGAAACTCAAAAACGAGGGCCAGGCTTGGTCTCCAGTCTGTGGTTTCCCCAGCTAAACGGGCTGGTGGCAGGTAGTGCACTGATCCTTCTTGGGCTGCGGCGGGCTAGAGCTCGATTGGGTGGCTCTGCAACGGGGCCGGGCAGCGAGTCGGGAAGCAGAAGCAAAGAGAGAGAGAGGGTGGAGCACTCAGGGTGCAACGATGCTGCAAAGCAGGTCAGTGTTCGGACCGAGCAGAGGGAGGGGAAAGTCCCAGAGGGTCTGCTCCACGACGGGAACGGTTCTCCAAGTAACGGAGAAACTATTGAAGCGATATATAAAAAAAATAGAAATACCGCGAAAAGCTGCAGGTCGCAACGGGAACCGCGGAGAACAGCGTTGGCAGCAGCGGCAGTGGCGGGAAAGCGCGGGAGGCGCCATCTTAACTCGGCGGGGAAGAAAGAAAAGCGCAGGAAGCGCCATTTTAGATTTTCAAGATGCCGAAGACTGGCAATATTACTGCTTTCGATAGTGATATAGAAGATTGGACCACATATGTGGAAAGAGTGGAGGTATATTGCAAGGCGAATGAAGTAGCGGATGATAAAAAGGCATCGGTACTTCTAAATCTGATGGGCGCAAGGACATACGGGCTGTTACGAAACTTGATCACTTCAGCCAAACCGATGGACAAGAATTTTAAGGAGATTGTTGATATCTTACAGGAGCACTTAAACCCAACACCGCTGCTGATAGCGGAACGATTCAAATTCTTCAGGAGGAATCAGCACAAGAATGAAAGTAACGCTGATTACCTCACCGAATTACGAAAGCTGTCAAAGCACTGCCAATTCGGGGCAGGACTGGCAGATTCTCTACGAGACAAATTCATCTGTGGTCTCCTAAGCGAAAGAACACAGAAAAGACTACATTCTGAGAAAGATTTGACACTGGACAAGGCTTTCAGTGTGGCTGTATCATACGAAGCAGCAGCAAGAGGAGCTGCAGAGATACAGCAAAAGCCACAGGATTTCGGCACCCATGAAATGACACGGGGTTTCGAGAGATGTTATTGCTGCGGCAGATCCACCCATGACCAGAAGGACTGCTGGTTCAAGGACAAAGCATGCAGGCAATGCGGAAAGATGGGACACATTGCATGTGTATGCAGATCTGGAAAGAAATCCGCTGACAGTAAAAAGGTCAATAAGGAAAAGTACAGAAAGGTACAAATGATGACGGACAGTAGCTCTGAAGACCAGAAGAGCGATAGCGACTCCGGAAACAAGAGACTAAGCTGTCTCAAATTACATAATGTAATTGCCAAAGAAGATTACCAGACCATTTGGGTTACCCTCACGATAGCGGGGTCCCCAGTCAAAGTGGAGCTAGATACAGGATCAGCTCTGACCGTCATGAGTCGACGGGATTACGAGCGGCTATTTCCGCATATACCTTTGAAAGACACATCCATTGTCTTGAAGACATATACGGGGCAGAAAGTATACCCCAGAGGGAAAATAAGGGTGCCTGTTGTATACAACGGCAAGGAAATACAGAAGTTGTATTTATACGTTCTGCAAGATGGTGGTCCACCGTTGTTGGGACGTGAATGGATCAGAAAGATACGTTTAGACTGGCACTCCATTCAGGCACTGACGGTGACCAGTAAGAAAAAAAACGATGATGACGTCATACCTGGACGATTAAAAGAAATCTTGGCTAACGCCAAAGAAGTGTTTCAACAGGAACTAGGAACCCTGAAAGGCGCCACCGCCTCAATAAAAGTGGAAGATGCGGCAATTCCCAAGTTTTTTAAGGCAAGGCCGGTGCCGTACGCAATTCGTCCAGCCGTCGAGGCAGAGCTGGAGAATTTGGAAAAAGCAGGCGTGTTATCCAAGGTAGATTGGAGCGAGTGGGCAACACCCATCGTCCGGGTCATGAAGAAAACGTTGAATAATGATAAATCTGAAGAACAGAGAAAAGTTCGCATCTGTAAACCCGGTTCTTCACACGGTACAGTATCCTCTTCCGAGGATAGAAGATATTTTCGCCTCACTATCCGGAGGGAAACGTTTCACCAAAATTGACTTAGCACAGGCATATCTACAGATGGAGGTTGAGGAGGCCTCTAAAAAGTATCTCACGATAAGCACACACAAAGGCCTGTACCAGTACAATCGACTGGTTTTCGGAGTGGCATCAGCTCCGGCTATCTGGCAAAGAGCTATGGAGCAAGTCCTGCAAGGGATTCCGGGGACTCAATGCTACCTAGACGACATCCTCGTAACAGGAGAAAACGACAACGAGCACCTTGCCAACTTGGAGCAGGTGCTCACGAGGCTGAGAGAACGGGGCCTACGAGCAAATCGCCCCAAATGCGAATCTTTCCAGAAACAAATATCATATTGTGGCCATGTCATTAATGAAGAAGGGTTACATAAGTCACCTGAAAAAATTGAAGCGGTCGTTGATGCGCTATCAATCACTCAAAAGACTGAGGTTAAGCGAGTAACTAACAGGCTTTTATTAACAAGAGAATGAAGGTGTGCCTCGAGTGGTCAACCAGTCCAGAATACAGAGGGACTGTGGAGCAGTCACCTTTATACCTGGACTCGTGGGAGGAGTCAGCCGAGGCATGTACAGACATGTACACAGTGGAATACAAACAGTGGTTTACCACATTCACCCCTTGTTTAAAAATGAGTTCGGCGGGGTGAAGTGTATTAAAAGTTTGTGTATTGGAGTCTCTCCGGAGGCCTTGTCTGCCGCTGTGATCGACGTGGCGACGGCAGGGGTAGTGAAGCTTCCGGCGTTGAGTCCCGCGTAGGCTGGGGCACTGGTGTGTAGTCCTCGTGGGTGTCGAGCGGGTCGCGGGGCCCAGGCGTGCCGTCTGCTGGGGTTGGATAGTGGATCGTGGGGGGGGGTGGTAGTGGGTAGTGGGTTACTGGGGCCCCCGAGGGTGCGAGGTCTCGTATGGAGACTGTGTCCTCCCGCCCGTCCGGGTACGCAATGTAAGCATACTGGGGGTTTGCATGGAGGAGGTCGACCCTCTCGACCAGGGGGTCCGTTTTATGGGTCCTCATGTGTCTTCTCAGTTGGACCGGCCCTGGGGACGTCAGCCATGGCGGTAGCGATGTCTCCGATGTGGACTTCCTTGGGAAGACAAACATTTTCTCATGAGGGGTGGCGTTAGTGGCAGTGCAGAGCAGTGACCGAATAGAGTGGAGCGCATCGGGGAGCACATCCTGCCAGCGGGAGGTCGGAAGGCCCCTAGACTTTAAGGCTAGCAGGGCGGCCTTCCAAACTGTCGCATTCTATCTTTCCACCTGTCCGTTCCCCCGGGGGTTGTAACTGGTGGTCCTGCTTGTGGCAATACCCCTAGCGAGCAGGTACTGGCGGAGTTCGTCGCTCATAAACGATGAGCCCCGGTCGCTATGGATATAGCTGGGGAAACCGAACAGGGTGAAGAGGTCGTTCAGACATTTAATGACCGTGGCACTGGTCATGTCCAGGCAGGGGATGGCGAACGGGAAATGGGAGTACTCATCAATAATGTTGAGGAAGTACACATTGCGGTCGGAGGAGGGGAGAGGCCCTTTAAAATCAACGCTCAGGCGCTCGAAGGGGCGAGTGGCTTTTATCAGGTGAGCCCTGTCTGGTCTATAAAAGTGCGGTTTGCACTCAGCGCAGACTTGGCAGTTCCTGGTCATGGTCCTGACCTCCTCAATGGAGTAAGGCAGGTTGCGGGCCTTGATGAAGTGGAAGAACCTGGTGACCCCCGGGTGGCAGAGGTCATTGTGGAGGGCCCGCAGTCTATCGATCTGCACGCTGGCGCAGGTGCCACGCGATAGAGCATCCGGGGGTTCATTGAGCTTCCCGGGCCGGTACAAGATCTCGTAATTGTAGGTGGAAAGTTCGATTCTCCACCTCAAGATCTTGTCGTTTTTGATTTTGCCCCTCTGCTTGTTGTTAAACATAAAAGCAACTGAACGCTGGTCAGTGAGCAGGGTAAATCGTTTTCCGGCCAGGTAGTGCCTCCAATGACGCACAGCCTCCACAATAGCCTGGGCCTCCTTCTCAACAGCGGAGTGTCTGGTCTCCGGGCCCTGGAGGGTTCGTGAAAAGAAGGCCACGGGTCTCCCCGCCTGATTAAGGGTAGCGGCCAGGGCAAAGTCGGACGCGTCGCTTTCCACCTGGAAGGGGATGGATTCGTCCACTGCGTGCATGGTGGCTTTGGCAATGTCTTCCTTGATACGGTGGAAGGCTAAGCGGGCCTCTGCCGTCAAGGGAAAAGAGGTGGACTTGATCAGTGGATGGGCCTTGTCCGCATAGTAGGGGACCCACTGGGCGTAATAGGAGAAAAACCCTAGGCACCTCTTCAGGGCCTTGAGGCAGTGGGGCAGTGGGAGTTCCGTAAGGGGACGCATCTGGTCGGGGTCGGGACCGATGACTCCGTGTTCCACAACACAGCCAAGGATGGCGAGGCGGGTTGTGCGGAATATGCACTTCTCCTTGTTATACGTCAGGTTCAGGAGTTGGGCGGTGCAGAGGAATTTTTCGAGGTTTGCGTCATGGTCCTGCAAGTCATGGCCGCAGATGGTCACATTGTCCAGATATGGGAAAGTGGCCTGCAACGCATTTTGATCGACCATCCGGTCCATCTCCCTTTGGAAGACGGAGACCCCGTTGGTGACGCCAAAGGGAACCCTAAGGAAGTGATAGAGGCGGCCGTTTGCCTCAAAGGCAGTATACTGGCGGTCCTCAGGGCGGATAGGGAGCTGGTGGTACGCTGATTTCAGGTCAATGGTCGAGAAGACGCGGTACTGCGCGATCTGGTTGACCATATCAGCTATGCGGGGGAGTGGGTAAGCGTTCAGCAGGGTGTAGCGATTTATTGTCTGGCTGTAGTCGATGACCAGGCGCTGCTTCTCGCCGGTCTTAACGACCACAACCTGGGCTCGCCAGGGGCTGGTGCTGCCCTCAATAATCCCCTCCTTCAGGAGCCGTTCCACTTCGGTTTTAATGGAAACCCTGTCCCCGGCACTGTATCGCCTGCTCTTTGTGGCGATGGGCTTACAGTCGGGGGTGAGGTTAGCAAACAGTGGGGGGGGGGGTGACTCTGAGTGTGGAGAGGTTGCACCTGGTGCGCGGCGGGCAATTTGGAAGCTGCTGGCTGTGGACTGTGAGTGGGGGGAGGGGTCCACCGTACGCCATCGTAACACTTTTAAGGTGGCTCTGAAAATCTAACCCCAGAAGAACGGCAGCGCAGAGGTGGGGCAGGACCAGAAGTTTAAAATTATCGTACACAGTCCCATCTACTAAGAGTGTCACCACGCAGTAGCCGCCAATGCCCGCCGACTGGGACTCGGAGGCCATAGAAATCTGCTGGTGCGCAGGCAGGACTGGGAGAGAGCAACGCCGCACCGTGTCGGGGTGGGTGAAGCTCTCCGTGCTCCCAGAGTCAAAAAAGCAGATTGTTTCGTGACCATTTACCTTAATGTCCATTGTGGACCGGGCCAGTTGGTGCGGTCTCGCTTGGTCCAGCGTAACGGAGGCCAGCGTAGGGGTCAGTGTGTCGTTGCGGGTATCAGATGAGGCGGTGTTGGGGGCCTGCTGCGTCCCGGCTGGCGTCCAAGATGGCGGCGTCCATGATCCCCATGTGGCTGGAGGCGTCCAAAATGGCTGCTGTTCCGGTGGTTCGCACATGGCTGGGGAGGCCCAAGATGGCGGCCCGCACGGCCCACATGCGGCGCTGCTGGGATTCGGGGTGGCTTTGGCCCTGCAGACACTGGCGTAGTGTCCCTTCTTCCCGCAGCCCGAGCAGATCACATTTTTCGCCGGGCAGCGCGCTCTGGGGTGTTTGGCCTGGCCACAGAAGTAGCATTTCTGGCCTTGGGACACTGCTGCGGTAGTTGGGCCGTTGCTGGGATGTGGCTGGGGTAGCACGGCGCTATGAGACGGTCCTACCGTGTCCCAGGCTGTCGTTCCCCGCGGCGTCCACGGTGCAGAGGAGTAGGCATCCATGCCCCGGTAGGCTGCGTCCAATGATAGTGCGAGTTCAGAGGCCTTGTTGAGGTCGAGGTCACTCTACTCCAACAGTCGCTGTCGGGTGTAATTGGACCTGTGGCCCACTACAAAAGCGTCCCGGATAAGTTCCTCTGTGTACACGGCGGCCTTTACATCCTTACAACCACAGGCCCGGCCAAGCACAGACAGTGCCTGAAGGTATTCCTCGGTCGATTCCCCAGGTTGTTGTTTACGACTCCCCAGGAGGTGCCTGGCGTACACCTCGTTCACTGGGCGTGTGTACTGGTCCTTGAGGAGCTTGATAGCAGCCGTGTACGAGGTCGCGTCCTGGATGACCAAGTACGCTCGGTGGTTCACTTTGGAGGTCAGGACATCCAGTTTGTCCTCATCCGATTTGACCGTTGCAGCGGAGGCGATCAGGAATTTTTCAAAGCACCTAAGCCAGTGAGCAAACTTGGTGGATGCATCCGCCTCACGATGGTCTAAGTCTAGGCATGCTGGTGTGAGGATCTTCTCCATTATAAAAAATCTTGTTCATAAAATTGATGCGCTATCAATCACTCAAAAGACTGAGGTTAAGCGAGTAACTAACAGGCTTTTATTAACAAGAGAATGAAGGTGTGCCTCGAGTGGTCGACCAGTCCAGAATACAGAGGGACTGTGGAGCAGTCACCTTTATACCTGGACTCGTGGGAGGAGTCAGCTGAGGCATGTACAGACATGTACACAGTGGAATACAAACAGTGGTTTACCACAGTCGTAAAGGCCCCAGCGCCTGAAAATGTCTCACAATTAAGGTCGTTCCTGGGATTAGTAAATTACTATCATAAATTTTTACCAAACTTGTCGACGGTTCTGCACCCGCTTAACGCACTGCTACAAACGGGAGTAGTTTGGAAATGGAGCGAAGACTGTAAACGTGCCTTCCATAAATGCAAAGGCTTGATCACGTCCAGGGAAGTGTTGGCTCATTACAACCCATCACTGCCAATCAAACTGGCGTGCGATGCATCCCCTTACGGCGTGGGAGCGGTATTATCGCATAGATTCCCCGATGGCTAGGAGCGGCCGATAGCTTTTGCGTCACGCTCATTGAACTCAGCTGAGCGTAACTATGCCCAGATCGACAGGGAGGCACTTAGCCTGGTGTGGGGGGTGAAGAAATTCAACCATTACCTACACGGACAAAAGTTTACCTTGTTGACTGACCATCAACCCCTCGTCTCCATATTCAACCCTAAAAAGAGCGTTCCCATTATGACAGCGCAAAGGCTACAGAGGTGGTCCCTTTTCCTAGGGGCACACCAATATGACATAGAGTACAAAGGAACAAAACAGCATGGGAATGCTGACGGGTTATCGCGCCTACCATTGCCAACGGTGGAAGAGGCGCCTACAGTGGACCCAGTGGAGATATTCCACTCGACCATAGTGGAATGTCTACCGGTGACAAATTCTACCATTGAAAAGGAAACGCGAAATGACCGGACTCTCTCACGAGTCTACGATTTAACGGTGAAGGGATGGCCAGCACATGGCGAACCACTGTTGCCAGCATTCTCGCAAAGAAGAGAACAGCTGTCAGTGTGCCGAGGAACCTTGATGTGTGGATCCAGAGTGGTGATTCCACCCAAACTCAAGGATAAAGTGCTAAAGGAGCTTCACGAGGGGCATCTGGGTGGAGTGAAAATGAAGAACTTAGCCAGAGCGTTTGTGTGGTGGCCAGGTATCGATGGAGACATCGAAGAAATGACCAAGAGCTGTCTAGGATGCCAGAAGGTCCAAAACGCCCCACCACAAGCCCCTCTACATCCATGGGAGTGGCCCTTATCTCCATGGCAAAGGGTACATATCGACTTTGCTGGTCCATTTATGGACTCAATGTTCTTAATCGCGGTGGATGCACACTCCAAATGGCCGGAGGTAATAAAGATGTCCTCCACCACCACGGAAAAAACCATCACAGTATTAAGGACCATATTCGCCAGGAATGGGCTGCCTGAACAGATCTGTTCTGATAATGGACCGCAATTTGTATCCGAAGAATTCAGGAAGTTCTTAAAAAACAATGGGGTTAAGCACTACACGTCCGCCCCATACCATCCCGCCACCAATGGATTGGCTGAAAGGTTTGTCCAGACCTTCAAGAAGGCCATAAAGGCCATGGGTAATGAAGACATAAATCTACAACATAAGGTAGATGACTTCTTGTTTGCGTACAGGAATGCAACACATGTGGTTACAAACCAAACCCCCGCCATGATGTTTTTCAACAGAAGACTAAGATGCCGGCTGGATTTGGTCAAGCCAAACGTCAGAAGGGACGTAGAGAACCGGCAATTTCAAAGCATGAATGAAAGGCCAACTAGAACCTTCCAGATAGGTCAACCAGTTTTGGCCCGGGACTACCGTACCGAGAAATGGCAGCCTGGAACCATTTGCACACGACTAGGACCGCTGATGTATACCGTGGACATTGGAGAAAGCATAATAAGGCGCCATGCTGACCAGATCATAGAGTCATCCGAAAAAGGACAACCTACACCACAACTCTATACGCCTAGTGATGAAGCAGAGATACCCATAATATCTACCTCCGATCTGGTGATACTGGAACCAGATGAACCCGACACTAGCATTGAAGCCGAATCGACCTTGCCAAAAGAACCTACTACACCACCGAGGCGTTATCCAGACCGAGTCAGGAAGCCTCCAGATAGACTGAATTTGTAATTGATTAACTTCAGCAAATGTGTATATTATTGTTCTTGTAAAAATGTTATTTAATGATTACTTAAAATGTTATGTACTATTTATCTAAAAGGGGAGGAATTGTAGTGTATGTACCTTTAAGAGGAACTATGTTTTTGAAGCCCTTGTATACTGTAGTACCAGTAGTGACCACTCGGGTATATAAGCCTGTGTAGCGTCTTGTGTTGTTAGTTCACCTCCAGACTTTGTTCAGTAAACACTTGTTAAACCAACTCCTGCATTCCGTGTCTCCATTAACACACGGATCTAACAGAACTATTCTTGTTCCATGTAAGAAAAACTTACATTTCTATAGTGCTTTTCACATCCTCAGGATGTCCCAAATGCTTCACAGCTAAAGGAGCTTGTTTGAAATATTGTATTGTAGGGAAACAAAGCAGCCTATCAAGGTCCCACAAACCACACCGCTCCCGTGAGAAAGGGTATTTACAAATGTATCATCAGAGAATCTTGATGGTTGAAAGATAAATATTGTCCAGGACACTGGGAGAACTTCCCTGATCCTCCTTAAATAGTGCAACACTCCCTCCATACTACACTGTAGTGTTCGCTTAGATTATATGCTCAGGTCTCTAGAGTGGGGCTATGAACTCATGACCTTCTGACTCATGAGGTTGGAGTGCTACCACTGACCCAAGGCTGACACCTAATGATTGTGAGCATTTCACTGACTTTCCAAAGCAGGGTAATTTTGTTAACAATGAGTTGTGGAAAGAATTTGAATATCTATGTTGATAAACTGAGACCTCAGTTAACCTTTTCTAAATAGACTATTAACACAATTAGCTTTGTTTCAGTATTTAATGGCGTGTCATTAAAGGGAGATTAATGATGTAGACTTGCGAGACAAATAGATGAACATTGCTCCATTACCATCAATTACATTTGCCTTTATGTCAGAAGCTAATATGACTGGAGATTCAATGATTAAAACACAAAAATGCTTTTTTTTGTACCATTGTTGGATTCCCTAATATTTGAAACCATCAATTCTATATATAAAAGTTTTATGTCTGGTGCTTTTCTCCCAGCATAAAAAGAAACATTTGCATTTATATAGCACTTTTCACAACCTCAGGATGTCCCAAAGTGTTTTACAGTCAATTAAGTACTTTTGAAGTGTAATCATTGTTGTATGTAGGGAAATGGGGCAAACAATTTGCACACAAGGTCCCACAGACAGCAATGTGATAATGACCAGATAATCTGTGTTTTAGTGATGTGGGTTGAATAGTGCCATGGCATCTTTTATGCCCACCTGAGAGAGCAGACTCGGTTTATTTGTTCATCTGAAAGACGGTACCTCCGACAGTGCAGCACTGGGAGTGATGGCCTAGATTTCTGAGCTCAAGTCTCTGGCGTGGAACTTGAACCCTCAACCTTTTGACTCAGAGGTGAGAGTGCTACCAACTGAGCCATGGCTGACACCTAAAGAAACTATGGTGGGAGCTTTAACCCCCAAAAAACAGGTGGGCTGGGGTTGGGTGGGAAGTTAAAGAGTTAAAAATCTGAATCCCAACTAGAATCCACCTCCAACCTGGCCACCTCTGGTTTTAACAGAGGCAGGACAGAGTGGTGGGCAGCCAACCCTCTCCCAGGAGGCAGGTCGTCCATTTAAATATTATAATGAGGCTGGTGTGCCTCAGGTTTAACCACCATTTCAAATTTAACAGTGGCTGGTTGGGTTTTGCAGGTCTCGTGAAACCTGCCAGCTAAAGTAAGG
Source organism: Somniosus microcephalus (assembly GCF_052327205.1). Taxonomy (NCBI): domain Eukaryota; kingdom Metazoa; phylum Chordata; class Chondrichthyes; order Squaliformes; family Somniosidae; genus Somniosus; species Somniosus microcephalus. The sequence goes on from NC_140991.1 coordinate 270,497,055, forward strand.
CAAGGACTACTGGATCCAGGAGGTAACTGCCTTTACACTTACCTCCTGGATCCAGCCTAACCACCCCCCCCCCCCCCCGTGATCGGAGCCCCCCCACACCATGAGGCCTCCAATTCCCGCCCCGGGCCTCCAATTCCGCCCCCCCCAGGTGTCCGATTCCCCCCCACGAGGCCTCCCCCCACCCTCACCGATGAGTTCCAGGCCGCCCCCGATGTTCTCTGCCTATCCTCTGGCCCCGTGATCATGCTCCCCCCCCCCCCCCATGCTCCTCCAGCCCCCCGATTGTGCTCTGACTCCCACCCCGATCACCCTCCGGCCCCCCGACCATGCTCCGGCCCCCACTTGATCCCTCCCTCTTTCCTCTCTGCAGCTTCGGGCCGCAGGCCTACTCGCCCGCAGCCAGCCAGCCTCGCCACCTGGCTGGCTGCGGGTTGCAAATAGAGGTTTCAAATGCAAATCAGGGACTGCTGGAAACCCGTTCTCCCGGGTTTCCCGACCGCTTCCGAGCCCCCACCAACCCCCTCCCTCCACCGCACCCAACCCGCCAAAGGATTAAAATTCAGGCCATAGTTCTTCACTGCTTGCTGCTGTGAGAGACAACAACAACTTGCATTTATATAGCACCTTTATCATAGTAAAATGTCTCAAGGCGCGTCACAGAAGTGTTGTCAAACAAAATTTGACACCGAGCCACATAAGGTTTTAAGGAGTGTCTTCAAGGAGGATGGAGAGGTGGAGAGGTTTATAGAGTGATGCACAAGAGGCCAGAATTGGAGGAGTGCAGAGATCTTGGATGGTTGTAGGGCTGGAGGAGGTTACAGAGATAGGGAGGGGTGAGGCCATGAAGGGATTTTAAAACCAGGATGAGAATTTTAAAATCGAGGTGTTGCTCAACAGGGAGCCAATGTAGGTCAGCGAGCACAGGAGTGATGGGTGAACGGGACTTGGCGAGAGTTAGGACACGGACAGCAAAGTTTTGGATGAGCTGAAGTTTATGGAGGGTGGAAGATGGGAGGCCGGCCAGGAACGCATTGGAATAGGAGACACTAAAGAGTTTCTCGGCATTAGGCCAAGTGTTTTTCCAACCCTTTGCTACATCCCGTCAAGCAAAAGAGAACAAGATTAGGAAAGAGCCAAGCTAGTCAAGGTCCCAGAATGCTCTGTGGCTTTCACAGTTCTCAAAAACCCAAGAACATGTTTGCCACAGCTGATCAATGGGCACAGCGAGTAAGTGCTAGCAACAGCTGTTCTTAATCTGGCCAGGCAAAACTCTGTCAAAATAATGTTCTGTCAAAGCTGGTTGTGTGAAAGCTACTTTGGTTCTGGGAGATGCTGTTGGCCCATGTATTTCTTAACCAGAAGATAAGAAATGGCTATCAACATGTCATGTTTACATGAATAAACTCAAGAGCTAGAGGAAATGTGGGATCTGAATGTAATCAGTTTATTTACTAGAATCTCTGACAGTTATTAAACTGTAATAGGTGAGAATGAGGGTGCGAGTAAGGTCACATGTTTTTTAAATTGAGTATATTGGATATTATGCATTTTCACTGAAAGAAAGAACTTGCACTTATATAGCGCCTTTCACAGCCTCAGGACGTCCCAAAGTGCTCCACATCCAGTGAAGTACTTTTGAAGTGTAGTCACTGTTGTAATGTAGGAAACGCGACAGCCAATTTGCGCACAGCAAGGTCCTACAAACAGCAATATGATAATGACTGGATAATTATTTTAGTGATGTTGGTTGAAGGATGAATTTTGGCCAAGACAACGGGGTGAACTCCGCTAAACTTTTTGTGCCATGAGATTTTTTACGTCCACCTGAGAGGGCAGACGGGGCCTCGGTTTAACGTCTCATCCAAAAGACGGCACCTCCACCAGTGCAGCACTCCCTCTGTACTGGACCGAAGTGCTAGCCTGGATTATGTGCTCATGTTTACTAATTTAATACGACTTGTTAATGTGAAGGTATGAGTTAGATTTCCTACCAATTGACTATGAATAGGCAAAAAAATAGACATAACTTATAGCAAATTTTTCAAAGAAAGCCTCTGGGGAGAATTTATGGATGTTTCGGGATGGGGAACCTGGCACCCCCCTCCACCTGGCAGGCTAATCTTTGGCCAAACTTACAGCCTCTTCAACAGGCAAATGACCCCTAGATACACCTCGTGGCACAGGTGCCAGCCAAAGCCATTCATAACAGTGGATCTCTCCCTGACCCCAATATCTTCGGTGGCATCAGCATTGAAGGTCCCAGATGGGCACAGCTCGACACCTATGATTGGGCGGGCCACCGCCATGGAATCTTGGAGCCCTAATCTATATTTTGACAATCAGAAATGCAAGGGCTAATGGAGTCTAACACTGCAACACACCTGGCAAACAGATGAAAAATCTCCTCTCGTTGGTGACTAGGTTAAGCAAGGAAGTTATGCTAAACCATTATAAATCACTGGTTAGACCTCAGCCGGAGTATTGTGGCCAATTCTGGGCCCCACACTTTAGGAAGAATATCAAGGCTTTGGACAAGGTACAGAGGACGTTTACTGTGGAGAGACTAGAGAAGCTGGGATTGTTATCCTTAGAGCAGAGAAGGTAGAGGGGAGAGTTAATAGAGGTCAAAATTATGAAGGGTTTTGATAGAGTAAATAAGGAGAAACTGTTTCCACTGGTAATTGATAACCACAAGATACTTGGCAAGAGAACCAGAGGGGGGGGTGCAGAAAAATATTGTTACGCAGTGAGTTGTTACGATCTGTAATGCACTGCCTGAAAGGGTGGTGGAAGCAGATTCAATGGTAACTTTCAAAAGGGAATTGGATAAATACTTGAAAAGGAAACATTTGCAGGGCTATGGAGAAAGAGCAGGGGAGTGGGACTAATTGGATAGCTCTTTCAAAGAGCCGGCACAGGCACGATGGGCCGAATGGCCTCCTTCTGTGCTGTAAGATTCTACGGAAGGTTGTTTGGTTGTAATGGCCCCCACCCAGAAAGAAAGCTCCCTGTCAAACCTGCCTTCGGTTGAGCAGAAGATCATCGTATTGGAGCCGTGAATCAATCAGCTGCATGGACTGAGGCCAGAGTGACGGAGGCGTAAGTGAGTCGATGAAAGAGAAGCCAAAAAAATTCAGCCACTTTTGTAGAGCGCCAATCTTTGTGTCTTTGGGGCAGCTTTACCCGTGCAGCATTGTGAGGTCCTTGCTTTTCCTCTACATTCCATTCAGCTCCATGTGTAAGAGTGGCCAACTTAATCTCTCACCTTCCCCATACCCTGAGAGGGATAGTACATTCCTTGTCCTTGAATTGCAACACGGCAGTTATGTTTACAAATTGCGCAGAGTTAATCAAAATCAAGCTGGCCAGCAGGTAATAATAATATGCTCCTGTGTTCCTCCATCGTTTTTAAGAGCAAAGTGGTTTCACCCACTTCATTATCTATTACTGATTATAGTGCAGGCGAATGCAGATTCCATGCTGGAATAGGAGACCTGGGGATAATTAAAGTGCAGTGCTTAGTGTTCACCTTTTACGCCGTAATTAGTTCCTCTGACCTCAACCGCAGCACAGAAACTGTGTGTTGCTGTTCAAAGCCATTTCTATAACCGTTCCTCATGGAACATATTATACATTCAGTGTGCTTGACGATTGAAGGGCTAATTACTTGCCCAACTGCCTTTCTCACTTGAAGTATAGCATTATCCCCAACAGTGAGCACCTGTGTAGTGTCATTTATATTACATACAGCTGGGGAGTTCACGCTAAATGCAACGGCCAAGTGTGGGGAAGGGGGGGTAGGTGGGTTAATCATATTTGCTTGAACGTGTCTGTTGCAGTTCAAGTCACAGAAAAGGGCCCAATTTCCCCTCTTTTTGGTTAAAAAAAAGAAAGGGGGAAAAATTCAGTATCGCCCATTTTGTGGCGGTAATGTTGGCCGGGCGCAAAGTTTAGCGCCTGGCGCTAATTATCGCCTCCGACTGCAAAATTCGCCTCTATCACCCCTGGAGGTGATTGGCGCGCTAAATCAGGCACTACACACCTCTCTTAAGGTGCAAACATCAGGGAGCGAGGCGCTACCTCAGAATGCTACCGAAGCTCAGGTGATGTCAGTTACCATGGAAGCCAGACAGACTGGCGCCATCCAGTTCTTAAAGGGGAAGGGCCATCTTGCTGGCCAGCCACACCCTGCTCATTGCAGCCTTGAATCACGGCCTGGAGAGACCTCAAAGGCAATTGTGTTGGAAACACTAATGGATAGACCCAGGGAAAGAGCTCGGCGCTTCGGAACCTCAAAAGTGGTGCTGAAGGCCAAAATTCCTTCGAACAGTGTTAAAACCAAAAATTTTGCTGACAAGAAAAGGCAGGAAGTGCCCGCCTTTAAATAGTGCTCCCCCAGCCCCTTCCCAACTTGAAAATGTTCCCCTCTACCTGTCGCTCCTGGCGGCAGGCGCTAAGGCAGGGGGCTAAAATCGCCGTGCTCAGCCGTTAAGTTACTAGCGCCCCCGGAGGCACTAAAGGGAGGCACTAACCAACTGAATTTTTCCCCCCAAAGACTTTCATTTATACAGTGCCTTGCGCAAACTCAGCCAATTAAGCACATTTTTGTTGTAATGTAGGAAGCGCGGCAGTGAATGTGCGCACAGCAAGATCCCACAGAATGCAACGAGATAATGACCAGATAATCTGTAGCGATACACTTTGCCTTCTATTACTGGTGACAAATGCAGTCATTCTCCGTATCCTCCCCTCCAATAGAACAAATTAATGTCAACATGCCCTTCTTGTCAGCCATTTTCTGTCAGGGTTGCAATGGATGCATAGAATTCTGTGCAGCTCAGTCCTTTTTGTTTAGTTTTATTTATTTTTTCATTCCTTTCCTTTTTCTGTTGCTCAAAAAAAATCAAAGACTTGCCTTTTATTACATCTCAGAAATGTCACCAAGTGCTTCAGGCACAATTAATTACTTTGATGTGCAGTAACTGTTCTGTAGGCAAGTGTGGCATGGCGTCCATTTTGCGTACAGCAAGGCCCCACATAGAGCAAGCAGCTAGACCTCTGTTGACAACTGAATGGTAATCTGTATTAACTAACTTTTTCTTCTGGCTTTATATTCCCGTCCGGTTTCCACTCCTCATCTCCTGAAAGTATTGTTGTACTGGGGTACCATGTGTTTAGAGTTGCCAACTCTGGGTGTACATATTGCTGGAGGTTTCATCATGTGACCTCCCACCTCCAACCATCTCGCCCAGTCAAAAATACTTTTTTTCCCCGACCTTCAATATATTGTTTATAACTAATTAATGTAAGTGCTCAAAGAAAATTTAAAAAGTACACATTTTTTTAATGGCCCTATGATTTTTTTCTCCTGGGTTGGTTGCAGCAGTGCCCAGGAGATGAATCTTTAATTCCTGGAGACTCCGGGACAATCCTGAAGGATTGTCAACCCTACATGTGTGCTGGTGACCCCTCAGTACTTCACCTGAGTGGCCTTCTTCATGTGTTGGCCTCACAATTGAGTCAGCAGGCTATTCAGTTGCAGGGTGCATTGCAGCTAAACTCGATCCCATCCACACCTGAAGTGCACCTGCATAACTTCCAGCACTGAACAAGAAATAGGAGCAGGAACCGTGGTTGAGTGTTTCCCGCCCCCGCCCCCTACCTCCTCTCTCACCCCACCCATCCCTAATCCAGAGGCAGAGATTGTAGCTCCCCAACCGTGCCTTGGTGGAGATCAGCTAACTCGGGACAGATCTGGGATCAGATCCTTCTCCTGGTCTCTTTGTGGCTCAGTTCTACACCTGGCACTGATGTTGCGAGAAAGAGGGACAACTGTCATCTTGAAATAACCCTGTTCCACCGCCAGGTCAAAGGGCAGTGTGTGCTCCCGTCCATGATACTCTCACCTCCATTGGTTGGTGACTGACTGCCTGTCACCCCCAAGAGATCAGCAATCTGATGAGATACTTCAGAAGCATCAAGATCACAAGACACTGACAGATGAGCAAGGCCACTCGGCCCATCTTAATTCATCTGTCTAGAACAATCCTCTCTTTCCCTCCACCCCCCGCCTCCCCATTCTTGCATCTAATTGAGGTGGATTTGAACTTTGTGTGATAGTGTAAAATGGGTGATAGCGAATCGGCAGCCCTTTTTGACTTCAGTGGAATAAAAATAAAAATCGGGAGAGAAATAAAATGGGCTGCCGACTCGCTATCACTCGTTTTACACTATCGCAGAAGGTCAAGATCTACCCCAATGCTTCTAAATGATTCCAGGGTTTATGCCTCCGCCAATTCTTCCTGGAATTTCATTCCAAGTGCCGATCACTTACTGGGGGTAATTGTAACGATAGTGTAAAATGGGTGATATTGAATTGGCTGTCCATTATACACTTTGCCCTATTTTACCATTGACTTCAATGGTAAAAAAATCAGGCGTGGTGTAAAGTGGGTGGCCAATTCAATATCGGCCATTCTACACTATCGCCCATAGTTACAATTACCCCCACTGTGTGAAGAACCTCCTGCTATCAGTCCCAAAGTTACCGTCTACAAGTCTGAACCTGTGTCCCCTTGTTCTATTCCCACTATTTGATTTAAAGTAACATTGCAGATTTAACTTGCCCATACCATCCCTATTTCACATACCTCTCTAGAAGATTGCCAGTCAGAGGCCTCCTTTCCAGACTGAATTGTGGGTTCTTCATCAGGATAACCTGTTTCAAAAGTATATTTTACAGCAGCATTAACAGCCATTCATCAACTATTGGAAACAGATGGGAAATGCTGATGGTGACCCCTGGGTGACACCAGCACCAGCACTCTCCGCTTCCCCAGCCCATCCCACCACACAGACGTTTACTCAGTGGTTTTCTCCAAAGCAGCATTGCTCCGTAACAAAGTTCAGAGACTGTCAGAAATACAGGGCTCAACCCTAATGAAAATTCCAAATCAGATTAGGAGGGACCTGTTCAGACCAATTGATCTACTGATTGGTTTAAACTGACATTAATTGGGATTTACAGCATGGAATTATCTTGGACAAAGAACATTTGATCCTGACAGTAGTTAGGGTTGTTGCCTTTTGCTCAATCCAAAACAGGACATAGAGGCAGGGCACAGGGAAGGATTACGGCCTAATTTCTGACCTTTGCTTTTCTGCTGCCGAAAGCTCATCGAGGACTTTACTGACTAATGCACCTACTTTTGAGACAAGGAAGACAATGGAAAAAGACTTTTGCGTTTAGAATGAGACATCGGGGCCTAAAAGCTGGTTGATGCCTCGCCCGTTTTACAAAAAAGACTTGCATTTCTATAGCGCCTTTCACGACCACCGGACGTCTCAAAGCGCTTTACAGCCAATGAAGTACTTTTGAAGTGGAGTCACTGTTGAAATGTGGGAAACGCAGCAGCCAATTTGCGCATAGCAAGGTCCCACAATCAGCAGTAGGTAATCTCTTTTGTTATGTTGATTGAGGGATAAATATTGGCCAGAACACCAGGGATAACACCCCTTGCTCTTCGAAATATTGCCATGGGGTCTTTCACGTCCACCTGAGAGAGCAAACGAGGCCTCGGCTTAACATCTCATCTGAAAGACGGCACCTCCAACAGTGCAGCGCTACACTGGAGTGTCAGCCTAGCTTCATGTGTTCAGGTCCTTGGAGTGGGACTTAGAACCCACAACCTTCTGACTCAGGCGAGTGTGCTACCAACTGAGCCACAGCTGACACAGGGATAAAGTGGCTGCCTAAGTGGCCAATATGATGTGCGCCAACGTTCCCTCGAATTTTTTTCATGCACGGTCCCTTTAAATTTACTACGCGGTATCTTTTCCAGCGGCAACAGCTGTTGAGTGGCCTGCGCGGGACCTCCTGATCAATGCACACCCATGCACCTTAGGGGGAACGCTGGTGCCCGTAGGCACACTCCATGCTGGAAGTGCAGGGTCTGCCATTTTAAAAGCAGTAATATAGGCATCCAAGGCCCGCGCATGAAACAGGCATTGGGCCCTTTGCATATGCAAATAAGCAGCCTAACGCCTGTTTCTGGACCCCTTCCTGAAATGGGTCTGCCAGGCTGGCTTCTGGGAAAATCAGGGGTCCAAGCGGCCTAACCAGCAGTTCTTAAAGGGATCGCTGGAGGCCACCACCAAAATGGTAAGTTTTGTTAAAAAATACTTACCTGAATGTGGAGCCAAGAGGAGCAGGTGTGCCGCAGGCCATGGCTGGCCCTTGCTCAGCCCATTCCCAGTCGCCTCCCTCCACCTACCAGGATCTACCTGGGTGCCAAATCCTGTTTGCAGGTGAGCTGCCTGGGGATAAGTAAATGAGGCCTGAGGCCTAATATCGGATGGGCCTTGCCCATCCTCGCTCTGGCGCAAGGATCTCCCTGCATCCAGATCACACCACCAAAAACTGGACTGTCCATAACATTCCTTAGCCGCAATGTATTAGCAACAGTTGTCATGGTGTCACATTCAAATTCTCCCCTCCTACCAGTCCCGTTAACATAGAAACATAGAAGATAGGAGCAGGAGTAGGCCATTCGGCCCCTCGAGCCTGCTCCGCCATTCAATGAGATCATGGCTGATCATCCAAATTCAGTACCCTGTCCCTGCTTTCTCCCCGTATCCCTTGATTCCTTTAGCCTTAAAAAATATATCTAACTCCTTCTTGAATATATTTAATGAATTGGCCTCAACTGCCTTCTGTGGTAGAGAATTCCACAGGTTCACCACTCTCTGGGTGAAGAAATTCCTCCTCATCTCTGTCCTAAATGGCTTACCCCTTTTCCTTAGATTGTGACCCCTGGTTCTGGAATCCCCGGCCATCGGGAACATTCTTCGTGCATTTAGTCTGTCTAGTCCTGTTAGAATTTTATAAGTTTCAATGAGATCCACTCTCATTCTTCTAAACTCCAGCAAGTATAAGCCCAATCGACCCAATATCTCTTCATACGTCATTCCTGCCATCCCAGGTATCAGTCTGGTGAATCTTCGATGCACTCCCTCCATGGCAAGAACATCCTTCCTCAGATAAAGCGACCAAAATTGCACACAATACTCAAGATGTGGTCTCACCAAGGCCCTGTACAACTGCAGCAAGACATCCTTGTTCTTGTACTCGAACCCTCTCGCTACAAAGGCCAACATACCATTTGCCTTCTTAACTGCCTGCTGCACCTGCATGCTTACCTTCAGCGACTGGTGCACAAGGACACCCAGGTCTCGTTGCACTTCCCCTTCTCCCAATCTATTGCCGTTCAGATAATAATCTACCTTCCTGTTTTTGCCATCAAAGTGGATAACCTCACATTTATCCACATTATGCTGCATCTGCCATGCATCTGCCCAATCACCCAACCTGTCCAAATCATACTGGAGTTTCTCGGCATCCTCCTCACAGCACACACGCCCACCCAGCTTTGTGTCGTCTGCAAACTTGGAGATATTACATCTAGTTCCCTTGTCTAGATCATTAATATATATTGTGAATAGCTGGTGTCCAAGGACTGATCCCTGTGGTACCCCACTATTCACTGCCTGCCACTCGGAAAAAGACCCGTTTATTCCAACTCTTTGCTTCCTGTCTGCCAACCAGTTCTCTATCCAAGTCAATACCTTGCCCCCAATCCCATGTGCCTTAACTTTACATGTTAATCTCTTATGCGGGACTTTATTGAAAGCCTTCTGAAAGTCCAAATACACCACATCCACTGGTTCTCCCTTATCTATTTTACCAGTTACATCCTCAAAAAATTCCAGTAGATTAGTCAAGCACGATTTACCTATTGTAAATCCATGTTGACTTTGCCCGATCCTGTCACTGTTTTCCAAGTGTTCTGCCATTACATCTTTTATAATGGACTCTAGCATTTTCCCCAATACCGATGTCAGGCTTACCGGTTTATAATTCCCCGTTTTCTCTCTACCACCTTTTATGTATAGTGGGGTAACATTAGCTACCCTCCAATCCATGGGAACTGTTCCAGAGTCTATAGAATTTTGGAAGATGACCAGCAATGCATCTACTATTTCTAGGGCCACTTCCTTAAATACCCTAGGATGTAGATTATCAGGCCCTGGGGATTTATCGGCCTTCAATCCCATCAATTTCCCTATCACCATTTCCCTACAAATACTGATTTCCTTCAGTTCCTCCCTCTCATTAGACCCTATGGCCTAGAAATTCAGTATAGCCACGTTTGGGGCGCTACAGCCGGGCGTTCGCTAAATTTTGCGCCCGGCGCAACTTAGCGCCACCTTCGCCGATATTCAGTTGCATCGCCCCAAGAGGTTGCTGTTGCACTAAAGCAGGCGATGCACGACTATCATTAGGCGCTAAGCCGGCGGACCGGGGCGCTACCACCGAGGGCGGGCGCAGCGCAGGTGCGGCGAGTTGCTGATTGAAGGCAGACACTCTGGCGCCGGTCAGCTCTTAAAGGGGGAGGGTGGATTTGGTTGGCTGCCACGCCCTGCACACTGCAGCCCTGAAGCAAGGCCTGACCACTGCTGTTTTAACTGCTCAACACCCAGGACAATGGAGAAGGCCAGGGAGAGAGCGCAGCGCTTCAGCGAGGGTGACCTGAGGGTGCTGGTTGACGCAGTGGAGCGCAGGCGCCATGTTCTGTTCCCTGAAGGTGGCAGGAGGCCGCTGCACAGCGACTATCAGAAAGCCTGGAGGGAGGTGTCAAACAGGGTGACCTCCAACAGCGTGGCTGCCAGGACTCCTGTCCAATGCCGAAAAAAGTTCAACGACCTCACTCGGGTTGTCAGGGTGAGAACCCTTTCCAGTGTCCTCCTCATCCCTGCATGTGCACCTCACTTTATGGGCAAAGGGACCTGAAAGCCCTAATGCCCAGCCCTCATCCAACACTTATGGGACTGTCATGAAAATCACTTGCACATTCAGGACTTTACAAACTGTCAGGGCTATTCCACCATGGGAGGCAGTGCAGGCAAGATCAGGGCTTCACACTGTCTGGGCTATTCCACCATGGGAGGCAGTGCAGGCAAGACGAGGGCTTCACACTGTCAGGGCTATTCCACCATGGGAGGCAGTGCAGGCAAGATGAGGGCTTCACACTGTCAGGGCTATTCCACCATGGGAAGCAGTGCAGGCAAGATCAGGGCTTCACACTGTCAGGGCTATTCCACCATGGGAGGCAGTGCAGGCTAGATCAGGGCTTCACGCTGTCAGGGCTATTCCACCATGGGAGGCAGTGCAGGCTAGATCAGGGCTTCACACTGTACTTAGAGGCCGTCCTTTCTCTTGCAGGGCAAGCTGGCGCACAACCGAAGGCAGCAGCGACAGACCGGGGCAGACCGTCCTGACCTGAAACAGTTCAGCGACCTGGAGCAGCGTGTGGAGCGCATTATGTCAGGCCGGCTGATTGGCCCCGCCGCCACTGGAGATGCCGACCCTGTTGTGGGCCCCAATGGTAAGGGCATCACCTTTTTGACCTCTCTCTTTCCACTTGCGTCTCACACCAGCATCCTTTGCCACTGTCGGACCAATGCAGTGCACAGCAGCACTCATGCCTCCCTCGCTGCCGCCCTGTCCTCACTCTAAAGCAACTCTTGTGCCTCCCTGCTTTCAGATGGTGAATCGCCAGGTGAGGAGGGGGGCCCTCAAGCTGGCACTGTGAGTGAATCGGAAGGCGAGGAGGAGGAAGAGGAAGCCGGCCCATCAGAGCCACCCTCAGCCGAGACAGCCCATGGCCATGATGGGGACACGTCTTCCCTGGAGGGGAGCAGGGGGGAAGGGTCTGAGCTGAGTGAAGCTCCGGGGCCCAGCGGGCTGCAGCAACGCGGGAGGGGTGGGGAAGCTCGGCGGCCTTCTCCCCGGTGGGTGAGTGCGGCCTCCAGTCCTGCTACAGTGAGCGCAGAGGAGGTGCGGCTCCTTGGTGAACTGGGCGCCCAGGCTGAGCGCAGGCACATTGAGCTCATGGCTGCAGTGGCAAGGATACCTGACTCCATAGAGTCACTGGCAAGGAGTGTACAAGAATTCGGGGCAGCACAGGCCAGGAGTCTTCAGGACTTCGCGGCAGCACAGGCGGCTTCCAGCCAAGTGCTCAGTCGTGCCGTGCATTCACCGGCTGGTCTCATGCAGACACAGACCAGGGCCACACGGGCACTAACTGCTGCCACCCTCGCTGGATCGGCCAGGCATCGCCGGGGCACTCGCCGCGCCGCAGCAGCCCAGCAGTCTGTGCTTCAGCAGATTGCTCCGCACGCTGCAGTGCTGGCCCGTGCGAGTGCCAGTGTATCAGCCGACCAGGGAGTGCCTGTGCTCTGTCAGGTTGGCAGCATTCCTGCAGCCAAAACTGTCACTCCTCCACTGCAGCTGTCACCACCCATAGGATAGACTGCTGCCGCCCAAGCAGAGTTGGAGCAGTCAGCAGCCGGGCCCTCCAGGCCCAGAGCTGGTCCAGGCCGACCCCCAAGGACATCTGCCGTCTCATCATCTGACCCTCAGCAGCCTTCCCCCAGCCTTGCTGCAGCCACTGGGGCCCCATTGAGGAGGAGCTGCAGGGCGGGAAGGGGCCACTCGCGCAAGCGAGACGGTTCACCCTCGCAGGGGAAAAAGTAGAAGGTGTGGCCAAATGATTTTTTTATATATGAAGGCCGAGACTGTTGTGTTCTTTTATATATGAAGGCCGAGACTGTTGTGTTCTTTTATATATAAAGGCCGAGACTGTTGTGTTCTTTTATATATAAAGGCCGAGACTGTTGTGATTGCTTTTTATAAAGGCTGAGGATCATGGTCATTTTGGGTTAACTGCTTATTGCATTTTCTGAAGGTTGTGAGAGCCAGTTATGTCTCTGACTGTTTTTTGGAGGGTTTCTCTGAATTAGTTTGTCATGCGGGAAGGGCACAGAGTTTGCACAGTAAAAAAATTTCTGGAATCGCATTGTCCATGTTTGTTTTTTTAAATATTTGTTGCCTTGACCGGCTCAGGGCTGGCGGAGCGGCTACATTCATCTTCTTTCATTGGCACAAGCCATTCCCTGAGAGGGGGCCTAGAACCGAGTTGCAATAAGCTGCCGACGGACGGCCCTTGCACTTTGTGGCTCCCTCCCCTGCTGGTGCTCCTCCTCCTCCTCCTCCTCCTCCTCCTCTGGTGGTCCTCCAATGTCTGCTGGCAGTGGCTGAGTCCTGCAGATAGCCAGGTTGTGCAGCATGCAGCACACTACAACGAAATGGGAGACTCGCTCCGGCGAGTACTGTAGGGCTCCCCCGGAACGGTCCAGACAGCAGAACCGTTGCTTCAGCACGCCGATTGTGTGCTCAATGATGTTCCTGGTTGCTTGATGGCTGTCATTGTATCATTCTTCAACAGGGGTGCTGGGCACACGGAGCGGGGTCATCAGCCAGGAGCACAAAGGATAGCCTTTGTCCCCGAGAAGCCATCCTCGTGGGTGAGGCTGGGCTTCGAAAATGTCTGCCACAGAAGTCTGGCGCAGGATGAAGGCATCGTGGCTGCTGCCTGGAAAGCGGGCATTGACAGCTAGTATGAGCTGCCTGTGGTCACACACCAACTGCGCGTTGAGCGAATGGTAGCCCTTCCGGTTGCGGTAATCCTCGGCATTCTCTAGAGGTGCTCGCAAAGCCACATGCGTGCAGTCAATGGCGCCCTGCACCATGGGGAAGCCCGCTAATGCTGCAAATCCCATTGCACGCTCTTGCTGCTTGTCCAGGGTCATGGGGAAGGAGATGAACTGACGTCTCCTTCTGAAAAGGGCATTGGTGACCTGGCGGATGTAGCAATGTACTGCGAACTGGGAGATGTTGGCAATGTCCCCAGTAGTGGATTGGAAGGAGCCGGTGGCATAGAAGTTGAGCGCCACCGTCACCTTCACTGCCACTGACAGAGACGTCCTGCTCCTCAGCTGTGGCTGCAGATCTCTGCGAGGCAGGTGGCAGATCTCATTGACCACCTCCTTTCTGAATCGCAGCGTCCGAACACACTGCTCCTCAGACATGTTCAGATATGAGAACTGCTGGCGATATACCCTGGGTGGGTAAGGCCTCCTGTGCCGACGCCTGTTGGCCCTTCTCCGTCTGGCCATGACTGGCACTCTCTCACAGTGTCTCTGAGCCCTTTGAATGCAATGCAGCAAGCCAACGTTTCCACCCATTGCAGCCCCCATTATATGTTTCGAATCAAGGCTATGGCACTGAAAGTTAAATGCAAGTGCAAAGCTCTGGCCTGAAGACACAAGTACCTGAGCGAGTGTTGAGTCAAACCAGAAAGCTCTCTCCCTTTGTCTCTCTCCAAATATCCTTCTCTCACAAAGAAGGATTGGAGCAAAATGGCTGCCATTTATACTGCAGGAGGAGTCCCCTTTAATTTGTGCCTCCCGCGCCCCGCAGCGACTGGAAACCGTTCCCCTCTACCAGTCGTTAGGGACGCCAGGCGCACATTAGGCCGGCGCCACTGAATTTCCGGTTCGGGGTGCACCAAGGGCGTTGCACCATGAAATGATGTCAGGATCTGCATGCGCAGCTGAGTGGGTGCAGCGGTTTTGCGCCGGTGCTAAATCTTAACTGAAGTTCGCGAGAGGCGCATGTCGCACCGCGCCCGGGCACTAGCCGCTTAGCGCCCCACTTCTCCTTCTCGTAAGGTGCTAGCGGCTGGCGCTAACAACTGAATTTCTAGGCCTATATTCCCCGACATATCTGGGAGGTTATTTGTGTCCTCCTTTGTGAAGACAGAACCAAAGTATGTATTTAATTGGTCTGCCATTTCTTTGTTCCCCATTATAAATTCCCCTGATTCTGACTGCAAGGGACCCACGCTTGACTTCACCAATCTTTTTCTTTTCACATATCTATAGAAGCTTTTACAGTTCCCTGAAAGCTTACTCTCATATTCTATTTTCCCCCTCTTAATTAATCCCTTTGTCCTCCTTTCTTGAATCCTAAACTGCTCCCAATCCTCAGGTTTACTGCTTTTTCTGGCCAATTTATATGTCCTCTCCTTGGATCTTATGCTATCCCTAATTTCCCTTGTTAGCCACGGTTGATTCACCTTTTTTGTTTTATTTTTATGCCAAACAGGGATTAACAAATTCTGTAGTTCATCCATGCGATCTTTAAATGTTTGCCATATAGCCGATCCACCGTCAACCCTTTGAGTAACATTCCCCAATCAATCCTACCCAACTCGCGCCTCATACCATCGTAGTTTCCTTTATTTAAATTCAGGACCCTAGTCTCTGAGTCAACTACTTCACTCTCCATCTTAATGAAGAATTCTATCATATTATGATCACTCCGCCCCAAGGGGCCTCGCAAAACAAGATTGCTAATTAATCCTTTCTCATTACATAATACCCAGTCTAAGATGGCCTGATCTCTAGTTGGTTCCTCGACATATTGGTCCAGGAAACCGTCCTGTATACACTCCAGGAATTCCTCCTCCACAGTATTGTTACTAATTTGGTTAGCCCAATCTATATGTAGATTAAAGTCACCCATGATAACTGTTGTGCCCTTATTGCACGCGTCTCTAATTTCCTGTTTAATGCCATCCCCAACCTCCGCATTACTGTTTGGAGGTCTGTATACAACTCCCACTAACGTTTTCTGTCAATTGGTATTTCTCAGCTCTATCCATACAGATTCTACATCATCAGAGCTAATATCCTTCCTTACAATTGTGTTAATCGCCTCTTTAACCAGCAATGCTACCCCACCTCCTTTTCCTTTTTGCCTGTCTTTCCTGAATATTGAATACCCCTGGATGTTGAGTTCCCAGCCCTGGTCACCCTGGAGCCATGTTTCCGTAATCCCAATCATATCATATCCGTTTACATCTATTTGTGCAGCTAATTCATCCACCTTATTACGAATGCTCCTCATATTAAGACACAAAAGGCTTGCTTTTTTAACACTTTTAGAATTATTATTTACTGTGGCCATGTTTGATTTAAACCCTTGATTACTCTGATTGCCACTTTTGCTTTTCTCCTTCCTGTCTTTTGCTTCTATCCTTGTTTCCCTTTCCTCTGTCTCCCTGCACAGGTTCCCAACCCCCTGCCATTTTAGTTTAAACCCTCACCCACAGCACTAGCAAACACTCCCCCTAGGACATCGGTCCCAGTTACTAGGAAATTGGTGGGGGGAGGTTGGGGGTTAGGTCAGTTGACATTGCTTTGGGGAACAAATCCTTGCTTGTCACCAACCGATTTGAGTTAAAATCAGTTGAAAAGAAAACTGGTCTTATTTCGGGCCAAAAGGGGTTCATTTTCAATATCATTAAGCAGACTCCCGGACACAGCAAGATACGACTCAGTGCAGTACCGAGGGAGTGCTGCACTGTCGGAGGTGCCGTCTTTTGGATGAGATTTTAAAACGTCTGCCCTCTCAGGTGGGCATAAAATATTCCATGGCACTATTTCGAAGAAGAGCAGGAAAGTTCTCCCCGGTGTCCTGGCTAAAATTGATCCCTCAACCAGCATCACTTTAAAAGAAAAACAGTTTATCTTGTCATTATCACGTTGCTGTTTGTTGGACCTTGCTGTGCACAAATTCGCTGCCGAGTTTCCTACATTACAAGTGTATTGGGGTGTCCTGAGGTTGTGAAAGGCGCTATATAAATGTGAGTTCTTTCTTTCTTTTCTTTGTTTGATCACTCCTGAGAATAGAGAGGGAAAAAGAGGCACAATCTAATTTGGAAAATATTTGTTTTAAAAGCACAAGCCCTCACACGCTCACAGCGCAGAACACCTGCACACAACACCCTAAAATGAATGCAGAATCTCAATGTTCCAACCGGTGTCATTTTAATATTGGCGTCAACCAATGAATTTGAAATGGGTTAACGCCAACACTAATGCTGATGAAAGAGTCTAGAGACAGGAAAACACCACAATTAATTTGGGGCCGTGCGACATGTAAGGCTCGCAAAATTCCCCCAAAGTAAGAAAGGAGAGATATTGGACTGTTTGAAATAATATTGGGCCAAAGGGGCTTAAAATCAAAACCCCAGGAAGATTTGGCTAGTTTTAAAAGGCATGTTCAGGTCTGTGGAAAACTGTGACAAAGGGGAGGTGGGATGGGCCCCCGAAACACAGACAGTTTGAGTATTGGATCATCTGGGAATGTTCTGGACCACCCCAATAAAGACAATAAAAACTGTTCCTGCCGAAACTCACAGAGCCACCAAGAACATGAATAAAACAATACCTGCCAACAGTCAACAAAAGAGAACCTGGCCCCAGCAGGAAAAGACAACCAAACAGCAGTTTAAAACCAATCAGAAAGATTTCCAAAACGCTTTACACATTTTAAAACTGATTTCAAGGCAATCCCGAAACCAGTTAAAAGCCAATTAAAAATAGATGGACCATCCCTGAAGTTCGTTGAGGATTTAAAACATATTCAAAATAACGAGCCCGCCAAAACTTAACAAAAGAACCAGAGATTTGGTGGTCAGATAAGCCAGGGCTCAAAACAGTATAATTGAAGCCTCTTGTTCAGTGAAACAGGCAGTACGTTCGGTTTGACAAAGGCAAGACAGCACGGTAACATCCAGGAGAGATCAACATCATCGCTGCGTTCAAAAGACAGTACAGTTCAATCAGAGACTTGAAGAAAGAAGAACGAAACAGAAGGAAAAGGAAATCGCGGCAACCAAAGGCCTCAAGAATCCAACAACTACCAATATTACCACCAACCAGATAATATTGGGCCACCACGACCAACAAGAAACCAACCACCGAGAATTCGAAAATCACAAACTTGTTTCCACTCTACAGGCTAGTCTGACTTACCCCTGGGTAAGATTTGACACAAAAGACCCTAAAAACTTTACCTAACCAAAGAAAATTGGGTACTTACCCGATAAATCCAACTACGCAGCTAACCGCATCAGCGGACAGGCGAAGACTGAAAACCCAACGCAGGTGCAGTCTTCCACCAAGTCCGGGGTACGGCAGGCCCCAACCGCCACAACTAAAGAGAACCCCGAAATCGTGAACCTCTACAATCTGTCAAGAAAGTCATTTGGTGAGCATTTCCTGGTCCTCTGGATTTCAACCTAGTTAGGATAGTGGGGTTGGGAGGGTAAGGGATTTTTGTCCATTGTAATTCTCCCTTGCATATTCCGAGTGTGCCCCCTTTTTAGAGTATAAGTTTTATTGTATTGTATATTTTCATGTCTCAAAATAAAAATCTCAATTCTTTTGACCAACTCAGGTGTCTGTTGCAATTTCATTGCAACCCCCAAATAAGTCCAAAATCTAGAACCAAGGGAGTGGGAGCGATTCGAACCGCTCAGGGAGTCACAGGTAAAGCTGACCACACACACCACCCCTTACAGACACCAGCAGGGCAAGGTTGTGGTGTTACACTTGGCCACGCCAACCCTCATGAGTGCTCGTGTTTGCATCTGTGCGACAGGAAAAGATAGTCAAAGCCAGTCTTGCTGAGCAATGCAGCTCTTGGCAGAATGCCAGGGGCGTCTGGAGGGCCACTAACTGGGGTTAATCCAGGGTCAAAGTCACATTCTATAGCCACTCTGAGACTCGCAGCTACAACAGATGCGAGATCCTTAAAGTGTATACTGTCACTTTAAGATGCTGATTGTGCTGATGAATTAGTTCACCCAGAACATCAGCACACAAAAGGCCAAGTGACGTGATCGGAGACAAATGGACCAGGCCTCACATGACTAATCATCATGTGCAACTGGTACAGAGGATCACAGTTTTATTCATTCTGAAAATGCAGAAAGGTTAATTTAATGCTTTATTCATAAACCAAACTCTAGGTGAGCTGCTGCAGTGGCATATTTAAAGATCTAATCGTTCAGTATCGGTGAGAATAAATACTGCCACACAACTTTATGATGTTCTTTTTGTCCTCTCTTAAGCATATATATTCCTTTGTATATATATTTTTTTAAAAGGCCAGTAATATTCCCTTATTTGCTGCTATGGAATCAGTACTATATTATAATGTAATTGGGGGTAATTTTGATTTTAGGCGATAGTGTAAAAAGGGCGATCACCTGCCTGTTATACATCTCTCCCGATTAACCAGGAGCCTTGGCATAACTTCTACAAACTTGACCCCTTGACCCTCATGCAGCCCTAGTGAAATGCAAATGAGCTGACCTTGCTTCATAGTGCAAGGTTATCTCATTGCGCTGCCGGTTCACGCAGTGCCCAAAGACCAGCTGTCCTGTGCACCAGGTCTACTTTATTGGCCCAATTCCTCTCAAGTCCCTTTCTACGTCTTCAAGCGCCAATTCACTTTCGTTCCTTGTGTACTTAAGGCCCATGTTTTCTCAACCCATGTGGAATACTTTAGACTCAGCCAAACTTGGCAAACCCTAACTGTGATGCTAACATTCTCGTTTCCCTCTGCAAATTTGGCAGTCGCACACTTTGATCAAGTACTTAATTCTGATTTAAGACAGATTATGTTAAACTCAGAATAATTCTCTTTGGTGAGGCCAAATAGAAAATATTTTTGAATGTAACTGGTAAAATAGATAAGGGAGAACCAGTGGATGTGGTGTATTTGGACTTTCAGAAGGCTTTCGATAAGTTCCCACATAAGAGATTAGCGTGTAAAGTTAAGGCACATGGGATTGGGGGCAAGGTATTGACTTGGATAGAGAACTGGTTGGCAGACAGAAAGCAAAGAGTTGGAATAAACGGGCCTTTTTCCGAGTGGCAGGCAGTGACTAGTGGGGTACCGCAGGGATCGGTTCTAGGACCCCAGCTATTCACAATATATATTAATGATCTAGACAAGGGAACTAGATGTAATATCTCTAAGTTTGCAGACGACACAAAGCTGGGTAGGCGTGTGTGCTGTGAGGAGGATGCCGAGAAACTCCAGGATGATTTGGACAGGTTGGGTGATTGGGCAGAAGCATGGCAGATGCAATATAACGTGGATAAATATGAGGTTATCCACTTTGGTGGCAAAAACAGGAAGGCAGATTATTATCTGAATGGCAATAGATTGGGAGAAGGGGAAGTGCAACAAGACCTGGGTGTCCTTGTGCACCAGTCGCTGAAGGTAAGCATGCAGGTGCAGCAGGCGGTTAAGAAGCCAAATGGTATGTTGGCCTTTGTAGTGAGAGGGTTTGAGTACAGGAACAAGGATGTCTTGCTGCAGTTGTACAGGGCCTTGGTGAGACCACATCTTGAGAATTGTGTGCAGTTTTGGTCGCCTTTTCTGAGGAAGGATGTTCTTGCCATGGAAGGAGTTCAGCGAAGATTCACCAGGCTGATACCTGGGATGGCAGGAATGACGTATGAGGAGAGATTGGGTCGATTGGGCTTATACTCGCTGGAGTTTTGAAGAATGAGAGGGGATCTCATTGAAACTTATAAAATTCTGACAGGACTGGACAGACTAGATGCAGGAAGGATGTTCCCGATGGCAGGGGCATCCAGGACCAGGGGTCACAGTCTAAAGATAAGGGGTAAGCCATTTAGGACAGAGATGAGGAGGAATTTCTTCACCCAGAGAGTGGTGAACCTATAGAATTCTATACCACAGAAGGCAGTAGAGGCCAATTCATAAAATATATTCAAGAAGGAGTTGGATATATTTCTGAAGGCTAAAGGGATCAAGGGCTATGGGGAGAAGGCAGGGTCAGGGTACTGAATTTGGATGATCAGCCATGATCGCATTGAATGGCGGAGCAGGCTCGAAGGGCCGAATGGCCTACTCCTGCTCCTATCTTCTGTGTTTCTATGTTTCTGTGAATATTTTTCTGCTGGTGTAAGGTATTGTGAGAAGGCAGACGTGAGTAAACGAGCAAGCTCACCTGAAATGTATTTGTTGAAGTGATTTGGACAGACAGTCAGAATTTTCATTGAGGGAAACAATTCAAAATAGGACATGTTCTCTCGTCTTAAATTTTTATTATGCGGCCAATATTATCTCAAAAACAGAACAAAGTAATGAACTGTGATTTTTCTTTTGCATTTTGGAACATTGAGGGTGAAAGCGCAAAACAGGCGATAGTGAATCGGCAGCCCGTTTTACACCCGCCCCATTTTGAAATTGGTCTTCACCATTGGTGGCCATGCCTTCAGTTGCCTAGGCCTTAAGTTCTGGAATTTCTTCCCTAAACCTCTTCGCCTCGCTACCTCTCTCCTCCTTTAAGACGCTCCTTAAAACTTAACTTCTTGACCAAACTGCCCTAATATCTCCTTATGTGGATCACTGTCATATTTTGTGTGATAACGCTCCCGTAAAGCACCTTGGGACGTCTGACTATGTTAAAGGGGCTATATAAATGCAATGTTGTTGTAAAATGGTTGGCCGATGCGCTATCGCCCATTCTTCCCTTTCGCCGTGAACCAATTTCATCCCCTGTTGTCTGTCACAATCGAAAGTCTGCAGGAAATGGTGCATTGGACAGTGCTCAGTATTATTTCACTATACAATCTTGATAAGGAAATAAAATATATTGTGGCAAATGAGTCAGGAACTGACTGTACTTTATAATGTTAGAATCGCTAGTAAAGTAGATTTCATTACATTAATGGCTATTCCGATGTTCATCGTAAATGAACGCTATTTCAGAATAATACACTAAAAAGTTCCAACTCTGCATGAAGCCAAAAAGTTACAAAGTATAGATAAAGATCAAATCCATGCCGTAGCAACAGCTGGAGAATTTAATTTGTCCATGCCAACAATTTGTCAACCAATCAGGTGCTATTGTAAAATATGAGGCATTATACCATGCATTGGCACCAGGTCCTTGTAAAAATGGTGCAAGAAATTAGAGTCAAATGACATGAGCTCACATTCCGTGTCGCTGACTAATATACACGCATTGAGAGTTCTGGCGGTGTGCAAACACATTGTAATGTTTTACTGAGATTGGCAAGCTAAACGTTAGTGGTGACATTTTTCCCAAGTTGAAAAGTTTATTCCAAGAAGAAGGTAGGTGTGTCAGCCTTGGCTCAGTGGCAGCACTCTCGCCTCTGAGTCAGAAGGTCTCACTTCAAAGACTTGAGCACAGAATCTAAGCTGACACTCCAGTGCAGTGCTGAGGGAGTGCTGCACTGTTGGAGGTGCCGTCTTTCAGGTGACACGTTAAGCCTAGGCCCTGCCTACCCTCTCACGTGGATGTAAAAGATCCTGCTGCACTATTTTGAAGAAGAGCAGGGGAGATCTATCCTATGCCCTGGCCAATAGTTAACCCTCAACCAACATCACTTAAAAACAGATTGTCTGGTCATTATCACATTGCTGTTTGTGGGACCTTGCTGTGCTCAAATTGGCTGCCGCTTTTCCTACTTTACAACAGTGACTACACTTCAAAAAGTACTGTTGTGTATGTAATATGTGTGCTACTTTGAACCTATGGACAGGACTGCACTACTTGTAGGGCGTAGTGATACGCAGTACCACTCCTGGCCATAGGGGTATAAATAGTACTGTGGGTACTGATCTCCCCTCAGTTCCCGCCTGTGGGCATGAAGTAAAGACCTACGTGCAGTCCCTACCTCCAACCAGTAAAGACCTGTTTGAGTTATACGTTTAAGTCTTTGTGTTAATTGTTCAATACAATACACATACTTAACACTGGCGACGAGTCAGGTTCTTACCCTGCGGCAGTTGAAGAGAGGTTTCAAACATCACCACCCCACTAGAAGCGACAGGCTTTAGGACTCTGAAGCCTCCATCAGCGACTGAGCACTGGAGTGCAGCAGCCATCCTGACAGCTTCCAGCGACTGACAGAAGTCTTTCTGCAGTTTCCTTGTTCAACCTAGGTGGTGGGGTAAGCCGTGCAGCGTTGGCTGCAAAGACAGGGCTGGGGAAGTTGGAGAAGATAAGGGCGATCGCAATCCCTGATAAGAGCCGCGGTGAAACACGCGAGCGGGTAAGCCAGAGCCCGGGAGGGAGCGAGCAAGAGCCGCTTCGGTCGGGAGCCACTTCGCGATCCAGCGATTGCATCCGCTGATAAGGGCCGCACTCGGGCGATCGCGGCGAAGATAAGGGCCGCACTCGGGGGCTGAAGGGAGACGGCGTCGGGGGACGGGTGAAGACCGCCAAGCGCGGGAAAACTGCCATTTTGTGGGCGGAGGACGACGGCAAGAGCAGGAAGCCGCCATCTTTGATAACAAGTAAACAAAATAAAATCTGAGAAATTGCAAATCTACAATGCCTAAACACGGGAATATTAGCACCTTTGATAGTGACCTCGAAGATTGGGCCATATATGTTGTAAGAGTAAAAAATTATTGTAAGGCCAATAAAATTCGTGACCAAGATAAAGCTCTAACATTATTAAATTTAATGGGTGCGAAGACATACGGGCAATTGAAACACCTGTTATCACCAGATGAACCGGCGGATAAGACGTTCGATGAGATTGTTACAGTCCTGAAAGATCATCTAAACCCCACGCCGCTGATGCTAGCGGAACGATTTAAATTTTATGACAGAAGGCAGCTACAGCATGAAAGCAATGCTGAATATTTGCTGGAATTGCGTAAATTAGCGAAATATTGCCAGTTTGGAACGGGACTGACAGATGCACTACGAGACAAATTTGTGTGTGGTTTATTTAAACAGGATACACAAAAGCGACTGCTCGAGGAGAATGAGCTGACGCTTGAGAAGGCGGTCACTATGGCAGCAGCACACGAAGCCACAGCGAGAGGCACGGCAGTAATGCAGCTACGGTCACCGGAGCTCAGTGCACACAAATTGGGTGTGAGTTCTGTTAAATGTTATCGTTGTGGAAAGACAACGCATGATCAGAACCAGTGTTGGTTTAAAAACCAAGAATGTAGAACTTGTGGTAGGCTTGGACATATAGCTAGAGTATGCAGGTCAGGGAAGAAGACCAGCAACAAGAAGTCACCGCAAGGAAAATACGCAAAGGTACACAAGGTGACCGAACAGGAGTCCGATTCAGACGCTAGCAGTAATGAACTGGCTAGCTTAAGCTGTAATGAACTGGCTAGCTTAAGAGTACTCAACGCTGGTAAGGGTGCAGACCTCCAGACAATTTGGGTCACTCTTCAGATAGAAGGAGTCCAAGTAAAACTGGAATTGGACACTGGATCGGCATTGACGGTCATAAATAAGAAAGATTACGGAAAGTTATTCCAACATATTCCCCTACAGGATACGGGGATTATATTGAAAACATACACGGGGCAAAGAGTGTACCCCATCGGGAAAATAGAGGTTGCAGTGGTCCACAAGGGCGAAGACAGTCAAATAATGGACTTATATGTGATATCTGAAGGAGGTTCTCCACTACTAGGACGGGAGTGGATTAGGAAAATGAATATGGACTGGCATTTCCTACAAACAATAACGAGTGAGAACTCGGTGAAGATAGTCGGCCCAGACTCTGGAACGGATGATGGTAAGCCCAACTCAGGTGCAAAAGACAAAGTTTCAGCACAGAATTCCACTGAGCAACAACAACATAGTTTAACTGTGGATTCTGAGTCTGGCAAGTCTACTGAGGTGCCCATTTCTGAGGGACACCGGGCTCGAACTCAACTCCATTTCAAACTACAACAGCAATTAGAACAAATGCTTCGCCGTTTT
Source organism: Somniosus microcephalus (assembly GCF_052327205.1). Lineage (NCBI taxonomy): Eukaryota > Metazoa > Chordata > Chondrichthyes > Squaliformes > Somniosidae > Somniosus > Somniosus microcephalus. The sequence continues at coordinate 270,521,618 of NC_140991.1, forward strand.
GAGCAAGAGTTGAATGCAACGAAAGAGTTCTTTGATATAGAGTTGGAGAATCTGGAAAGACAACAGAAGCAGCTGATGGAGAAAATGGAGCAGGAGCACACAAAACGTCTGATGTCAGAGGAGTTAACGGTCAGCCAACTCCTGCATATGCTGAAGGACAGGACTCTGAAATGGGAAAAACTTGAACATGAACTTCAATATTCAAACGAAAGGGGTTCGGAGCTCTCAAAGGTTATTGGAAGAGCTGAGGTGGCAACACAGACTGAGATGACTGCAACAGAGCAGCCCTTGGATGCCAAAAGTACGCTGACTCACGTCAACGTAGAACAACAGACCGCTGAAACAGCTGCTCCGGTAGAGGGATTGAATAGTCTGATCAATCAATCTCCAAAAGAAGTTGAAGTAGTAAAATCTCAAATGAGGTCATTAGTAAACGACTTGCTGAAAGCCCAGAAAAAGCTGGATGAAGAGGTACGCATGAAGAAGTCTCTTCAGGAAAGATGTCTGGACTTGGAACAAAAGCTGGCTAACGCCCAGCTGGGTATGGAGGAAATAGAAGACCCTCTTGCTGGCCTAGATCAGGACGACACCGAATATTACTATGTCCTGTCCTGCCCAACTTGTAACTTCGACTCCCACCATACAGAAATCATGGAGGAGCACCGAAAGTCTACGGAACATCGGGAGAAGGTGGCTCTACTACGGAAAAAGGAGGAAGAGAAGGAGGAACTGCGCATGCAGCTGGCAGCTGACAGTGGAGCCCAGAGAGTCTCCAAGAAGCAGAAAAGGAAAAGTCGAAACAGAAGATGACCCATCTGAACCATTATTACCTCTACCAGATCACACACGTGGTCCCTCCGAACGGAGCCAATTCAGTTCGGAAGTTCAAACTGTTAAATCCATGGAAGGACTATTGAATGAGTCACTCCAGCAACGTGAACTGACTACACCACAGAGATTGAATCTGTGAACTGTTTTCCGCAGAGACTGAATCTGTGATCTGTTTTGACATGAAGTTATCTATGTATCTATGTTATTCTGTTATGTAAACCTGAAGTTATATATGTATATATGTTATTACGTTATGTTAAATGGGGAGATGACTGTAAAGCTAGGAAGGGAGGAATGTTGTGTATGTAATATGTGTGCTACTTTGAACCTATGGACAGGACTGCACTACTTGTAGGGCGTAGTGATACGCAGTACCACTCCTGGCCATAGGGGTATAAATAGTACTGTGGGTACTGATCTCCCCTCAGTTCCCGCCTGTGGGCATGAAGTAAAGACCTACGTGCAGTCCCTACCTCCAACCAGTAAAGACCTGTTTGAGTTATACGTTTAAGTCTTTGTGTTAATTGTTCAATACAATACACATACTTAACAAGTACTTTATTGGCTGTAAAGCACTTTGGGATGTCCTGAGGTCATGAAAGCTGCTATATAAATACAAGTCTTTCTTTCTTTAATCAGTCTGCTGCAAGGAAGTGTGTTCTAGGATATGTGCCTGAATTGGGGCAGTTCAGGGTAGAATGCACATGGCTCCACTGCAGTGTGGAGCTTTGCTTCATGGGAGGATGGATTGGAAAATTCATTAAAATTTTTAGACAGTTGGGACTAATCTCTGCCCCCGATTCTTCAACCCACACTCCCATCAAGTGGCACTCCACACGGTATCTCCACAATATTGACCCTGTTGTGTTGCTTCAGCACAGGCTGGATCATTCTTTAACCAGGCAATAGTCTGCAAGAAATAAGCGGGGTAGAATTTACATGGGGGTTGGTTTTAACAGGGAGGTCACAAGGGTTGTCAACTCTCCAGGATTGTCCTGGAGTCTCCAGGAATTGCAAATTAATTTTCAGGACACTGCTACAGGTAACTCAGGAGAAAAATCATAACGGCAGTAAACCAAATCGTGTTTTTTTTCATTTTCTTTGAACACTTTCATTTATTAGTTATAAAAATATTGGCGATGGGGGAAAAGCTGTTTCACTAACAGTCAAGATTAATCCAATTGGGTAACAAACTGTACGTTCTCTTACGAATGGGCGTGGAAAGGCAGTGCGCCTGGAGGATGGATCAATAGCGGGAGTGTGGGGGTGGGGCAGTTCGAGGTGGGAGGTCATGTGATTAAACCTCCAGGAATACACCCAACCAGAATTGGCAACCTTGGAGGTCACCGAGGCCAGGAGGAATACCTACATCTCTTTCCCCATGGACAGAGCATTGGAGGCAGAGTATGTGAGAAGAGGAGATCGAGCAATTTGTGAGCCCTCTGCAACCTTTCTCTAAATGGCTGCCCTTTAGACAGTCAGGACAAGTTTTGCTGCTATTTCAAATAATGATTTCAAAAAAGATTTTAACATATTTTCAAAATAGTCCCATTGACCAAAACCGTAATGTAAACAACGTAAAACTATCAGAAGGTGTTAATATTGCCTTGGGAAGAATCCAAGGGAAAGGATCAGACAGCTGTTTTATTCACACATGTCTGCGTGCCTTGAATGGTTGTCAGGTTTTTTTTGGGATCATCATCAGTCATAAGGCATTCGGGCGGTAAAACATTCCACAGGGGCACGGTGCGTGGCATAAGAGAACTGGAATGATGGACAGTTCGCAAGCGTGGCTCCTCCAGATGAAATCTAGAAGGCCTTGTTACCTATCGGTTTGATCTGTCAAATGCTGTGTGGATGCGGGGGTAAGTTCAACTAGAGGGCACAGACACTGGTTCACTGATGTGCATATGACCAGATTTAGTTATGGATGTGACACTTTGTTCTGCAGTATATGGTTGCATTACAGTGTCCTGCTTTCTCACCTCTGAGTCCGAAGGTGGTGGGTCCATGCCCCACTCTAGAGACTTGAGCACAAAATTCTTGACACTCCAGTGCAGTACTGAGGGAGTGCTGCACTGCCGGAGGTGCCATCTTTCAGATAAGACATTAAACCAAGGTCCCGTCTGTGCTCTCAGGTGGAAGTAAAAATTCCAATGGGCACGATTTCGAAGAAGAGCAGTTCTCCCCGGTGTCCTGGCCAATATTTATCCCTCAACTAGCATCGCTAAACTAGGTGATCTGGTCATTATCTCATTGGCGTTTATGGGACCTTGGTGTGTGCAAATTGGCTGCTGTGTTTCCTACATTACAACAGCGACTACACTTCAAAAAGTACAACATTAGCTGCAAAACGCTTTGGGACATGCCGAGGAATTGAAAGGCGCTATATAAATGCAAGTTCTTTCTTTCTTTCTTTCTTTCTTTCTTTCTTTCTTTCTTTCTTTCTTTCTTTCTTTTCTTTTCTTTCTTTCTTTTTCTTTCTTTCTCTTCTAACGCTACATACTCCATGATGTCTTCTAGGGTGTCACCATTGCTGCTTGTGCAGCAATAATTCTGAACATTACAAGGCTCCCAACTGTGCATGCATTACACTTGAGTATAACAGAGGCATATTTCCCCTCTTGCAGTTTGCTGCAGTTGTGCTGGGTTCTGGCTCTGCTCATTGTCCATGTTATGAAGAAATGGAGCAGCATGGCACGTATTGGACTTGCTGGTGTCGGCAGGTGGAGTTTGGTGGTGTTAAATGAAGCTCACTCCCTCCTCCATTGATGCCTTCCAGTTCAGATTCAAGCTGTGTGGCAATCTGCTCAATGGCAGTGCCCTTTGCAAGCGCGCGTAATATTCGATACCTTCCTAAGAATTGGACCTTGACCAGGAAGGAGAGAATGATCGGGCATATTGGCAGCTTGGTGCCAGCATTTTATCACCGATGTTTGTCCATTAGTCACTGCTCTGTGCTGTCTGGTGGGCAGCTCCCTCCATTCATGTCATTGGAGCCCACCACAGCGAATGCTACACAAAGGCCTCGATTTTAATTGGGGGCAGGTGCGTTTGGGACGGGCGGGAGGGAAAACCCCACTGATGGATCTCAGCATAAGGCCCCAGGCCATATGAACTTCCGGGCCTTATTTAAATAATGTAGGACAGTCTCCCTCCCAAAACCAGCAGGACTGAGGTCAGTGCCGGTAGGCTGGAGCGGGAAAGCAGGCCAGGAGTCTTAGGATGCCGGGGACCCAAGGGAACAGTCCTCGGCAAAACCTCAGCGCTGGGCAAGGGCATTGGCTGCCGATGCCAATGCCGAGAGGGAAAGGCAAGGCCGGGGCTGAGGAGGCCCAAGAACTCCTTGTGGGGCCTAGAGGGCAGTGCCCGACTCCTCCTGGCCCACAAAGATTTCACAGTGAAGTTACCTTTTTAAATTTACCTTGGCCTCTTTGGCGAGTGGGCGCCTCCCGCTGGGTTCGACACCGACTGGGACTCCCCCTGACTCGATAAATCATCGGACCACAACTTTTGAATGTGAAGTAGGCCCCTTCTGCCTGTAGCAGGAGGTCCGGGAACCTCAGCTCACTTGAAAGTCGACAAAGATAAGCTGGCGCCGGGTGGGAATGGAGCAACCTCAGCCCGGTAAGTCAACTCGGCCTAATTTTAACCCCCCATTGCACCATTCTCGCTGGGTTTAAAATCGAGGCGTAAAGGTCTGCTCCCCACCTTGTCTCAGCCCAGCAGTTTTAAAGCTTCACACACTTCATCAAAGGGGATAGAAAGCTAACATTTAGGATTAGAATGAAAACTGTTCCTTTTAGTAACATCATTTTAAAAGGAAGGTCCTGGTTAAGTTCTCATTTCTTGAGATATTTGAACACAACAAGCCTTGCACCGCTGTTAATATTACACAGCTGGTTGCTCTCCCGTCATCGACAACATGGTCTAATGCGATTTTTGTAAGTAGTAATTTCTGGCCTGCAGCCATAAATTTCCGATGCCACACGGGGATCTGAGGTTCTCCGTTTTTAAAGTCTTTGAAGCTGCGAGGGAGTAATTTATAAACTTGAGCTCATCCAAAACTGCTGTCTGTGTCCTAACTCGCACCAAGCCCTGTTCATTATCACCCCTGTGCTCGCTGACCTACATTGGCTCCTGGTCTAGCAACGCCTCGATTTTAAAATTTTCATCCTTGTTTTCAAATCCCTCCATGGCCTCGCCCCTCCCCATCTCTGTAACCACCTCCAGCCCGATAAGCCTCTGAGAACTCTGCGTTCCTCCAGTTCTGCCCCCTGCGTAATCCTCAGTTCCTCCTTCATCCCACTGTTGGTAGCCGCGCCGTCAGCCATCATGGGCCTAAGCTCTGGAATTTGGCCCCCACACCTCTCCGCCTATCTACCTCTCTCTGCTCCTTTAAGATGCTCCTTAAAACCTACCTCACCCGTCTTACTGTCTCCTCCTTTGGCTCGCTGTCAACTTTTGTCTAATTGCACTCCTGTGACGTGCCTTAGGACGTTTTATGACATTAAAAGCGCCTTATATAATTGTAAGTTGCTGTTGTTGATTACCACGCGCAAGTTCATTTGCAGCCCCTCTGTCATCTCCAATGGATGTTAAATCACTGATTGCATCTTCTATACCTGATTAACATTAAGCCACACAACAGACAACATTTCTCCTCCTTTCGCACTTTTCAGTGAAATAAACGCGACCCCCCCACCCTACAATCCAGCCCCCGGATTCCCATTGCAAAAAAAAATCAATTTTCTTTTAACTATGAATTTTATTAAAGTTAACTATGAATTTTATTAAAGTTAGCTGTTATAAACAAATTAGCTGTGTGGCAAGCCATTCACATCTGCCGACAAAATAGGGGCACTGCTTCTGCTGGTTTGAAGAAAACTTAATGATGGGGTGCAGCAAAAAGTGGCCTTCAACCTCAGTTTGAACATGGCACTGCTCCTGACTGTGAGCCTCCCTGGTTCTTCTTCTTGAAAGGGGAAGGGTGGAGTTAGCAAGGTGAATTTAAAATGGGATGGGGTGGCGGTTATACACATGTGAGGGCACAAATGCAATTTGCTGATGTACAAACGGCCTTTATTTTCCCCATAGACGGAGGGGGAAATTGGGTCTGGAGAAGCTGTCACAGGAAATCGATCTTGTCAGAGACCTTTTAAAGTCTGTTGTTTCATTCTCTTCTTTCACAGCCATTTTAATGAGGTCACCGACAAGCAGTTGCACTAAACCATGATGAAGGGAGCAACAGCATCATTTGGGTGCATTTTTTCTCAATGTGACCTTCACTATTGATTTATGCTCCACAGTAAAGCTCAGGCACAAAAGGGAGAAGGTGGTAATTAAGTTAGTATCTGCTCTTTCTAAAATAGCGCTGACTTGCAAAAAAAAAATTAAGGGAGCCTGTACTTTTCTGCCCTCAACAGAGATGCAGATGCAGGCATTGACCTTTAACCTCCCAAGCTTTGCCCAGCTGCAGCCGTGTTATTTTCTCTGTCTGCCTTTAAGTGTTGATAGACTTGAGAGAAGATTCATGAAGTCTTGCTGGCCAAAGCTCTCCGTTCCTTTTTAAGTCTCACAGTCAATCATTATTGGATTTTGTTTCGCTCCGTGAATGTTTTTGGCTGTTGTAATTTGGGAAAGGAGGGCTAGGAAAAGGAGTTGGAATTGAGCACTAACACTTCTGTAAATAGCCAGTGAGTTTTTTTCATATAAAATATCTTTTTTTCCCCAGTGTCAGTGGACAACTATTGACCAGGGGAAAACTCCCCTGCTCTTCATCGAAATAGTGCCATGGGATCTTTTACGTCTGCCTGAGAGAGCAAACGAAGCCTCGGTTTAATGTCTCATCCGAAAGTCTGCACCTCTGACAGTGCAGCACTCCCTCAGTACTGAACTGGGAGTGACAGTCTGGATATGGTGCTCAACCTTCTGATTCAGTGGTGAGAGTGCTGCTACTGAGTCACAGCTGACACCTAAACTTAGACAGGTAGCAGAGAGCTAGTCAACTACTTAAGGCATCACTGCTGAGCTCGCTCCTGTCTTCATCCATTGTCAGCTCACACGGATTTCCAGGAAGGGTCACTGGAGCTCTGGCAGATTTTCTGCTCCCGAATCCAGCTACCCTGGGGGCCATTGCTGTTTACAATGTATATAAGTGACTCGGAGGTTGGGACAGAAACAGGACTCTCCAAGTTTGCAGATGATGCCAAAACTGGGAGGGGCCGCAAACAATAGGGAATGGACTGATCCAATACAAAAGGCCCTGGATAGATTGGGGGGAGCTGGGCTGACAAATGGTAGTTGTCATTCACCGTGGGCAAATGCAAGGGTGGTAAGATTGGGAGAGATATAACAAACGGTGACAAAATGAGCTAAACGGTGGTATTGTACGGGACGCGACCCGGGAGATACTGAAGTCAGCAGCGGATAGACAGCAAATAGGAGCGTGGGCGGAGAAGTAGAGGGTAAATCTCAGGAAGTGCTTTCGAGTCTGCACAAGGCACCGGTAAATCCTGGGTAACCTCAAAGTGGGTTTGAGGCCCAGCGTCACAGGTCCCGTTTCCTGCCATCAGCGCCCAGAGAATAGGCGTTTTCCAGGAATTAATGTCAGGAAAATCGCCCTCACCATCTGGATGAGATACATAGAAGTTACAACACAGACACAGATGTGTTGGCGTTTACACTCCAAATAGTTCCAATCACATTTACCCATCCTGATCCCATAAACCTTCCACTCCTTTGTCTTCATCCACCCACCCAGCCTAATCTTGACGTATATTTGGTCAACTATATTTTTAATTGCTTCAAGCACACAACATAATGTAATTTGTGCCATTGTGTATAATGTGATTGTGCCAAAATATCTGCTGCCTCTTCTCTATCTACAAATATACAAATATAGAAATGGGCCTCCTTGGTGCTTCCCATTAGCACCTCCGGGGGGCGCTAACGGGAGGCACCAAGCTTCATGGGCCAGATCTCTTCCAGCCACCACATGAAGTTTGCAGCTGGCTGGTCGGAGACAAGGGCTAGCCGCTCGCCACCTCGCTCATGACTCCCCTCCACAACCCCAACACTTGTGCCCAGCACTCATGCTGCCACCAGGAACATCAGTGAGCAGACCATCGGCGTGCTCAAGCAACGGTTCCTCTGTCTTGACCGCTTGGGAGGAGCCCTCCGGTACTCGGCTGAGTGGGTGTCACTTTGCGTCGTCCTCTGCTGCATGCTGCACAACTTGGCCATTATGAAGGCACAGCCATTGCCACCAGGCTTAGCCGCACCACATGAGGAGGAGGAGGACGAGGATGAGGAGGAGATGCAGTGACGCGGTGCTTTGCTCCTCTTCCTCTTCTCCTTCCTCACTCTCAGTGGGGGGCTCAGGGATAGGCTGGTCATCTGGTTGCTGATTCTCTGAAAGCATACAGACACAACACTCGTGTTAAGGTGAGGGCAGGGGGGCAGGAATGGAGCAAGGAATGCAGACATTCTCAGGAGGTAGAAAGTGAGAAAGGTTTGTGGTGTGAGGGGGAAGTGGGATGAGAGAAGGAGAGGGGCTGAAGAGGGGCATTTTTGCCCCCAACGGGGTCGATGTCCTTGACGGCCATGGTG
>NC_140991.1:270535059-270540059 GCF_052327205.1 Somniosus microcephalus
TGAGAGAGAATGTGTGTGTGTGAGAGAGAGAATGCGTGTGTGTGTGAGAGAGAATGTGTGTGTGTGTATGAGAGAGAATGTGTGTGTGTGAGAGAGAGAATGTGTGTGTGTATGAGAGAGAATGTGTGTGTGTGTATGAGAGAGAATGTGTGTGTGTGAGAGAGAATGTGTGTGTGTGAGAGAGAGAATGTGTGTGTGTGAGAGAGAGAGTGTGTGTGTGTGAGAGAGAGAATGTGTGTGTGTGAGAGAGAGAGAATGTGTGTGTGAGAGAGAGAATGTGTGTGTGTGTGAGAGAGAGAATGTGTGTGTGTGAGAGAAAGCATGTGTGTGTGTGTGAGAGAGAGAATGTGTGTGTGTGAGAGAGAGAGTGTGTGTGTGTGAGAGAGAGAATGTGTGTGTGTGAGAGAGAGAGAATGTGTGTGTGTGAGAGAGAGAATGTGTGTGTGTGAGAGAATGTGTGTGTGTGAGAGAGAGAATGTTGGAAAACTGTACCTTTTTGCTATGTAAGCTTTGGCAATATGGTTCTCTGTAAACTTTCATGCCAATAAAGCATTTTAATTGGAATTGGAATTGGAGAGAGAGAGAGAGAAACCTACCTGGAACATTGGAACAAAATAACCGAAAGCCAAAGCAGATTAGAATGTTACCGGGCCCTAAAAAGAGAATATAAACTGGCAGACTACCTCACGACCATCAGAGACACAAAACAGAGACAGACCCTCACCAGGTACAGACTAAGCGACCACCAACTGGAAATTGAAAAAGGCAGATACAAGAAATCCTGGCAGCCTAGAGAGAATAGAATATGCGATCAATGTCTGGCTGGCGAGGTTGAAACAGAAATGCATTTCCTCCTAAAATGCGAAAAATTCAACACATCAAGAAACATATTATTCAACAAGCTAAGCCAAACAACCCCAGATTTCAAGGAATTGGATGACCTGTCAAAATTGAGATTAGTCCTAGGAGAAGGAGACAGACCATACCTTGGGGCCAAATATGTAACAACATGTCACAACCTGAGGACTGTTTAAAATTAAGACTGTTTAAAATTAATATTGAACGTACCAAATGAAGTACAAAGACTGTTTAAAATTAATATTGTTTAAAAGTAATATTGTATGTACCCAACAAATGTCAAATCGATTGACACCTACAGAATGTTGGAAAACTGTACCTTTTGCTATGTAAGCTTTGGCAATATGGTTCTCTGTAAACTTTCATGCCAATAAAGCATTTGAATTGGAATTGGAATTGGAATGTGTGTGTGTGTGAGAGAGAGCATGTGTGTGTGTGTGAGAGAGAGAATGTGTGTGTGTGTGAGAGAGAATGTGTGTGTGTGAGAGAGAGAATGTGTGTGTGTGAGAGAGAGAATGTGTGTGTGTGAGAGAGAGAATGTGTGTGTGAGAGAGAGAGAATGTGTGTGTGTGAGAGAGAGAATGTGTGTGTGTGAGAGAGAGAATGTGTGTGTGTGAGAGAGAGAATGTGTGTGTGTGAGAGAGAGAATGTGTGTGTGTGAGAGAGAGAATGTGTGTGTGTGAGAGAGAGAATGTGTGTGTGAGAGAGAGAGAATTCCTAAAAGCTATAAAAGATATTGATATAATTGTGTTAACAGAAACATGGTGCCAAAAGGACATGCCGACCCACTGTCCCCCAATGTACCATGAAATTATTGTGCCTTCAGTAAAGAACATTAAGACACGCAAGGGCAGAACCTCCGGGGGAATCCTGGTGTGGTATAAAGGAGAACTGAACAAACACATCTCACCGATAAAACAGGGAAAATCACACGTATGGCTAAAATTAGATAAAAATATAGGAATAGAAAAAAACGATGTTTACTTATGTGCGATCTACATACCTCCAATAGAATCGCCATATTTTGAAGAGGAGATATTTGACACTCTCCACATGGAAATCAGCCATTTCCAGGCCCAAGGAAAGGTGCTACTATGTGGGGACCTAAATGCAAGGACAGGATGTGAACCTGACTTCATAGACCCACAGGGCAACAACCATGTGTTTGGCCAGACCCCTCTATATGTCACACCAGCCATCGCAAACCGAAACAACCTCGATTGTGAAATAAATAAAAGCGGTAGGGAGGTAGTGCAACTCTGCCGAGCCTTAGGCCTGTACATAGTTAACGGTAGGTTCAGAGGGGACTCCTTAGGGAGACTCACATATTCCTCAACTCTTGGGTCTAGTGTGGTGGATTATACAATCACTGACCTGGACCCCTGCGATATCAACGCATTCACTGTCAGGCAGCAATCCCCCCTCTCAGACCATAACCAAATAAATGTGTACCTTAAACTTTCTGCCCAAACTACAGACACAAAAAAGGAACCCAGTAAGCTACATAAAATAAACCAGACATACAGATGGGCCCCAGACAGTGGAGATAAATTCATCACAGCACTAAATTCACCTGATCTCACAAGTAAAATTTCAAAATTTAAAGAAAATCTATATGAGATCACCAGAGATGGGGTAAACATGGCCATAGAGGATATAAATATGATCTTTCATGAGGCAGCTGTAAAAGCCGACCTCGTGAAACAGAAGAGGAAGAGTCACAAAAGACAAAATAAAAATAAGAAATGGTTTGACCACGAATGCAAAAATGCCAGAAAAGACCTGAGAAAAATATCAAACCAAAAGCATCGCCAACCAAACAATCCGGACCTACGTACTAGATACAATGAAACCCTCAAAAGATATAAACACACCATTAGGAACAAAACACAAAACTATACCCACAAAATACTAGAAGAAATTGAAAACTCCACCAACCCAAAACAATTCTGGGAAATGTGGAATAACCTGAGTACAACACAATTGCAAGCATTACCAATCCAAGATGGCGACATCTGGAGAACACATTTTGAAAACCTCTACAAAGACATCCCAATAAACGAAACAAACCCAAGTCAACATCAGGTCACAGAAAAACTCCACACATTAGAAGCAACAATCAAAGACAACCAAAACCCTCTAGACTCCCCAATCACATGGAAAGAAATGGCCACAAAAACAAAATCTCTCCACCTAAAGAAAGCCTGTGGCCCAGACAACATCAAAAATGAAATGCTCAAGTTCAGCAATATGGAGATGCAGGGTGCGGTACTCAAATTATTCAACATCATATTACGTTCAGGCTGTTTTCCCGATATCTGGTGCCAAGGACTAATCTCCCCCATATATAAAAGCGGAAACAAATCAGACCCAAATAACTACCGCGGCATCTGTGTCAACAGTTGTCTAGGGAAGTTATTCTGCAGTATTCTAAATAGTAGATTACTTGATTTTCTTAACAAACATAATATCCTCAGAAAAAACCAAATAGGCTTTCTTCCAAAACACCGCACCGCCGACCATATCTATACCCTTCACACCCTCATTGAAAAACATATACACCAAACAAAAAATGGGAAAATATTCGCCTGTTTCATCGACTTCAAGAAAGCCTTTGACTCTATATGGCACGAAGGGCTCTATTATAAACTTCTTCAATGTGGAATAGGGGGCAAAGTCTATGACCTTATTAAATCAATGTATCTGAAAAACAAATGCGGGGTCAAAATTGGAGACAAACGCACCGATTTCTTCACCCAGAGAAGAGGCGTCCGGCAGGGCTGCAATTTGAGCCCGACCCTGTTCAACATATACATAAATGAATTAGCAGACATGCTGGAGCAAAGCGAGTCACCAGGTCTCCGTCTCCTAGATGGAGAAGTGAAATCCCTGTTCTATGCGGACGACCTGGTTCTGCTGTCTCCCACAGAACAGGGATTACAGCAACAACTAGACCTACTCGACAAATACTGCCAAAATTGGGCTCTAACAGTAAATCTAAAGAAAACCAACATCATGATTTTTCAAAAAAGGCCCAGATGTCAGGAAAACAAATACCAGTTTACCCTCAGTGATATCACTATAGGACACACTATGAGCTACACCTACCTTGGTCTAACTATTACAGCATCAGGGAGCTTCAGCATAGCAGTGAATGCACTAAAAGAAAAAGCCCGAAGAGCCCTATATGCAATAAAAAGAAAATTCTACAACATCCAAATCCCAATCAAAATCTGGCTCAAAATATTTGACAGCATAATCCTGCCCATTGCACTGTACGGTAGTGAAGTATGGGGCCCGCTAAATCACCAAAGCTACACTAAATGGGAAAAACATACAATAGAAGCCCTACATGCAGAATTCTGCCGAAGCATCCTTCGCACCCAAAGGAAAACGCCAACAAATGCATGCAGAGCCGAACTAGGCAGATACCCACTGATAATAAACATCCAAAAACGAGCACTAAACTTCCTAAATCACCTCAAATCTAGCTCCCCAGACACCCTTCATTTCAAAGCCTTTCAGACCCAAGAGCTAAACCCAGAAAAGAGTCCCCTGAGTCAGCTGCTACGGAAACTAAGTACTCAGCCGGACCCTGACCAGCCCCAGACCAACACAGCCGCCCAAACACCAATCCGAGTGAACCAAATCATTAAAAAATGCAAAGAAACCTACCTGGAACATTGGAACAAAATAACCGAAAGCCAAAGCAGATTAGAATGTTACCGGGCCCTAAAAAGAGAATATAAACTGGCAGACTACCTCACGACCATCAGAGACACAAAACAGAGACAGACCCTCACCAGGTACAGACTAAGCGACCACCAACTGGAAATTGAAAAAGGCAGATACAAGAAATCCTGGCAGCCTAGAGAGAATAGAATATGCGATCAATGTCTGGCTGGTGAGGTTGAAACAGAAATGCATTTCCTCCTAAAATGCGAAAAATTCAACACATCAAGAAACATATTATTCAACAAGCTAAGCCAAACAACCCCAGATTTCAAGGAATTGGATGATCTGTCAAAATTGAGATTAGTCCTAGGAGAAGGAGACAGACCATACCTTGGGGCCAAATATGTAACAACATGTCACAACCTGAGGACTGTTTAAAATTAAGACTGTTTAAAATTAATATTGAA
>NC_140991.1:270557559-270560059 GCF_052327205.1 Somniosus microcephalus
TGTGTGTGTGAGAGAGAATGTGTGTGTGAGAGAGAGAGAATGTGTGTGTGAGAGAGAGAGAATGTTTGTGTGAGAGAGAGAGAATGTGTGTGTGTGAGTGAGAGAATGTGTGTGTGTGAGAGAGAATGTGTGTGTGTGAGAGAGAGAATGTGTGTGTGTGAGAGAGAGAATGTGTGTGTGAGAGAGAGAGAATGTGTGTGTGTGAGAGAGAGAATGTGTGTGTGAGTGAGAGAGAATGTGTGTGTGTGAGAGAGAGAATGTGTGTGATGTGCCTCAATAATTCCGAGACTCGATGTTAGCGAAACAAAAGAAGGCTTTTATTAACTTAGAAGATAACACGCAGTGGAGAGAGGTATCTTCCATCTGGAGATCTGCAGTACTGGATATGAGGCCAGACTGCTTGGTTACATAGGGGCCAGGTATGGGCGGAGCCCTACACACAATGCATTCCATACATTCCAATATACAATACAATGGTGAGGAGAAACCTGAAACCAACGACAGTCACAGGCAGTGATATACAATACAATGGTGAGGAGATACCTGAAACCGACCAAAGCCACAGGCAGTGATGAATGGAATATTCATCACATTCACCCCTTCTATAGATTTAGTCTGTCCGGGGGTTTGGTAGTCCTCTGCGACCGACGTGGCTGATGTGGTGTCGCGGGTGTCGGCTGGGTGTCCCCGGGGGCCTCCTGGGTCTCTGCCGGTGGTGCCGCCAGGGTTGTTGAAGGGGTAGTTGGTGGGGGTGCCGTTGGTCGATGTTCTTCCGGGGGTGATGAAAGAGTAGTGGGTGGGGAAGGGTTGCTGCGATCGTTGTCGCTGCTATCGCCGTGGTTGTTGTCGTTACCGGCTGGGGCGACGTCTTTTATGGACACGGTGTCCTGCCTTCCGTCGGCGTGCCGGACATATGCGTATTGGGGGTTGGCGTGGAGTAGGTACACTGGCTCCACGAGAGGGTCCGTCTTGTGGCCCCTCACATGCCTTCGCACGAATACCGGACCTGGGGTGGAGAGCCATGACGGCATGGATACGCCTGAGGTGGATTTCCGGGGAAAGACAAACATTCGTTCATGAGGCGTGGCATTAGTGGCAGTACACAATAGCGACCGTATCGAATGGAGCACATCCGAGAGGACTTCCTGCCAGCGGGAGATAGGGAGGCCCTTGGTCCTTATAGCTAGAGTGACTGCTTTCCATACTGTCCTGTTCTCTCGCTCCACTTGGCCGTTACCCCGGGGGTTGTAGCTGGTGGTACGGCTCATGGCGATCCCCCTGGACAGCATGTACTGGCGTAGCTCTTCACTCATGAAGGACGCCCCCCTATCCGTATGGATGTAGCTCGGCATACTGAACAGGCAGAACAGGCTGTTGAGGCATTTAATGACCGTGGCGCTGGTCATGTCTGGGCAGGGGAAGGCGAATGGGAACCGAGAGTATTCGTCCACAATGTTCAGGAAGTAAACATTGCGGTCGACGGACGGGAGGGGGCCCTTGAAATCTAAGCTGAGCCGCTCGAAGGGCCGTGTAGCTTTGATTAAGTGGGCTCTATCTGGGCGGTAGAACCGAGGCTTGCACTCAGCGCAAGTGCGGCAGTTCCTGGTCAGAGACCGAACTTCCTCAATCGAGTAGGGTAAGTTACGGCACTTTATGAAGTGGAACAGCCGCGTGACCCCTGGGTGGCAGAGGTCGTTGTGGAGGGTCTGTAGCCGATCCCCGGTGGCGCTGGCACACATCCCTCGTGAGAGGGCGTCAGGGGATTCGTTAAGGGCCCCTGGCCGGTAAATGATGTCATACTCGAAGGTGGAGAGCTCGATCCGCCACCTAAGAATCTTATCATTTTTAATCTTCCCCCTCTGTTTATTATTGAACATAAACGCTACCGACCGCTGGTCGGTAAGCAGGGTGAAGCGTTTGCCGGCTAGGTAGTGGCGCCAGTGGCGCACTGCCTCCACGATGGCTTGGGCCTCCTTTTCCACGGAGGAGTGTCTGATCTCGGGCCCTTGGAGGGTCCTCGAGAAGAAAGCTACGGGCCGCCCCGCCTGGTTGAGGGTGGCCGCCAAGGCGAAGTCAGACACATCACTTTCCACTTGAAATGGAATGTTCTCGTCCACTGCCTGTAGCGTGGCCCGTTCAATATCCTGCTTAATGCTTTTGAAGGCGGCGTGGGCCTCAGCAGAGAGCGGAAAAGAGGATGCTTTCAAGAGGGGGCGGGCTTTGTCGGAGTAGTTGGGAACCCATTGGGAATAATAAGAAAATAACCCCAGGCACCTTTTCAGGGCTTTGGGAGTGTTGGGCAGGGGCAGCTCCCATAGGGGGCGCAATCGGTCGGGGTCTGGTCCGATTTCCCCATTCTCCACCACGCTGCCTAGTATGCAGAGGTGCGTGGTGTTGAAAACGCACTTGTCCTCGTTGCAGGTGAGGTTGAGTTTTTGTGCGGTTTCCAGGAACCTCTCGAGGTTCGAGTCGTGATCCTGCTGGTTGTGACCGCAGATAT
>NC_140991.1:270565059-270570246 GCF_052327205.1 Somniosus microcephalus
CCTTGGTCCTTATAGCTAGAGTGACTGCTTTCCATACTGTCCCGTTCTCTCGCTCCACTTGGCCGTTACCCCGGGGGTTGTAGCTGGTGGTACGGCTCATGGCGATCCCCCTGGACAGCATGTACTGGCGTAGCTCTTCACTCATGAAGGACGCCCCCCTATCCGTATGGATGTAGCTCGGCATACTGAACAGGCAGAACAGGCTGTTGAGGCATTTAATGACCGTGGCGCTGGTCATGTCTGGGCAGGGGAAGGCGAATGGGAACCGAGAGTATTCGTCCACAATGTTCAGGAAGTAAACATTGCGGTCGACGGACGGGAGGGGGCCCTTGAAATCTAAGCTGAGCCGCTCGAAGGGCCGTGTAGCTTTGATTAAGTGGGCTCTATCTGGGCGGTAGAACCGAGGCTTGCACTCAGCGCAAGTGCGGCAGTTCCTGGTCAGAGACCGAACTTCCTCAATCGAGTAGGGTAAGTTACGGCACTTTATGAAGTGGAACAGCCGCGTGACCCCTGGGTGGCAGAGGTCGTTGTGGAGGGTCTGTAGCCGATCCCCGGTGGCGCTGGCACACATCCCTCGTGAGAGGGCGTCAGGGGATTCGTTAAGGGCCCCTGGCCGGTAAATGATGTCATACTCGAAGGTGGAGAGCTCGATCCGCCACCTAAGAATCTTATCATTTTTAATCTTCCCCCTCTGTTTATTATTGAACATAAACGCTACCGACCGCTGGTCGGTAAGCAGGGTGAAGCGTTTGCCGGCTAGGTAGTGGCGCCAGTGGCGCACTGCCTCCACGATGGCTTGGGCCTCCTTTTCCACGGAGGAGTGTCTGATCTCGGGCCCTTGGAGGGTCCTCGAGAAGAAAGCTACGGGCCGCCCCGCCTGGTTGAGGGTGGCCGCCAAGGCGAAGTCAGACACATCACTTTCCACTTGAAATGGAATGTTCTCGTCCACTGCCTGTAGCGTGGCCCGTTCAATATCCTGCTTAATGCTTTTGAAGGCGGCGTGGGCCTCAGCAGAGAGCGGAAAAGAGGATGCTTTCAAGAGGGGGCGGGCTTTGTCGGAGTAGTTGGGAACCCATTGGGAATAATAAGAAAATAACCCCAGGCACCTTTTCAGGGCTTTGGGAGTGTTGGGCAGGGGCAGCTCCCATAGGGGGCGCAATCGGTCGGGGTCTGGTCCGATTTCCCCATTCTCCACCACGCTGCCTAGTATGCAGAGGTGCGTGGTGTTGAAAACGCACTTGTCCTCGTTGCAGGTGAGGTTGAGTTTTTGTGCGGTTTCCAGGAACCTCTCGAGGTTCGAGTCGTGATCCTGCTGGTTGTGACCGCAGATATTGACGTTGTCGAGGTAGGGGAAGGTTGCCTGCAAGTGGTGGTCATTGACCATGCGGTCCATCTCCCTCTGGAAGACCGAGACCCCATTCGTCACCCCAAAGGGGACTCTGAGGAATTGGTAGAGGCGTCCGTTCACCTCGAAGGCGGCGTACGGGCGGTCCTCTGGTCTGATAGGGAGCTGGTGGTACGCTGACTTAAGGTCGATGGTGGAGAACACCCGGTATTGGGCGATTTGGTTCACCATTTCTGATATGCGGGGTAGCGGGTAGGCGTCTAGTTGGGTGTACCTGTTGATCGTTTGGCTATAGTCGATCACCATCCGTTTCTTCTCGCTACCCCTTACCACTACCACTTGGGCACGCCACGGGCTGTTGCTGCGTTCAATAATGCGCTCTTTCAGGAGCCTGTCTACCTCGGTCGCGATAAACCACCTGTCCTCCCAGCTGTACCTCCTGCTTTTGGTCGCTATTGGCCGGCAGTTAGGGGTAAGGTTCGCGAATAGCGAAGGCGGCTTTACCTTCAGGGTAGCCAGACCGCACACTGTGAGGGGCGGCTGGGACCCACCGTACTTGAGCGTGATGCTTTGGTGGTTGCACTGGAAATCCAGGCCCAAGATCACGCTCGCACATAGGTTCTTCATGATTAATACTTTAAAATTATCATAAACAGTTCCGTTAACGGACAATTGTACCGTGCAGTAACCCAGAATGGTCGATGTTTGGGTTTTATCAGCCATAGAGATGGTACCCTGAGTAGGGACCACCCTTAGGGAGAGTTGTTGTGCCAGTTCAGGGTGGATAAAACTCTCCGTGCTTCCACTGTCAATTAAACATTTAACCCTGCACCCGTTTACCTCGATGTCCACCATTGATTTGGATAGCGGGTGCGGCCTGGTCTGGTCCACTGTGACCGATGCCACTGTAGGGCCCTGATCAAGACAAGATGGCGTCCACGCTGTCTGCTCATAAGATGGCGGACCCCACGAGGTCGGGCAAGATGGCGTCCAAGATGGCCGCTCCACGGCGCGCACGCGGCGGTGGGGCGGGTTTTCCGGCGGGGTTCCCTCTGCACACCTTCCGAAGTGCCCCTTCTTACCGCACTTAAAGCAGGTGGTGCCTTTCGCCGGGCACAGGTTTCTGGTATGCTTTGGCTGCCCGCAGAAGTAGCAGTTGGGTCCCCAACGCGTCGCGGCTGTCGTAAGGCTTCTGGGGGGAGACTGGGGCCCCGACGGTGTCGGGCTGCCGGGCGGGGAAGATGCCTTCCAAGATGGCGGCGCCCTTGGTGCACACATGGCGGTGTGGACGGCGCGGGCTGAAGAGTAGGCGTCCGAGTTTCTCTGGGCCACATCCAGGGATCGCGCGGTGTCCGCAGCCTGTTTCAGGTCCAATCCCGTTTTTTCCACCAGTCTTTGCCGGATGTAAGTGGAGCTGAGGCCTGTGATAAAGGCATTGCGAACAAGCTCGTCGGTGTACACTGCGGCTTTTACATCTCGGCACTTGCAGTCTTTGCCAAGCATTTTCAGGGTGCCTAGGAACTCCTCCACCAATTCCCCAGGTCGCTGTGCGCGAGTGGCGAGCAGATGCCTAGCATACACCTCATTCGTAGGCTGCTGGTAATGCGCCTTTAAGATGTCGCAGGCGGCCAGGTACGTGTCGGCGTCTTGGATGAGGGGGTAAACCCGGTGGCTTACCCAATTCCGCAGAATTCCGAGTTTCATACTCGCAGCGTCCGTAGCGTCTTTGACGGCTGCGGAATTGTCCAGGAAGAATTCCATACACATAAACCAGTGTCCGAAGCGTGCTAATGCGTCCTGAGCATGCTGATCCAAATCCAAACGTTCGGGTTTCAGGAGTTGGTCCATTGCGTTGAAAAATAAGTTAATAAAATTGATGTGCCTCAATAATTCCGAGACTCGATGTTAGCGAAACATAACAAGGCTTTTATTAACTTAGAAGATAACACGCAGTGGAGAGAGGTATCTTCCATCTGGAGATCTGCAGTACTGGATATGAGGCCAGACTGCTTGCTTACATAGGGGCCAGGTATGGGCGGAGCCCTACACACAATGCATTCCATACATTCCAATATAAAATACAATGGTGAGAAGAAACCTGAAACCAACGACAGTCACAGGCAGTGATATACAATACAATGGTGAGGAGAAACCTGAAACCGACCACAGTCACAGGCAGTGATGAATGGAATATTTCATCACATATATTGTCAGCTGAGATATGAATAATTAATATCTCTCTATCCATATATATCGATATCTAATCTCTATATCTAGCTATATACTCTGCTATCTACCTAATATATATGATATCTCTCTAACTATCCATATATTACTTTACTATAATATCTATAGTATATCTATCTAATATTATATATAGAGTCGACTGTTTGATTAGAGAGAGTACTTTGTGATATATATACTTCTCCTAGATAGAATATCTATATATATCTCTCGAATTTATATAGATAGCTATATATCAATTGATTTCTATATCTATATATAATATCTATTTTCTATATATAAATATATAGTATATCTATAATATATATATATAAGATCCTACATATCTTAGATAAGATAATATAATATGTCTTCTATATATATATATCCTATAATATATATAGATATACATATTTATCATAGATATATCATCTCATAATATATATATATATCTATATACTATATATATATCTAAATCATATATATATCCTATCTAAATATATATATATCTCACTCATATATATATATCTCTCTCCATATATATATATATACTCCATATATATATATATCTAGCTCATCTATATAATTTATATAATATATATATCTCTACATATATATATATAACTCTCTATACTTATATATATATATTTATCTCCATATATATATCTATCTCTATCTAAATATATATTTAATCTCTCTAAATATATAGATATATCTACATATAGTATATACTCTATACCTATATAGATATATCTACTCATACTATATATATATCTCTCTATCAATATATATATATCTCTATATACAATATATAATATTCTCTCTCTCAATATATATATATATATCTACATATATATTATCTCTCTACATATATATCTACTCTCAAATATAATATCTCGTCTAAATATAATTATATATATATATACATATATATATATATATCTATATACTATATATTCTATACTCCATATATATATCTATATCTCCATATATATATCTCTCATCTCAAATATATAATATATATCTCTCATACATATATCTTCTATATATCTCCATATATATATATCATCTCCTCATATATATATCTCTCTCTCTCACATATATATATATCTCTCTATCACATATATATCATATCTCTAATACTATATATATCTCTCTCTCAATATATATAAATATCTCTCTCCATATATATATATATCTCTCCATATACTATATATCTCTCTCTCCATATTATAATCTCTCTCCATATATATATATATCTATCCATATATATATTATCTCTCTCTCCATATATATATATCTCTCTATCCATATATATATATATCTCTACATATATATATATATCTCTCTCTACATATATATATCTCTCTCTCCATATATATAATCTCTCTCTCAATATATATATATCTCTCTCTCATATATATATATCTCTCCATATATATAAATCTCTCTCCATATATATATATCTCTCTCTCCATATATATATCTCTCTCTCCATATATATATATCCTCTCTCTAATCTATATCCTATATCTCTCTAATATCATATATATATCTATCTCTCCATATATATATATCTCTCTCTCCAATATATATATATATCTCTCTCCATAAACTTA